>NC_037090.1:47851284-48163427 GCF_002994745.2 Rosa chinensis | reverse complement strand
CTTGCGGCAGCCAAACAGAAGGATGTTGTTGTTCTCTCCTCAGACTCCTCTCAAGAGGTGGATCAGTACCTCGATGCATTCGAAGTCCCTAAATTTAGGGATATTGATGCTCTGCTGAAAGATGAGGCTAATTTCCCTGTTCCTGGCTCTAGTGGTGCCTGTCATGTGGCCCTGAGCTCCAAAAAATGAACTAGGCAGATGTTAGAACTTATGGAAACTAGTGAGAGACAAGATTTAGGATCAACCTCCAACCACTCTGTTAAGCCATGCGATGCCTAATTTGGAATAGCCAAGGTAGTTCCTGGCTAGGGTGTCTAGCTCAGCTTCAATATTATGTGATTGGACTGCAGCTAGATGTTTTGTTTGTCCTGGATACCAGGACACCTGACATTAGTCAGGTTAATAAAATTTCTTCTCGTTTTGCTTTCTATTTTGATAAGTGTGATTATGTGCTCTCTGATGGACAATCTGGTGGACTCCTTTTACTTTGGAACTCTTCTACTTTTAACTTTTCTGTTATTCATTACCATGAGAGACTTATTCATTGCAGTATTATAGGCTCTGTAAAAAATTTGACTTGGTTTGTTACTTTTCTTTATGCGTTTCCTCAAAAACAATTGCAAAATCAACTTTGGAATGATATTGGTTCTCTGCAACCCACTAATGGAGATCCTTGGATTTTAATGGGTGATTTTAACAACATTCTTTCTGCCTCTGAGAAGTGCGGAGGTTTACCTCCGTATAATATTTACATGCAAAATTTCATTAAATTCCTGAATAGCTTAAATATGATTTCTTTATGAGCTAAGGGTATTCCCTTCACTTGGTCAAATAAACACTAAGATCATACAGTTATTTATGAAAGACTTGACAGGGTTACTGCTAACCCAAGTTGGGTTCAAAATTTCCAAAACTTTTCTCTCCAGAATCTACCAATTGTGGGATCAGATCATGGTCCCATATTGCTTAGTACTTACTCAAAACAACAACTGAAAGCTTGCTCTTTTAAACTTGAAGCGGTTTGGTTTGATCATCCTGATTTTGTCAACATTGTTAAACAATCTTGGAATGTTGATTATGATAATGACCCATTTAAAAATTTCTTAACTATCACAGGTGCTTTTACCCACAAATTGGCCTTTTGGAGCAAGGAGCAATATGGAAAGCTTTTCAGGAACCTCAATATTTTACAGCGTGATCTTATTTTTTACCAGAACTAGTTAATGATGTTTCCTACCTCCAATTTTCTACAAAACAAGGTTCTGAATCTTACTCACTCTTTCTTACATTTGGAGAAAGCAGAAGAACTTTATTGGGCACAAAGGGCAAAAGCCAGTTGGTTATCCCTGGGTAAAAATACCAGATTTTTTCAGACTCAAGCAAGTCTAAGGAAAAGCATAAACAAAATCCTTAAGATTAAAAACAATCTGGGATACTAGCTTGATAGTCATGATGATATTAGTAATGTTTTTGTTCAGGAATTCCGGGACAGATTTAAAGCTTCTAGCTGTTTTAATGTGCAGACAGCCTTTAATTTTACTGAGGTTATTGAACCTGTTATTGGAAACTCGGATAATGACTCACTTATGAAACCAGTTACCTTGGAAGAGACCCAGTGACAGAACCCGACCCAAGTTTCACCCCGAAACCCGGATACGAGCCTGTGGGGCCCACTCTAAGTGAAATCCTACCAAAAAATCGGCAGAACCTCTCCTAAAATGGACTACCCAAAAATTTACAAAACCTGGACATGATTAAAATTAAACTCCTACTCAGATACACATTCTAATATTTACATTTCAAGTGTATATGTTACATCCAGAAAGTACGAATTCCATCACAACTTCAACACGATAACAAATTCTCAGGCAATAGCATTCTCCAAATTTAAAAGGGTTATCAGAGCAATTCTACATAACTAAGCCGATATCATACAAGGTAGGTTAAGTAATAACCTACGAACAAAATGAAAGTGCTGATTCCTATGCCTCGAGTTCCCGGACGCGATCTCAGCAAATTTGAAATCTGGGCATTTAAAACCAAATGGCCCAGGGGGAAAACATTTAAAATCCGTTAGAGTGAGTGGACAAAACTAAAACAAGTTATGAAACAATTAATTGAATGCTTCCCCATTTTCTTGTTAACAAAATCCGGCATGCAGTGAGATTTACAAAACGTTTCCAACTCAATCCTTTTTGAATTATCATTTTAAGAAAACTCGTTCGATGACTAGAGAGGACTGCTGTCTAGTCATCTCATGCCATCTGGAGGGGACTGCCACCCAGATGTCGCATCGGAGGGGACTGCCGACCGGAATGTAGGAGGCAATGGTTAGAGGGGACTGCCGACTAACTACAGGTAATTAGAGGGGACTGCCGACTAACTATCTCATCTGGAGGGGACTGCCGACCAGATGACTCACCGGAGGGGACTACCGACTAGGTAATGTACGCATGCGCCCAAAATAGCCTCCTTGCCAACTCGTTTCTGTAAACACATTTCTTTCCACGAAAATCTGGTTATTTCAACAATAATCAAGTTATAATTTAATGCCATGCTGCATGCATCATTTAAATAAAATAAAGGTCCACTCACCGGTGAATCTCGCAGCTAATCCTGCTGCCTGCCCGTGTCCTCCTCGCTTGAGGGTTCAGTACGTCCTGTAATAATTAGCAGGATATAATTAACCTTAATAAGGAATTAATCTAAGAAACAAAGCTTAATCCTTTGAAAATTATTACTCATTACACAGAATTCTTCTAACGACCAAATTCTCCAATTTAGGATTCAATTCTCGAATTTCAGAATTTTCTTAATGATTTCCACGTCCTCAGTGAAACTTTAACCTTCACAAGGATCGATTCGATAACATAGCCAATTTAATTTCAATTCCTTAACCATAATTAACCACCAAATTATAAAATAATTCCCTTTCCGAAACTTCCAAATTCTTTCTTAATTTTTCCTTTTCAATTTACAACCCCATCTCCAATTCCTCAACCAACAATTAGTCAACAAGGTTATAAATACATTTTCTTCCAAATTTCCAATTTCTCCTTAATATCCTATAACCCATTTTACTTCTCCAACCTCCCAATGATCTCAACCCAAAATTATAATCTTAACACCCTTAAAACCACATCCAACATCAATATGCAAAAACAGTGACAAACAAGGGTTCCCAATAATAGGCATAATTTAACAACTAAAATAAAGCATTTCTAATGAACTGATGCAGCCTCTACACGCCACCAACAGTGCGGTGCGGGGCATTCACGCACCTCCACTCCAACACCCAAAACCGGCCACCAAATCTCACCTACACAATCTCCACAACAAGCCCAACAATTTAAATACCTGCAACAACAACCAATTCTAAGCAGAAATAGCTAGAATTTCACTCCAAAATCAAGAAATCGGATGATTACTGTTCATCACCACTGTTCATCATCAATCCCACTTCCTTAGGCCACAACAAGCTGCAACAAGGTTGGAAACATGCTTAGCACTTCACCAGCAACCAAAACCCCAAAGGAATCCGGCCGGAAATCGGAGATCGAATCAAATCTCCGATTTCCCATTTTTGGGAATTTCTCTTCAAATCTCCAAAATCAAAGCTACCCAAGGTGAAAAACTTACATGAATAGGGAAAGGAGGAGGAGAGGATCATGCCATGGTGAACAACGTCCCCTGGGTTGGCCGGATGGCGACGAATTTTGTCGGAGAAGGCTCGGCGGCGAAAGAAAACGAAAGAGGGAGGGAGAGCTGGGGCTTGTCCCGATTTTTCCTTGATTTGTCACTTTCTCTCTCTTCCCAAAATGGAAACCCTCCATTTAAATGTCAACCATGAATAGTAAATTTTCATTTGGTCATAACTTTCCCGTAGAAACTCCGATTTAAACAAACTACGTGCCCACGAACTCGATTTTACGTATACTATGACACTCTGAAGGAAATTTCCTAACTTAACCGACAAAAGAAAAAGTCAACTCCTCGGTCAATAACGGTAAAATGTAACTAGTAAAAATTTTAGGGTACGGGGCATTACACCCAGTCTGCTATTTCGGCTATTGGGGGTCTTAAGGCGTCGGGTCCTGATGGAATTCATGCACTCTTTTACCAGAAACACTAGAGTCTGGTTCAGGACAAAATCAGTAAGATGGTTATTGATGTCTTTTAAAATAATACTTCCTTACAGCCTATTAATCATACTAATATTGCTTTGATTCCTAAAGTTGATGTTCTTGAGATTGTCAATCATTATAGACCAATAAGCTTGTGCAATGTTTCTTACAAGATCATTTCTAAGATTCTGATCACTAGACTAAAGCCCTTACTAGAGAATTGCATATGTAAAAAACCAGGGAGCCTTTGCACCTGGTAAGAATATTACTGATAACATCTTGATTTCTCATGAATTGTTCTCCTTTTTCAATAAGAAAAAGCTAATTCTGGGGCCATGGCTTTAAATCTGGATCTAGAAAAGGCTTATGATTACTTAGACCGAAATTATATACGCATTTGCCTTCATAGATTTGTGTTTTGCTCACAGTGGATAGATCGTGTTATGAATTGTATTACTTCCACTACCTTTTCCATCTTGATTAATGTTAAGCAAGAGGGTCACTTTGCCCCTTCTAGAGGAATTAGGCAGGGTGATCCTCTTTCCCCCTATATTTTTATTCTTTGTATGGAACCTTTCATTTGAAATCTAACTGCTGCCACCAGCAAGTCAAAGAATCATATAGGCATTCTTTCTTCTCCCAACGGTTTTAGAATTTCAAATTTGCTATTTGCTGATAATTGTCTGATTTTTGCTAGGACCTCCAACAAAATGGCTAGTTATTTAGCAAGTTTCCTGCCAACTTTTGCCCGGGCTTCATATCAGAAAATTAATTATGATAAGTCCTTTATATTTTACTCTATTGGAATCACTAATAGAACTAAAAATGATATTACAAATAGACTACAAAAGTGCAAATACAACATAGATCAACTATAGGTAAGTACTTGGGCATACATTACATTGTTTTTTGGAAAGATCCGTTGAATGCTAAGGAGCTGTTAATAAAGATTTCTAGTAAGCTTAATAGCTGGAAGAAGGGTGCTGTTTCTAGAGCTGGTAAGTTGACTCTAATCAATTCTAACGTTTCCGGAATACATAACCATGTTCTTTCTTGTTTCAAATATCCTAGTAAGGTCACCAAAATTATATATTCTGAAACTCGAAAAGTTCTTCTGGGGAATGATACTTGCTCCCCCCCCCCCCCCCCAGTAGCTTGGAGGCATGTCTGTAAGCCAAAAAGCCTTGGAAGGCTTGGTATTCGACCAGCAGCTTATTTTAATAAGGATGCCCTTGCAAAACTAGGATGGAAAATAATTTCTGATAATAATAACTGGTGGGTTGATATTGTTCGTAGGAAATATCTCCGAAAGCACTCCTTTTTTAACCAAAAGCCTAGAGCTAATCACTCTATGGCCTGGAGAGGAATTCTAGATAGCAGAGATATTCTAAATGAGGGTATGTGGTGGATTATAGGTAATGGAACGACTGTGAAATTTTAGACTTTCAATTGGGCCTATCAATTCCCTTTGTTTAATCATCTTACAGACTCTATTGATCTGAATGAGAATGTTAGTGATTATATTATGAATGGTTGCGGGAATATTACAAAACTAAATCATGTTTTACCTCCAAAGGTGGTTAATCATATCTCTGGTATACCGTTACCAACTTCCTTTATTTCGGATGAATTTGTTTGGGGCCCTTTCCGTAATGGTAAATTTACAATAAAATCTGCTACTTGGATGTAATGTGATTGGACTTCTCCTGTGGAGAGAGGTAAAATTCTAAATAATATCTGAAAATTATGTATCCCACCTAAGGCTAAAAAAATTTCCTGGCTTCTGACCAGGAAGAGACTGAAAACAAGATCTAGAATTGCTCGTTTTAATCCCGATTTTATTGCATCTTGCCCTTTTTGCTGCACTTGGGTTGAGGATATAAACCACCTTTTTCTCTCTTGCCCCTTTGCAACAAAAGTTTGGCAGGCTGCTGGGTTGAATATTTAAGATATTACCTGCTTTGATGACTGGTTCCTTTCTTGGTTTAAGTCTGGTTTTTGTAAGAAAACTACCGAGAATAGGATTTTAATTTGTTGGAAAATCTGGGAGGCAAAAAATAATTTGATTTTCAGACAAAAAACAACCCCCCCTTCTGTTGTTGTTTTTTTGTCTACCATTACAGGAAACGATTATAGATTGTTGAACCGGCGTCCTAGCCAACAATAGAGTTCTTATCCATCCAACATTAGATGGGTGCCCTTCTTCAAGATTAACTTTGATGGCTCGATTATCAAAAATTCTACTGCTGCAGCCAGGTTCATCATTAGAGACCATGAATGAGCTCCAATTTTTGCCTGCTCAAGGAATTTGGGAACTGCCTCTGTCCCTATTGCTGAAGGAAATGCTCTCCGAGATGGCCTCTATCATGCCTATCTCCTCGACTGTAAGAAGATTATGGTAGAAGGAGATTCTAAGCTCCTCATTGATGCTGTTAATAAACATAATTTGCTGTCTTGGCACCTCAGAACTTTGGTAAGAGACATCCTCAACCTGGCAGCCACCTTTGATCACATCCGTTTCGATCATATTCCCTGTGAGGCTAACTTTGTAGCTGATGCAATTGCAAACCAAGGTCATCGTTAGAAGAACCCAATTACTTGGAAAGAGAAGCTTCCTTTATCTGCCCTCTCAGCGTTCAATTTCGACAAGTTTAGTACGTCTTGGTTGTAGTAGGGGTTTCTCGTTGTAATTTCCTTTTTCCTCCTCACAAAAAAAAAAAAAAATCTAAGTACGACACTTTTTTTTATTGAAAGGTAATTTTATTGACTATAAAGGATTACATCCAAATGGGGACTTATGCTCAACGGAGCACCCCAAGCAAAATAACTAGTTTTCAGCAATTAAGTCATAAAGCCATAAAAGGCCCCTGCTCCTTATAGTACCAAGCTTGTGGCAGAGTCAGCGTGGATATGGCCAAGTGATGGGCTATGGCATTAAAGTGCTTCTTCACATGCTTCCAAGACACCAATTCAAACTCATGCATCATCAATCTCACTGCATCTAATACTCCTCCAATCTCGCTAAGGTCCCAACCAACAACCTTTAGTCCATTAAGCACATTAAGGGCATCTCCTTTTATTACAACACTCTGAACCCCTAACTCCTTGTAGTAGTTAAGCCCATGCCACAACTCAAGAGCTTCAGTTGTTGCCGGAGTGAGAAGGAAAGGTTATGGCATCGATAAAGCCCCCAAAAGACTCCTATCTGACCGCAACACCACAGCTCCCAAACCGACAATTCCAGTATCTTTATTCACAGCACCATCAAAAAACATAGCTGGATTAGAATTATTACTAACCTCGATAGCCAACTCACCCACTCGTGTCGCACTTGTAACAGCAACAGAGTTGCTACCCATTAACTTGGATAACTCTTCATGCCACTCCAGACACCGTTGAACAAGGATCAGTGGGTCCATTTAAGGTTTTCCATGCAGTACATCGTTCCTACCCTTCCAAATCCACCAAGAAAGTAGCCCAAACAGTTCCACCTCTTTGTTTGTACCTATTGCAGCCACTCTATGAACCAGATCAATAAACGAGCGTTCTCGCCAACAGTTCACAATGCCTCCCAACCAAGTAATTTTCCAAACGTTCCGAGCAGAGCCGTCTCAAAAGTTTTCGAGGCTCTGTGCAAAATTAAAAAGTGAGGCCCTCTTTTTGCGGTCGAATATGCCATTGAAAATTTTTGTTATATAGAAAATATTATACAAAATTATTTTTTAGATTAAAAAAATCTTTTATCTTATATTACATTTTCACTTCTTGAAAAGAAAAATTCATACTAAAACTTGTTACAAAAATTTCATTAAAAGAAGCAACATTACAATTGAATTATCAAAGATAAATACAGTATGGGCCCTGCAGTATACCAGGAAAGTATGGCAAGGGAAGGGGGAGAAGGAAAGGAAAAAAAAATTGAAGCAAGAGACATGCAATGGGGGGGGGGGGGGGATTGAACTCCTAAAGAGGAGGAAAAACAAAGGTTCAGTGCCACCTGAACAACAACTAGATTATGCGTTGAGGCCCTTCTCTATATATGTTAAAGCTTCTTAGAACTTGAAGTAGGGCCCCAAAATTTGGAGGCCCTGTTCTGTCGCTCATGTTGCACTTGCTCTAAGCCGGCTCTGGTTCCGAGCCTTCTGACACTCCCACAAGTTATGCAAAACCGATTCCTGTGCCACACCACACCTCCCACAGACATCAGATGAGCACACTTTGCGTTTAAACAAACGCTCAGCACATGGTAAGAATGCATGCAAGCTCTCCAAAGAAACAACTTGACTTTGTTTGGGACCGAAAGACCCCAGCTAATACTCCATATATTTTTGGAGTTTGAAACAGCATTCTCACCACTACAAGCAGTATGTACCCCCACCCGCTTTAATTCCATCCCTAACCAATAGCCTGACTTCACAGTATAATAACCATCCTTTGTTTAGTGCCATATAGCCACATTTCCCCCACTTCTTTCACAAAGAGGAATAGATAAAATTTTCTCCACATCCACTACAAGAAAGTTGCTACGTATAAAATCTACATTCCACATACCTGGCTGCACCATCAGCTGATTCACCGTCGTATTACTCTCCAAAAATCTGGGCGTAACCACCCGAAAAGACCAAGGTGTAGGTAGCCATTTGTCTTCCCATATCCAGATTGCTGCTTTAGTCCCTACTCTCCACCGAATACTAGCACACATCAGCTCCTTTCCCTATACCAAACTCCTCCAGATGAAGGACGGTTTTGTACCAACCGACGCAGCTGCCCAATCACCCCCATTTACATATTTTGCCTGTAGTAGATGGTTGACCAAAGATCCTGGATGTAGAACAATCCTCCAAATGGTCTTTGCGAGTAACACTTGATTAAAGCACACAATGTCTCTGAACCCCAGGCCTCATTCCGTCTTATTCTTGCAAAGCATATCCCATTTACACCAGTGGATACCCCTCTTCTTCCCACCTCATTCCCACCAATATTTAGCTACCTTTGACTTATAAGTACGACAAATACCTTTGGAAAGCCTGAAGACCGACATGGTGTAGGATGGTATAGCCTGGGCAACTGCTTTCACTAACACCATTTTGCTAGCCTTAGACAATACCTTTGATTGCCATCCCTGCAAGTGATGATCAAGACAGTCATGAATCTTTTTGAACATTTCCTTCCTATTCCTCCCCGCAATTGTGGGTAGCCCCAAGTACTTTTCATGAAAAGGAACTACTGGGACCCCTACGAAATCAGCAAGAGAACTTTCTTGTGCTTGCACCAATCCTGGACCAAAAGAAATGGCCGATTTCTGAAAATTAATTTTCTGTCTTGCAGCACTCTCATACAATAATAGACATTGCTTCAGATGGGTCACTTCCTGCATCTCCACTCTCTCAAATAGTAGACTATCATCCGCAAACAAAAGATGAGAGATAGTTGGAGCCCCTTCACTCACTCTAGCCCCATGAATGAAACCATCCCTATCCGCCCTCTGAAACAAACCTGTGAGACCCTCCGAACAAAGGAGGAAGAGGTATGGTGATAATGGATCACCTTGCCTCAAGCCCCTAGATGGCTGAAACTTTCCCATCACATTCCCATTCCATAAGATACTGAAAGAGACAGATTCCACACATCGCATAACAAGCGAGACCCACTTTTCACAGAATCCCAGCCTTGACATAATGTTTCGAAGAAAAATCCACTCAACTCTGTCATAAGCCTTACTTATATCCAATTTGAGTACACAAAACGGATCCTCACCTGTCTACTTATTCCGAATGGAATGTATCACCTCAAATGCCGTAATCACATTGTCATGTATACATCGTCCCAGAACAAAAGCGCTTTGAAAGCTAGAAATTACCTCAGGAAGCAGCCCTTTCATACAGTTTACCATTGCCTTTGAAATCAGCTTGTAGAGAACATTACATAAACTGATCGGTCGGTAGTCTGTGACATTCTGTGGTTTTTCCACCTTTGGCATAAGCGCCAAAAGAGTATGGTTTAAATCCCCCAAACTAGCACCATCATTCAGAACCTGTAAACAGAACTTACTGACCTCCTCTCCCACCACTTCCCAATACGTCTGGTAGAATCTAGTAGAAAATCCATCTTCCCCTGGTGACTTATCTGGCCCCATCTGCTTCAGAGCTTCTTCGATATCTAATCTGGTGAAAGGCTTCTCCAATTTACCATTCATTTCCTCCGTAACTTTCTGAGGAATAGCATCTAAAACTAACTCCATATGACGACACCCCTCAGAAGTGAATAAACTAGAGAAACGATCTCTGAAAGCCTTCTGAATCTCCTCCTCATTCTCTTTCCAGACACCCTCCCTACTATTAATTCCCAAAACCCGGTTTCTTCTACCTCTCCCCTTTGCATAACCATGGAAAAATTTAGTATTGTGATCCCCTTCTTGCAGCCATGAAACTCTGGAATGCTGCTTCCAAATTGATTCCTCAATTTCCAAAGCGGTATTCAATTTAGTGACTATCTCCCTTCTCCTTCTCTGTACTTCCACATCCAGACTATCAAAAGGCCATACCTCAAGTTCTTTATTTAAGTAACGAATTTTCTTTGGAATGTGTCCGAACCTATTCACATTCCAACACTGAAGGCCCTTAGCTACCCCCACCAATTGAGTTCTCACATCCAGACCCCTGCCACCTCCTTGCCAATTATCCAACACTACCTGCTTGCTGTCTTCCTCCTTGGCCCAGAAAGCTTCGAATTGAAAGCGTCTAGTCCCAACTCGTTTTCCTGGTCCTCCCCTGTTGAGTCCATCCAACAATAAGACCAAAGGAAGATGCTGTCAAAAGAAAAAAAAAACACTTTAATTAAAGAATGGCAAATGGTAATACTATGTCAAACCTTTATTTACAAATTAATATTCATGATTAAACAATGAGAGTTTCTATTTATACCTTTAAAATTGGCATTTAGACCTCCTCACTTAATAGACATCAACTTTACTTTTACA
Source organism: Rosa chinensis (assembly GCF_002994745.2). NCBI lineage: Eukaryota > Viridiplantae > Streptophyta > Magnoliopsida > Rosales > Rosaceae > Rosa > Rosa chinensis. Next base: position 48,152,324 of record NC_037090.1, on the reverse strand, counting down.
AATAATCAATATGTTATCGACACCTCCCTAATTTTCCCACAATACCCCTCTTCCAATAAAATCGAGAGATGGTACAAAATTTATGTATTGATGAATAGGTCATCGAGTTTATACCAACTGTATACTTCAATGTGATTCATGTGAGGAGGGATCTCCTTGAGGGAGATTCAAGTGAGGAGATCTCTTCGAGGAATGATGCTAGTGAAGAGGGATCTTCTTAAAGGTGATTCAAGTGAGGAGAAATCTTCTCTAAGATTCAAGTGAGGAGAAATCTCCTCGAAGAAGAATCCTAGAGAGGAGGAATCTCCTTAGGGGGTGATTCAAGTGAGAAGGATCTCCTCAAGAGAGATTCAAGTGAGGATAAATCTCCTCGATGGTGATTCAAGTGAGAAGACATTTCCTCGAGGGTGATTCAACCATTCAGGTGGGTTGAGCATTGTGTGAAAAACGACACACCAAGGGCATGATCATTTCGTAGTAAGTTGGGAACAATATTCCTTCACTGAGAAGCAAATCTTAAATAAAATCCCAATAAAAGCCCTATCCTGGGCTACATAAATTAATCAAGCATCAAACTTCAAAATCCAGAAGAAAATTTATAGAGGTAAGAAGAGACTTTTTTTGTCCCTCTCTTGTGTCGCTATTGGCAATATGACATAAGATGATAAAGTCAATTATCACTTAAAAAAGTGAAATCTACTACCTCATTGTACAATCCAGACTCCATGTTTTATTTTTTGGTAACTTAAATTTTATATTTTTATGAGAATTTTGACCAAAAAAAAAAAGGGAGAATGTGGATTTCACTATAAAAAAAAAGTCAAATGACAATTTTAGAGATATGAATAGAAGTTGTTTGGCTATGATCTAGTTTGACTAGCAAACAGTCTCTTTTGCTAATGATGCGCTGACAGCGCTGTGAGTTGTCCGGGATGTCCCTGACCTGACTTCTTTTTCAAGCTTGTGGACAAGGAGAGCACCAACCTCATCACAAGGTTCTTCTCTATGCCTTATTGATAAGGACTTCTTGTGTGATCTTCAACATCACAATATCGATACTCAACATTGTAGGTTGAGCAGAGCAATCACTGGGAATGAGGAGAAAGCATGGTTTTGCTAAAACGTCTGTGAGGGTGCTTTTAGAATTAAGCATTGACTAAGCCAAAATCAACCCAATAATTGATTAATGAGAGGATTTTGTGTGTGATTCAGATAATGAACAGAGCCTAACAACGTGTGTAGTAGCTAGAAATATATTGCGGTGAGAGAATTGGAGGATTTTTGGACATGGGGATTCTAGAAAAGTGGATTTGAAGAAGGTTTGGGGAGAAAATGGCTAAGAGCTGGGTTCATGCTTGATTGCTTTAGGAGTTTCTAAGTTTTCTGGATTTTACTCGATTGTGCTCGATGCCAAATTCCAATCCCAAATTTCCGTTTATAGAGGTTTCATTGGGAACACATGATTTCTGGATAAAACATTTATTCTTCAACTTAGACACAATTTCTGCCCTAAAATCGGGGAAAGATGTGCTTACTTGAGAGACAAGGATTTGGGAGAAAGCAAAAGTTGCTACAACGGTGGACAATCGCTGTAACAGAGGCAACTGCAGTGACAAAAAACTTGGAACGAGGTAAACGAGGAAAATTGAGAATTGTGCGCTCATGGTTTAAGGAAGAAGAAGAATGTTCTTTAACTAGTCACAAGGTTTGCCTTTCACTACCTAGCAGAAAGAATCGATCGCGCTTCAGGATTTTTAGTTCAGTCTATGTTTATACAATTGTTGCAGGGAAGAAGGCAAGATTGAATGAAGAGGAAGAAAGTCGGGCTTTTTGTCTTGGGTTTTCTATTTGTTTGGGCTTTGAGTTTTAAGGAAAAAGGTTAGCCCAAATCTCATATTCACCATTTCGCTATCGATATAAGTCATCGGGCTTGGATTTCCGGCCCAAGACCGAGATCACCAACGACTCTAAGTCAATAGACGAACATTATGTATTTCTGTAACCTTCTATACCACACCCACTTCTGTAAGCCCCAATAGCGTAGTTGTGGCTTGGATCCAAATGCGTGGCATGACACTTAATAAGGCCGAATGGAAAGTGAACGACCACTTGATTTACAGTAGATTTAATAATTGGCCGATCTAAAAGAAAGTCAAGAATCAGACAAAAAAAAAAAAGTGATTAAAAGGAATCTGCTGCGATGCCGAAGATTCCAAACTCCAAAGTCGCTGAGAGTCAAGAGGTAAAAACATATTTCTTGTTGCGCTTCCCCACATGGTATTTGTGCTGCTGCCTGGCTTTGGCTTCGGCACCCATCCATGGCTTCACTGGTGATTTACTATTTGTCTCAGCAGCGTCTTCCCAGAAGCTTTTTGTTGATACCGACCAGCTTGGCCCTCGTAACCTCTCTTCTCATCCTCTTTTACATTTCCACAACCTCTAATCTCTTCCCTCATCATCCTCCCCAACCCAATCTATCTTCCTTTGCACATCATCTCATCCCATCTCAAAGTCAACGCTCACTACCACCTAAGTCGGCCCCAAATGGTATGTCTCTTTCTTTAATGCTCAAATGTTTACATCTTATTCTTGATCTATAACATGTAAATCCCTCAACATTGTATGCATATAAGTAATTAAGCACAAGTTTTGGCATTGGCCTGGGTGGGTGAGTAAGAGGTTTCACCAAGTTAGCCGTGCTGCTTTTTTTATGGTTCAGGAAACAACGAGGTGTTCCATGATACGCATATCTTTCTTCAAGACTATAAAGAAATGAAAAGGAGCTTTAAGATATATGTTTATCCTCACAGGAAAGATGATCCCTTTGCAAATGCACTTTTGCCTGTGGATTTCGAACCTGCGGGTAATTATGCCAGTGAAAGTTACTTCAAGAAGGTCCTGATGAAGAGTCATTTCATCACAAAAGATCCAACCAAGGCACATCTTTTCTTTTTACCTTTCTCTATTGCAAGGTTGCGGCACGACCCCAGAGTTGGTGTGGCAGGTATCCAAGATTTTATTAGAGATTACATTTTCAATATTAGTCACAAGTACGAATATTGGAACCGGACTGGTGGAGCAGATCATTTTTATGTTGCTTGTCATTCCATTGGACGCTCAGCTATGGAAAAAGCAACCCAAGTCAAATTTAATGCTATTCAAGTTGTGTGCTCTTCTAGTTACTTCCTATCTGGGTACATTACTCACAAGGATGCATGTCTGCCTCAAATATGGCCCAGAAAAGAAGAGCCCCCTAATCTTCTATCATCAAATAGGTGAATGTACTTCCTTCATTTGCTATTTCTATTTTTTTGTACTAGACATATGCTCAAATTGGAATTGTTTTTTCCTCTTTTAGAGGCTCATCATCAGTAGCAATAGGTTATGAGCAACTAAATTCAAATTATATGAACATGATTACTTGTTTCTGAATACAATGCTTTTCAGTTGACATTCTGTATACTATCAGTAAACAAAATCAGAAAAAAAAAAAAAAAAAAAAGAAGACTTTTGTCCTTGCTTGCTGTTGCATCTCCTTGATCATCTGCAGATGTCCAACAGTAGATGCACTCTTAACTTTATTTATTTGTTTCCTGGATTTCTATTTACATCTTTTACTCATTTACGCTGTTTCCCTTTCAAATGCTGTTTATATTTCATTAAAGATTGTGAACTGATGTAATGTTGTTGCTACGCTAATCTAAATCAAACCAATGTTAGTCAATTCCCATTTTGCCAAGTAAAACAATATGAACAAAATTGATACTAACCATCAACCAAAAGGTTGAATCTATATGTTCCATTAGGTCCACTCTCCTCATTGCGCCTATATGATACAATTCCTCACCTTTTAGGTGAATGATGCTGATATGGTGGTATAGGGTATATCGAGTCGCTGTGATTGTCCTTCCAGACTCAGCTTCACTTACTCACCTAGGTGCACTGTTTACTAGTGATATACCTTTATAGAAGAAAGGTGTTTTATATTTATATGGAGGAAATCACCATTTCAGATCGATTTCCAATAGATAGAACCTTTTAAGGCTAGGTTTGTAAATTGACAATGTCAATATTCTTTTCTTCTTCACTGGAATGGAGCAGATTTGAGGATAGCCTCGAAGGTGTTACATAATGTAGCATTCATAAGACACACACTTCTTAGCTTTTCTCATAGTAAATAAGTGATGGTGAGCTAAGTGAACTGAGTCCTAGTATCTACAAGTTTTATGGTAATCTCATCAATTAAGTTTTCATTTGTACTTGATCATTGAAGTTCTCTAGAACAGAATATAAGAATCAGCGTCTCATCTCATTTCATGTTTTCTCAAAAAGGAAGTAGTTGCAAGAAGTGAATCTAGCATTTATTGAAAAATACACTTGTATAAATAAGTAATGTTTTTTTTTTTTTTTTTTTTTTTTCTGGTTCATGTTTATGTTTTGATTATATATTGTGGTGATCTCTAAATGAACTAGAACTCAGTTTTTCCCTTTGACACAGAACAAAACTTGCATTCTTTGCCGGAGGAATTAACTCCCCAGTACGGGAAAGGCTTCTTCAAGTTTGGAGAAATGACCCTGAGATTTTTGTGCACTTTGGTCGGCTTAAAACATCTTATGCTGATGCAATGCTTGGTAGCATGTTCTGTCTCCACGTTAAAGGATTTGAAGTAAATACAGCTCGTATTGCAGATTCATTGTATTATGGCTGTGTCCCAGTGATAATTGCCAACTACTATGATTTACCATTTGCAGACATACTAAACTGGAAGAGCTTCTCAGTCGTTGTTGCCACTCTAGATATCCCGTTGCTTAAGAAGATCCTTAAAGGAATCAGCTCCAACGAATACATGAGGTTGAAAAGCAATGTGTTGAAGGTGCGCAAACAGTTCCAATGGCACCTTTTACCTACTGATTATGATGCTTTTAACATGGTTATGTACGAGTTGTGGCTCCGTCGGAGTTTGTCAACAGTTTCCTTGAGCACTTTTGAACATTCCAAATCAACAAATGATTTTACATGACTTTGTCCATTTCATCCGGATTCTGTATCTATCACTATATGATTCATCTAGTTAGTTCTTTTATTGTAAAGGTAGCTTGCATATTTTTTATCTTGACAATTTGCTGCTTTGTAATCCACAATAGAATAAAACTAAAGAAATGATTTGTCATTTATCTCTCTACCTGAGAGCTTTCCTTCCAACTGAACACGAGCAAGAGGTCATTTATCTCTATTTCATTTTTGCCTGATAAGTGATATGATATCAATTCAAGAGTTATGAGATGAAAGATCTATTTGGTGAAATTGCATGGTAGATCCTAGTGAATACAGGCTTACCTTTGGATTTACCGAAGCCTCAGAGGCATCAGTAGCAGGCTATCAAACCGAAGCCCTTGAGTTAAGTTTTTTGAATTTTTTACAAAGTGAGCCAGTTCCCTTGACGAGTTCACTACTGGTTAAAACAAAATATTAATACCTACATCTGTCATTGCCCCCTTTCTAGAAAGGAAACGGAATCATTGTGAGATGTAATCAATATAGACAAGTATATTTAAAAACACACAAATACAAGTGACGGCTGAGATACAAGAACATTAACATGCTTGATCTTCTTCTTTCAGCAATCTGATGAATGCAATTCAGTATGGGGCAGAGAACTTAAATGCTTGTAAGTGATTACTAGAGCAGGGGTCCAGGTCTATAAATATGCATTGAGAATTAGGTGTCTCCCATAAAAGTTCCCTAATTTCATTACATTTAGGCCAAATTTTTCTTGTTCCATATGCAAATAACATTTTAATCAGTACGATCCCGATCACCTGGTCAGTTTGACCAGGGATCATTTGCTCACTTACCGTCCGATTGAAATCGGACGGTTGAAAGATATCTGAATTTTGGGGGAAGAGATCTGTCGACGGTAAGTGAGCAAATGATCCCTGGTCAGTTGCTGACCAGGTGATCGGGACTGTTAATCAGTAATGATCAACTGACCAGGTGATCGAGACTGTTAATCAGTAATGATCAAGAGGAAAAAAAATCATGGAATCACTGAATACTAGGAATGTCTATTTGCTTGTTTTGCAAGAAAAGTTACTTAGTTGTCATAATTCCTAATGAATATTGATAAGTCCACATCAACTTACACTGTTATCAAGACTCTTAAGCTAAGGTCTGCCAAGAATCGAAAATCCTTTTTATTTGGATATTTGATTACATGTATTTTTATGCACGTAATTGCATCATAAACCTTGAGATTTAGGCTAATTCTCAAACTTATCAATATGTAATAGATCCATTTTTGTTTTAATTGTAGAAAATCAATAGAGTTGTGGAAACGAGACAAATCAATGCAAAAATAGAGCAAACGAGGATTTTATACTACAGAAAAGAAGGTCAACACTACGTCAACCATGAGTCGGCGCAGAAGTGATTTGGGAAATAGAAATAAATAAATAAAAACCAAAAAAATGCATCATCATGACATCAGCATTCAATTATCATCAACATTTAATTATACTCAACATTTAATTAAGCATAATTAAATGATGATGTCGTGATCTTCAAGTGGGGAGGTGATCACTGTCCCATTTTCCTGTGTCAATTTTTTCATAGCCCTCAAAAGTTGACACGTGTCTTCTTACAAATGCTTAACATCATCAAGTTGTTTAAACTGATGATTTTTTTTATTAAGAAAACTTATTATCAGAGAAAGGAAAAGAAAAAAAAAAAACAAACAAAATATTGTGTTACTCTGCCTTCCATAACGCATATCAGTAGGGGCTTGTTACATTTGCCTCCACTTCATCTTTTGAAACACCAGTATGTGGAATTCCAGATTACCATCCATGATTTAATATCTTCCCTTGTAAATTTTGGGGCTAAATACTGTTTAGTTCATGAACTTTTGCTGAAAAAAAACACTTCAGTCACTCGCTTTTTAATTTGACATGTTTACTCCTTGTTCTTTCAATTTTACACCCAATAAGCCAATTCCGTTAGACTCCGTTAAATTGTACCGTTAACTCCATATTTTAAGGATAAAATTACTATTATAACCCTGACTTTCTCTTTCTTTAATTTTTTAATTGTTTTTATTCTTCTCTCTTTTTTTTTTCTTGTGATTTGCACCAATAAAATTACTAATTTTTTTAATTATTTTTATTCTTCTCTTTTATTTTTGCTTTCTTTATTTATTTATTTTTTTTATCTTTTATTTTTTTCTTTTGATTCGCACCAATAAATTACTAATTTTTTTAATTGTTTTTATTCTTCTCTTTAGTTTTTTTAGTTGTTTTTATTCTTCTCTTTTATTTTTTCTTCTCTTTTAAGGATAAAAATTACTATTACATTCCACCCCTTGTTTCTTCTGTTATGACTAATTTTATTGGGTGTTTGGGTGAGCCGGAGAAGAAAAAAATAATCATAACTAATAGGTCCATTCTTGTAGTACCCCGGAAATTCGTCATTTATTTTCCGAGGATTTTCCGGAATCTAAATTGTGGTTATAGGACCGTTTCGTGGCTCGTGGACTGAGCGGAAGTGTTTCGGACAAATTAATTATTTGAAAAGTATGGTTTTAAGGGGGCGCAAAGGTTGACTTTTTATAAGTTGGGATTCTCCAAAAACGTCATTCACGAAAGTTGTAGAGCGTGTCGATACGAGTTCGTGGACATGCGGAACGTGTCAATCGGAGTTCGTATGAGAAAGTTATGGTCTGCGGAAGTTTTGGGAAAGTTCTATGAATAGGAGTTTCCACTTTTGGAAATTTACTATTTCCATTTACTTTCACCATTTCAGGAAAATCACCAGAAACGCTCCGTTCTCTCTCCTCACCAGCATCTAACCCGGATTTTCCGGCGATCTCCGGCGACCTCTAGCCTTGAAACCTGCACAGAATGATTCGCCTCTCTCGTGCGGTCGTCTCTGTGGCAGCCTCTTGCGGCGATTCGTGGTGGAGGAAGTGCAGCAAGGCGATGCAGTTTGAGGATTTCGGACCCGGTCGGAAATCCTTGTTCCGACGTCGGCGAGGCTTCAAGTCTTCTTGGTTGAGCTCAGAGCAGCCTCCTTGATCGATCCTTGGTGGTTGTTTGGATCGATTCAAGTGAAACTTGATTCAACTCAGATTGAACAGTAATCCACGGCTTGTGAGGTAGTTTTTGATCCCTTATGCTTGTTTTCTGACTTCGAGCTAGTTATGAAAATTCACAAGCATGCTTAGATGAAGCTTTTGGATGTTGGGAGTTTTGTGAAATAATGAGTTTTTGGCCGGCGGTGGTGCACCATCGCCTGTGGAGGCGTTCCGGTGGTGTTCCAGCCATGTAAGGGACTGTTTCTGGTATTATATATGTTCTACTCGTGGATACGAGCGTTTCGATATATAATATGCAAATTTTGGAGTTCGAATGGATTTGTTATGATTTTTACCGTTTCATATCGGTGAATTTATTTGATCTGTGAGGGTTCAAGCTTCCGATCGACTTGTGGTTTGGACACCTCGATCGTGGAAGTACTCTGGAGACTTAGAGAGGTCTCGGATGAGGTTTTGTTTCGATTGACGTCACTCATGGGGAATTGGGTTCAAAACGGGGGTTTAGAACTTTAATCACTTCGTGATTCGTGCACAGAATCAATACCTTATGTGTTCAGGTGCTTGTTGAACGGATTGCTGCGATTGTGCTTGTTTTGGTTCTCGTGTGAAGATGCAGCGGGATTCAAAGGTGAGTAATCTCACAAGGTTCATTAATGAACGGATTACCTTTATCGTTTGGTGAGTAAATTTCACGATATTTGTTATGAGCAGGATCGATATTTGTTATGAGCGAGATTACCCTATTGACTTGGAGTTATTAGGTTAATTACGACTATAGTTGGTATTAGTAGTATTACTAAGTGAATGACTACGTATATATATAAATTTACGTGAAATATATATGTATTGATGAATCTTTGTGATGATTGTCATGTAAATCTCGTGTAGGAATATTTGTGTAATGAATCGATGACATCAGTATGATGAATCTTTGTGATGATTGTCATGTAAAGTTTGTGTAGGAATATTTGTGTAATGAATCGATGACATTAGTATGATGAATCTTTGTGATGATTGTCATGTAAAGCTTGTGTAGAAATATCTGTGTAGCTTGTTGAAAATACTAGATGGAACAATAATTGTACAGAACTTTTCACATAAGAATTTATCTAACGAAAATATAATTCATAACACGGATAATTGCTGACGCAGTGTAAACCTCTCCACTGAGGAAACTTCACTGCGTGGCTTTTAACGTAGCCAACACGAAAAGATAATCCAATATGAAACACTAGAGTTTACAGAATACAAGTAGTGTTGTTCTCAACAAACACTTTCACTTAGCAACACATGCTAACTTGTTTTACAACCGTTCTAACTTCTAATCCACAATTCTAGATAATCTCTCTTCAACTTTTCTTGCTCTCGAATTGAGTCACTGATCTTGAGAGTAAGAATGAATGATCATGCAATGAAAATACATGAAACAAACACTGAGAGTTTTTAAAGACCGATTTGAACAACCAAGCTATAAGTTCAAGTAAAAACCAATTTTATGCAAAAACAAAAACTCTACAAATGAATTAGTTTGAAAACCCTTTTATAGGAGCAGGACTCCCCCTCAAACAAATCATATCTTAATCACAGAATAAGATAAACATGGAAGGGTTTTAAAACTGTTTTTAGCATGTAATCGGATATGCATATATAAACAGATTTTGAGATCAATTAAAATCAATGCATATCAATTTAGAATCATGTAAATATGATATGTATTAAAGAGACCTTTATCTCAAGATCAGTGAGATAGTTTCCTTGAAATTCTCTTCATGCGATCTTCCTTTATTTCCTTTGTTTCTGCGAGCAATTAGGAGAGTATCTCTCCTAGTTCTTTGCATGTCTGTTGTCCTTGAGAGCTTGGGAAGGTCATGTGTTGAAGGGAGTAGGCCAAGTACTTACACTTGTGTAGGAATATTTGTGTAACGAATCGATGACATTAGTATGATGAATCTTTGTGATGATTGTCATGTAAATCTTGTGTAGAAATATGTGTAGCTTGTGTAGGAATATTTGTGTAATGAATCGATGACATTAGTATGATGAATCTTTGTGATGATTGTCATGTAAAGCTTGTGTAGAAATATCTGTGTAGCTTGTGTAGGAATATTAGTAGGATGATTGATATCTGTGTGATGACTAGCCATGAATCTATGTGATGATCGCTATCTATGTGATGACCAGCGATATCTGTGTGATGATTAGTTAGATGATCGCTATCTATGTGATGACCAGCAATATCTGTGTGATGATCAGTAAGATGATTGCTATCTCTGTGATGATCAGTAGGATGATGAATATCTGCGTGATGATAGGTGGAATCTGTGCGATGATCAGTGTGACGACTGCTCGGTAGCAGAGCTGAATTGTTATTAAGTTAACAATAATCAAGAAGACTGAAGTGATGGTCGGGGTTACCTACGGATGTCAGAGTGTGGGGTTACAATGATTACTATGATTTGAAGTGCTTGACTTAGTGTGACCTCCTGAACTAAATTATATGCAGGGGTTACCATGATTTGTTTTGTTTGTTTTGAATTGTGATTGCCATGTTTTCTTCTTTATTTGATTGATTGATGGTTTATCTTGAAGACCATAGTGGTGATGATTGTGCTTTGTGTGAGGATAGGAAGGTGATTCATCGTTTTCACCTTGATGTCATGTTGATGACAAAAAGCTCCTAGGGGGGAGGGAATGAGTGTGATTTGGAATTCGCCGTAGTGCGTTAGAATGGCGTCAAGCATTGCTTGAGGAAGTCTTGTTTGATTGAATTTGTGTAATGAGATGCTAGGTTGAGAATCTGAGCATGTAGTTTAGTCATGAGTTGACCTACGTAAGCATGAGATGGAAGAGTGAAGCAGATGGCTGTAGGTGTGAGATGTATGCTTATCATGTTTAGGTTGAGGTGACTTAAGAAATATGTTTTGCTTTGTGGTTTTGAGTTACTCATATGAGCTTCATAAGCTTACCGGGTTTGTTGCGTGGCAACCCGGTGCACTATTCAATGGAATGGTGTAGGGGTTAATCCTGCAGGTCAGGGAAATCGTGGTTGAAGCGGAAGCGGCGTCCTTGCAGCTTGACGGTAGGAAGTCATTTTTGTGACTTTACCGTTGATAAGGACTTCCGTTGTGTAGTTAACTCTGAGGAGTATTTACATTTTATCTTGTTGTTGATAATTTAATTCGTAAGCTTATGTAATATATGACTCTGTGGGCGGGTCAATATTGATATAGTGGGTTCAGGGCATCAATATGTATGTTGTATAAGGGAAAAAGTTTTCCAGGTATTTGGTATTGATGGCTAAACGTTCACGCATGTATAATTATGGGGTTATATATCGATTTTTATTTGTGTTAAAAATCAAGGGCGTGACAATTCCATTACACTCTGTTAAATTGTGCCGTTAACTCTCTATTTTAAGGATAAAATTACTATTATAGCCCTGACTTTCTTTTTCTTTAATTATTTTAAATTGTTTTTATTCTTCTCTTTTATTTTTTTTTTCTTCTGATTCACACCAATTCTTTTATAAAAGTCGTATTAAAAGTTATGACTATTTTTTTCTATTCCGTCTCACCTAAATTAACACCCAATAAAATTTGTCATAGCAAAAGAAACAAGGGAGGGTATGTAATAGTAATTTTTATCCTTAAAAGAGAAGAAAAAATTAAAGAGAAGAATAAAAATAATTAAAAAAATTAAAGAGAAGAATAAAAACAATTAAAAAATTAGTAATTTTATTGGTGTGAATCAGAAGAATAAAAATAATTTAAATATTTTAGTAATTTTATTGGTGCGAACTAGAAGAAAATAAAAATAAAAGAGAAGAATAAAAAAATTAAAAAAATTAAAGAAACCAAAAATAAAAGAGAAGAATAAAAAAAATTAGTAATTTTATTGGTGCGAATCAGAAAAAAAAAAAAAAAAAAAAAAAAGAAGAAGAATAAAAACAATTAAAAAAATTAAAGAAAGAGAAAGTCAGGGCTATAATAGTAATTTTATCCTAAAAATAGGGAATTAACAGCACAATTTAACGGTGTCTAACGAAATGGACCTATTGGGTGCAAAACTGAAAGAACCGGGGGGGGGTGGTAAGGGCTGTGGTTGTAATGAAGAAAGTGTGATCCATGCGTTATGGGAATGTTCCATTGCTCGTAAGATTTGGAAGCACACTTTTTAGGTGGATGTTTGCAAAGTGTGGAAAGAGAGAGGTTTTTTTGAGCTATTTTTGGAGTAAACATGTCAAATTAAAAGGCGAGGGATTGAAGTGATTTTTCAGCAAAAGTTCAGGGACTAAACAGTATTTAGCCCTAAATTTTATTACAAATGAGTTATATCGATAATATCCCGAAGCAAAATCAGAAATACAATCCTTTTGAATTCTCATTAGTATAGCCATTCAAAAAATTAAATTAACAGATGACTTCAACACTCACACTCATTGTTGAGTTATTAAGCAGTCATATTAACTCAAAAAGTTAAAAAGACAACTAGTTGAGAACTTGAGATGATATCCCAGCCAAGATGGAGAAATTCAGAAATGATCAAATTCAATAAAATCACAGATTTGAATTAAAGAGATGATAAATAAACTAGTCGGAGAAAAATTCATTGTATTATAAACTAGAGAATAAGAGAGATAGAATAGAGAAACAAAACATAGGAGAAGGTAGAAGTGTGTGTTTTATTCTCATTAGACCCCTTTATATAGGAGTAGTGTTTACATCATAAGGACATAAGTATGAATTCTTGTTTGAAGTCTATAGATGCTCAAATAATCAAGAGGTTTTTGTTCCTCTTGCAGAGTGTATAAGAGATTTTCAACCTCTTGTTCAACTTTATAAATTCTTGTTTGAAGTCTATAGATGATATTCCAATAATCGGGAGTTTCTCTGTTGAGATTATCTCTAAAGTTTTTCAACTTTCTCAGCTTTTCTTTCTCTTTTTTCAATTCTTTGCTAGTACTATTACAGATAGTAACCAACTCAAGTCTGTCAACAACCGATATTATGAATAGTAAATTGTACTATTTACCTTTTGAAAATAGAGGATAAATTTTAACGACTGTACTTATATTAAACAAATAAAATTCTGATGGGCCAACCACGTTTCATCAATCTTTTTATAGGAAATAGTAGATATGCAAAACATAGAAATAGACCGCAAAGAGGGGTACTAAAGGTAGGAAGGTAGACAAGATGGGTAGGTAGGAAGAAAAGAGAGAAAAGTTTGTGTAAAGAGGAATAAAAATAAGATATTGGGGTGTATGAGAAGTATTTTGGCAGATTCAGGGTGTATGAGCATTAACCCAAAATTTTATTACACATGTATGTCATACACGTAGAAATCTGATGGTTAGTAATGAGAAGAAGGCTACTTATGACTTACATCCCGTTAGATTTTGTGCGCGCAATACATGTATGTGTGTATAGTAGCTGTTCCCATATATAGCCCTGAAGTAATTTCCTATATATATATATATATATATATATATATATATATATATACACACACACACACACACAGAGGGGTTCTTGGGTGCGAACGTCCGTACCTAAGGATTAGGTATGAATTTCTCATTTTTCCCCACTTTCCGATTACACATTTACATCTTAACCGTTCAGTTTTTAGGTCCTAATGTATAGATCATCTATGCAAAATTTCAGCTAAATTGGTCATCGTTAAGGCATTGAAAACTGCAATTTACAACAATGAATATGAATGGTTCCGAATCTGTCGAACAGGAACCGTTCATATTCATTGTTGTAAATTGCAGTTTTCAATGCCTTAACGATCACCAATTTGGCTGAAATTTTGTAGAGATGATCTATGCATTAGGACATAAAAATTGAACGGTTAAGATGTAAATGTGTGATCGGAAAGTGGGGAAAAATGGGAAATCCGTACCTAATCCTTAGGTATGGACGTCCGCACCCAAGAAACGTTATATATATATATATATATACATATTTGCTCACCTAAGGAACAATTTTAAGGGATTGTGAGGGACAAATGCATCTCAACCACATGTATTAAATATAAAAGCAGAAATTATAACAACTTAAAACTGTGCATTTATTTTCAGCCGTCAGATTCACTTGTCCCTCACAATCCCTTAAAAACTGTCCTTTAGGTGAGCAGGAAGACTTGATATATATTGAAGGGGAAATTCCCACTTACACATTTTCTAGGGGGGTAATTCCCAGTCACCCAAAGTATTTTCAAAATACCGAAAAGGGGTACAGGAGGAGCATAGCAGGATCTGCACCATCACTTGTCCTTACCATCACATGGAGTTTGTCTCCTTCATGTTTGAAAACCCGTGGGTCAGCCTGCAAGCCTAGAAAGAATAAAATATAGTTTTATAGCTTTTATTTGTAGTTTTGTCAGCAAGCTCTTTGCGTAAGAGCTATTGTCCCTTTTTGCATGGGCTTTTGTTTATTTCTGCATGCTGTTTTGTATAGTTATGCATGCTTCTTCCACTTGTTTTTGCAATCACCACCGTAATCTTGTACAAAGCCAGCTAGAGCTGGTATAAGAAGGAAGAATAGATAGCAGATGGAGTACGTTGGAGAAGAAAAAATCTCAGTACCCATTGCTTTCCTTTGTAAACACTTTCAGTATCAATAAAGCCCTTTGTTCATAATATCATCTGTTCATATACTTTCTACTTATTAACACCACATTCATCCATACATAACCCACAACAATAATCTGTAGCTGTAATATGGAGCAGTAGCTGTTCATGATTAGCAGTAGCTGTGGTGACACTTTATTCATGTTCGTGTGAAGCAAACTAGCATTCAACCAGTGTTTTCTATTGCAACTCCATAGAAGACTGTACAGTTTGTACTAGCACGTTCAAGTAGGTTCATCTTACTTTTTATTTTCCGGTTTTCTTAGTAGACTTCTAGTCCAAAATAGGGAAACACTGAGATAATTATGCTATTATATTGCTAAACGGACGATCATATTATCTTTAAGGATTCCTGTTTTAATTAACATGCATGCCAAGATAACTAATAAAATTAGTCAGGGAACCTCTGAGTCTAAGAACCTCTGTTTCTGCTCTTGTTTGGCCCAATAGGTTGGCTTTGTATGCAGTTTTAAGCTCTTGTCCATGTTCAAGACTCAATCTTTAATAGATGTTTTGGCATATGTGTAGTTAGGACAGACCTCCTTAAATCTGGTATCAGAGCCTAGTTTAGCATTATAATAGTATAGTTATATCAGTAAAGTACCTTGAGGACAGAAGTCATAAACACACCTAGTAAGAAAACAAGAAAAATTTGAACCTGTAATTAAGAGTCAGTACAATCCGACCCTGTATTGGGGGGCAATAGACGACTATTGGAGGCCAATAGACGATTCAGTTATCTTGAAATATAAATTGTTTGTTACATATATTTAAATCTGTTGTTGTTTTATGATAGATTATCTTAATTTAGAGATTACAGAGCATCAAAAACGTAAGATCACTCTAGATCAGAATACTTTAGTTTGTTATTTTCCACAGAAGAATAATAAGCATATTTTGCATAGTGAAGAACATCCACTAATTAATAGTGTCATAGACCTTATAATTAGCCAAGCAGAAAGTATAAAATTAGAACATAGTCAGTATAATCAGAAATTACAGCAAGTATTAGATTATTTTCAGAAAAATTCCCTACAAATAATTAGACAAAATTTAAGTTTTATACAATCACAACTAGAAGATAATAATAGAAATATACAAAGGTTTCCTAGTAGAAAAGAAATAAAAGAGCTTGTAGACATCATTGACAGTAAGCCGAAGCAAGTAGAATTGCAGTCCTTAGAAATTGTAGAACAGCTGAAAATAGAAGTACAGAAAATTAAATTAGTACAAAAAGAGTTAACAGAGCAAGTAGAAAAATTGCATAGTAAAATAGATAGATTATTAGTTTAATGAATGATTCTAGAAATAATAATAATTACATCAAAGCATTAAAAGAAGTTAGTGAGTTAGAAGAAGAACCAATAGGATTTTCAGACTTTACAACAAGTGTTCCTAGTAATAATATTCCCATAAGGCAAAATAATATTATTATCCAATTGATAATAAATTTAGCAGAAAAAATAGATCACATAGAGGAACAAATAGCAGAAATTAATCAACTTTTAAATAGCACATCAGCATCATTACTACCATCATTAGTTAATAAATTAGAAAATTTAACATTAGGCACAAGCAATATAAGAAAAAGAAAAATAAACCCTTTTGATAATAGCAAATGGAACTCTTTAGAAGAAAAGGAAAAGAAATAGTAAGAACCGAAGATATATATCCTAGTGAAGAGGAAGCACAAGACTTTCTTAGAAATGGATTTTTAAGATCACAAAGAAATAGACATAATTTATATCAATTAGGAAGATTTGAAAATAGAAATAGCATAGTAAGTAGCATAAGTCAATATGAAATAAGTTGCATAGATAAAGAAGTTATACTAAATTTACTTAGTAATTCGGCAATAGAACAACTTAGAAAATCAAACTATTCACAAATTCATATAGGAACTATATTAATCGGAATAGCAGGATTGACTAGAGCACAAGTAGGAACTAAAGCATTAGTATACATATATGATGATAGATGGGATAATCACCAACAAGCAGCCATAGCAACAGCTGAAGTAGACCTTAGCACAAATTTAGCAATTATAGGTTGCATTCCAAATTATGTAATGAATATTAAAGAATTTAGTAAATATATTAAGGTAAGCATTAGAACAAAAAATTATAATATGAAAGGAGATTTTAAAAACT
This sequence comes from Rosa chinensis, assembly GCF_002994745.2. Lineage (NCBI taxonomy): Eukaryota > Viridiplantae > Streptophyta > Magnoliopsida > Rosales > Rosaceae > Rosa > Rosa chinensis. Next base: position 48,135,450 of record NC_037090.1, on the reverse strand, counting down.
TAAGTGTTAGTATGTAGGAAAAGTGTCAGACAAATTTAACTATAAGTTTAATGTTGAATTCCAAAACTTAGTACAAACTTTTGGAAGTAAACATGTTAATATGATAGAAGCAAAACCAGTAGATAATAGTTTTTTAGAAGGAACTCAATGGTTATTACCTAATTTACATGGATCAAAAAATAAACAACCTGATAAAGCACAAATTTTTGAAAATCACTTAGGAGAAGCATCAGTAAGGTTTAGCAATTATAGACAAATAGAAAATGTAGACGACTTAGAAAGTGAAGCAGAAATTAATATGGCTTTTGATAATTTAGAAATCAATATGATTGAACATAATTTTGATAACATAGTAGATAAATTAATAGAAGACATAGATAATTTGAGTGAAGAACAATACTTAGAAAAATATAAAACTTATGAATTAGGATTACATAGACTAAATGATGAGGAACTGAAGCAATTAATATTAAAAATAGGATTAGAACATATTTTAGGAGAAAAAGAATATAACAATATGTTAATAGAAGTAGAATGTATGCCTGTAGAAGAAACTAGTTCAACAGGAACTTCAGGAATCCATACTGAACCAAGAGTAGGTAGAACCGATCAACAAAATATAAGACCAACTAGAGAACATTATGCAGAAAATAGTAGAACTTATGATTATGAAGAAACTAGACCTAGAAGAAATAGAATACCTTATTCAGGAATAGAACATGTAAACTTAGCAGGAAATATATTAAACATAGATCATGTAGACCCACAAGATTGGGAAAAAACAATAGAAAGATGTGATCTTAAAAATCCATTTCTAAGAAAGTCTTGTGCTTCCTCTTCACTAGGATATATATGTCCTTACCATCACATGGAGTTTGTCTCCTTCATGTTTGCTTTATGTCCAAAATGAACATCATATAGAGTCATTCTCCTATCACCCTAAGTATGCCATATCTCATTATCTTAAGCAATGGGGAAGTATAGGATTAGGTTATAGTACAGGATGTGTACATGCGGCAATCATGTTAGATTTTAGTAATACAACTGATATGTTAGATTATTTTGAACATACTTTAGATGGAATGGTATTTGATTTCTTTCAAGCATGGAAAGTAAAAAATCCACAACAACATCAAGCAGCAAAAGAAACTTTTAATATAGATACTTTTGTTAAACTTATTAAGTATGAGTTTCTAGATCATAATAGGTTAGATGGTAGAAACGAACAAGAACAAATTAGAGCAATAAGAAATTTAGAGCAATTACAAATTTGTGATTTGCAATACATAGGAGAATATACTACAGATTTCTTTAAATATTTAGGAAGAACAGGTAGGATTAATGACATAAATTTATTAAATACATATATGACTAAAATTAAAGGACCAATAGGAGAAAAAATATGGAGAGAATGGCAAAACCACCCTAGAAAAGATGATATAGCAATAGGACCTAGAACACAACATGTGTATGATATATTAAGAGAAGAATGTAGACAACTAAAAGCAAAGAGACAAATTAGAAAACAATTTTACATGAGCTGTAAGAATATAGATTTACCTAAGCAATATGGTTGTCATAGGAAAGATAAGTATAATAAGAAAATTAAACCATATAGAAAGAGCTATAGGAAGAAGTATAGATCATATAAGCAACATAAGACCTTTGACATACAACCTTCAAGAACCTTTAGGAAGAGAAAATACATTCCTAAGCACTTTAGGCAAAGAACCAATAAACCTTGGATTAGAAAATACAAAGCACCAAAAGATAAGAGTACTTGTAAATGTTATTTTTGTGGTGAAGTAGGACACATTAGACCTAAATGTCCTAAGTTAGGAAAACAACCTAGAGAAAAAGTACAATTAATTGAGCAATTTAAATTAGAAGAAGATGAAGACTTAGAGTCAATATATAGCTTAGACAACTTAAGTGATAGTGAAAGCATTTATAGCATAAATAGCATAGATATGTTATCCGAATCAGAATTAGAGTCAGATTACTCTAATAATTCAGATAGTGAACTAGATGCAAATATATGTATGTTTGAGGAAGAACAAGAAGAATTTCAATATGTTAATTTAGGTTGGCCTCAAGAATGTAGTAAATGTAAGAAAGTAGTAGCTGAAAAATATTATACAAGCAAGATAATATTTTGTAAACCTTGTTATACTAATGAAACATTAGAGCTAGATTCAATAGAGGACGAAGAAATTAATATGCAAAACATTGGAGAAAATCAGAAAACTAGTTCTTTAATAACTATTAATTGTGAGTTAGAACTATCTAAAGAACATAAGATTCAAACAGTAGGTATGATAGATACAGGTAGCACTAAGAGTGTCATAAAGGAAGAGTTAGTACCAACACAATTTAGGCAAAAACTAGTTAAACCAGTTAGAGTATCACAATTCGATACTAGAACTGTATACTTAACACATTGTATGACTAATATACCTATAAAGATAGAAAGACAATTATTTACCTTACCTTTAACATTTATATCACCTGTAGGATCTTATCAATTTATCTTAGGATTAAACTTTCTTAAAAGCTTACAAGGATTTTTGTATATACCTCCGGATATAACTTTCTTTAAGAAAGGTATAACTACAACTGATCAAAGTAATTTGATAGAAGCTTATAATAGCATTAGCATAGAAGAGTCAAGAGAAAATAGCTTTAGAGAAGAAGAAAATCTAGATAACAATGTCGATGAGCAGAATAGTATAGAATATGATGAATCAATCTTTGAACTTGAGTATCCAAACATAGGAGAAGTAGCTCTAGTAGAACTGAAACAAATAGGTAGACCTAAAACATTAGAAGAATTATTACAATTAGCAGAACATACTCGAATCATAGGAGAAGATCCCCAACTACATTGGAATAAAAATAAGATTTTAGCAAAATTAGATATAATTAACCCAGATTTAACTATTAAAACAGCAGATATGCCTTGTAATTTATTGGATAAACAAGAATTTGAGCAGCAAATAAAAGAGTTATTAAACCTTAAAGTAATTAGACCTTCTAAATCTAGACATAGGTCAGCAGCCTTTGTAGTTCGAAAGCATTCCGAACTAAAAAGAGGTAAAGCTAGAATAGTTTATAATTATAGGAGACTCAATGACAATACTTATGAAGATAGTTATAAATTACCTAATAAAGATGAGTTAATAAATAAGATTCAAGAGAGTAAATACTTTAGTAAATTTGATTGTAAATCAGGTTTTTGGCAAATTAGATTAGCTGAAGAATCAATAGAATGGACAGCCTTCACTTGTCCAGAAGGACACTTTGAATGGTTAGTCATGCCATTTGGATTGAAAAATGCACCTTCTATTTTTCAAAGAAAAATGGATCAACTTTTGAAGAAGTATGATAGTTTTTGTAGTGTATATGTAGATGATATACTTATACATAGCAAAAATAGAAATGAACATAGAAAACACTTAGAAATAATTTTGCAAGAGTTTATAGATAATGGTATCATTATTAGTAAAAATAAAATAGACTTAGAAAAACAAGATATAGAGTTTTTAGGAATATATATTAAGTCAGGAACTATTCAATTGCAGGAACATATAGCTAAGAAGGTTACAGAATTTCCAGATCGATTAGAGGATAAAAAGCAGTTACAAGCATTTTTAGGATTATTAAATTATGCTAGAAGTTTCATCCCAGATTTAGGAAGAAAAATAGCAGTTTTACATAGTAAGACTAGCAAAACGGGTCAGAAATACTTTAATACAGAAGATATTAAGTTAGTTCAACAAATTAAACAAGAAATTACACAACTTAAACCTTTAGCACTACCATTAGATAGTAGTTACAAAATAGTAGAAACAGATGCATCAGCATTAGGTTGGGCAGGAATTTTATATCAGAAAAAGTTTAAAGAATTACCAAAGTCTGATGAGCAAATTTGTAGATATGCATCAGGTAAATTTAGTGACATACAATCTCGATTACCAGCCACAGATTTAGAAATATTAGGCATAATTAATTCTTTAGAAGCATTTTCTTTATTCTTACATAATGAAATATTTACAATTAGAACTGATTGTCAAAATATTGTTTCTCATTATAATAAAATCACTACTAATAAACAAGCAGCTAGAAGATGGGTCAATTTTATAGATTGTATTACAGGAAATGGATTTAGGCCACAATTTGAGCATATAAAAGGAGCTGATAATACACTTGCAGATATCTTATCTCGGCTTCTTCTTTGACAGGTATGGACTTTTTCAGGCCTTCATCTTCTAGTACTCAAAGAGCAGAAAGTGGTGTGCCACCTCAAAGTGGTAATACACTAAGCATGACAGCAAGATCAGCAAATATTAGTTACAACTTTAATGGCTACACTGTGCAAGAAATTAGAAATCCACTCTTTAGATATAAAAGTACAGCATCATTATCGACTAGACAACAAGTTCTATTAGATAATTTTTGGAATATTAGAATAAATGCTATGGACATGAGAAGAGGTCAAGAAAAATTAATTAGAGCACTTGAGCAGGAATTTTCAGCCAATAATTGTGATCTTGCTAGATATCAAGAAGAGTATCCTAAGTCAAGAGCACAATATGCTAGACTTCAGACACAATATAATCACCTTAAAGCACAGCATGATAATTTGAATGCATTGTATTATAATTTGCAAAATGAGCATGATACAGTAGTTGATCATTTTCGTACACTGAATATAAATTATCAGAAAACAGTTGAGTTTATTAAGCAAGAAGAAGAAAGTAGTTGGCCTGCATCTCTGTTAGAAAGAGAAACAAAAAATCCCTACTTTTTACAAGCCCTAGCAAAAGAAAGGTTTTCGTATTTACCTCATGATTGTAAAGATAAAATCTTCAAGTTACAGCATGATAAGCATCTTTCCCTTCAAGTAGCTATCCAGAATTGTCTCTTTAATCTTATATCTCATCCTCAACCTGGTATAGGAGTCATTTGTCATGATACATTTTCTCACCCTGAAGAAAAAGCACGATTTTATATTCTATTAGCTACTATTAATATGAGAGACTTTGGTGAAATGTACATTGAGCATGATAATCGTAGAGTTAGAGTTACTCCAGGTTTTCTAATGGAACATGGAGTGTTAAAAAGTCTTTATGTCCAAAATGAACATCATATAGAGTCATTCTCCTATCACCCTAAGTATGCCATATCTCATTATCTTAAGCAATGGGGAAGTATAGGATTAGGTTATAGTACTATCCGATTAGAAATAATTAGCATTCCTTCATATCCCCGTAGAACCAGTCTATATCATGATAAAGCCAGACACCTAGTCATCATATCACTTCGTAATTATATAGAGCCACCTCCTTTACCAACAATTGATGTGGCACCAACAGTGGAGGATATTCACAAATTTCGTGCAGCCCAGCTTGTAGTAGATGATTTCTTTGATGATACAAATCTGCAATTAATCTACCAAGCCAATGCTTTAAATATCTACACCAGAGAACACCTGGATGGAGTACCACGACCAGGAGAGCTGTACACTGTTGATATGAGCACAACCACTAAAGAAGTGTATGATTTATTGTATAAAGAAGAGCAGGAGAGCCAACAAGTGAGAGAAAGTGATGCTGATTATTGGGATAATCTCGATGATGAAGAACTCCACAACATTGAAAACATGATGGAAGCTTGACGATCATCTCACTACATCAATAGAAGATAAGATTCAAGCATGAAGATATAGCTTTACACTTTTCAAGAAGTTCATTTCTCAAGCAAGAAGATCAAGATGAACAGCTCAACATAGTTTTCTCAGCAACTGGCAAGAAGAAACGAAGCAGCCATCCAAGAGGCAAGAGGCAAGAAAAAGCCAAAATAACATTCAGCTTGAGACAAGCAAGGAATTCCTCAAAAAGATAAGGACATCGATGTCTTTTCACAGCAAAGAGTTGTGTAACCGGGCAACTTTCGCTCGTACTGGGGCAAATGGGAAATATCCCTATATTGAAATAGGGAGAGGCTGTAATGAGAACCAAGTTGCCGAAATGGAAACTACCGAAATAGAAATAGCCCAAAGTAGGCCAAGTAGTAGCCTAAATGGCTAAATGTAATAATATACGACAACAGAAAACGAAGTGGTTGAGGTTTGTTTGGAGTGTTGGATTACTTGGGAGGTAATGCACGTCTGATTGGTTTAACTGAAGATCAAAGATACGGTGTGTGTGCGTCAAACAGGTCAGAAAGGGACGCATGGAAGAAGACCAAGACCAGGACGATGACGATGACGTCTCACTAAGATTTTTCTAGCAACTGATTCTTAATATTGGAAACCTCTCAAAGCATTGAAAGCAAAGCCTAGACAATGGTTCATGCTCTTTTACAAACAGCTCCACTTCTCCTCGAGTGTTCTCCTCATGTCTCTTCCTGTAGGTACATATCTCACTGCCATTGATATTTCAGTCTATGATTTCTTCAAATGTTGCCTCAATTTGTTTCACATTTTCTTTTAAATTTCCTGAAAAGAAACTGATATTTTTGCTAAATTATTCTCATTTGCTTTGCTGGGTGTGTTTTTCACTTATGAATTATGATCTTATTGCAATTTCTCATAAATGACTTGGGTTTTCATGGAATTTCGTTATGCTCCACTTCCTGGTGCTTGAAGGTAATTCAATGAAAGTGGGAAATAAGAAGTGATTTTCTGGGTTTTGGGTATTAGATACATATGGGGTTTGTTAGAAATGATAAGGACTGTAATGGATATACTGTTTTTGCTTTTATCTATTTGTACATTGTAAAATGCAAATGGTGGAGGAGCAAACTACAGTTGATATCTGAGTGAACCAACTTTGAAATGTTTAAGACGCTAACTTTAGAGTTAGATGTACACGATAGCTAAAATACAATTTGCATATGATACTTGGTGCAAACCTTACCATTGCAGATGACATTGTGCTTCTATGTAATTCGAAAATAGTGGATCTCTGTGCTGTCAGATTCATAAGAAAGTACCAATTAAATATGGTCTGGTTTAGTGCAGTTTACAAAATAGTGTTGTTCATTTTCTTTTGTTGGCCTGCTTTACAGGGGAAAGCCTGGGAAAATAGTGATGAAGTGCTGTGCAGAGCAATCTATGAGCAACAAGCCAGTGACCAAACATGTATTATCTGGGTTTGCCGCATCTTTAGTACTTCTCTCTCAAATAAACCAGGTAAGTAGAATCGATCTCTCCTAGTGTTATTAAAGGGTGCTAGATTTGGATGTAAATATTCTGACACACAGGATTCTCCTTTAGCAATTAACCCAAAAAAAAAGAAAAAGAAAGCAGTATTCTGTTCTGGAAGTGAAAGAAGATTTATATTGGTTGCATGTTATAAGCTCCCAGACAGAAGTATTCTTTTAAAAATTTGGTAAATTACTAAATTTGATTGCATTCCTTTATGTAAAAAGCTTAAAATGAGTTGTATGATCATTTCCTTGGGTTCCATATAATAAGCTCCCAGCCAGAAGTACATAGAATCGTGGCCGTTAAGTCTGGCTAAACTTACACCAGGAATAACTGTGTACAGTAGATTTAGCTGTGGATTCATGGATGGAGTTTTTGAAATTAGTCCACATTAGATTCCTGTACGGTAGTGATAAAAAAAGATTAGATACTTGTTCCATTGCAGGAGCTAGAGGGTACCTAATGCCTTTTACTGCTTTTGAGCAGGCTGTTGCATCAGAAGTTTACTTTCAAAGAAATACTTATGAGCTTGCAAATGCTGCTGAGAAGACAGTGACTCTTCCTCTTGATAAGGATTCTGATGAAGGAGCTGGGAGGCTAATGATGATGAGAGGCATGACAGCAAACAATTTTGACCCCATTAGATATTCTGGTAGGTGGTATGAAGTTGCTTCACTTAAACGTGGATTTGCTGGGAAAGGTCAGGAAGACTGTCATTGCACCCAGGTAAATGGAAATGGTATGTCTAGTTGTGAACTGAGAAATGTGATGTTGAAATCTTGTTTTTGGAAATAATTTTGATATGCAGAGGAATTTACATTCTCCTGTTTTTTGTACCGGACATGACTGCAGTTCCAATTCGTTCAACTCACCTATGAGTAGACCTTCAAGTTGCGAGAATCTCTTTCTTATCTTATTCTTATGGGTTATTATCACAAATGGTACCTGAACTTATCCTCTATTTTATCGATGGTACCTGAACTTCAATTTTGATCACAACCAGTACCTGAATTTTTCGATTTCATTTTAAATGGTACCTAAGGCCACCTTCGATCACTATTCCGGCCAAAAAAGCCAAATCTAAAAAAACAAAAAACAAAAAAACAAGTTCAAGGCAAGTCTATTACCAAAAAATCATTACTATATATGATTGCTGATACGCTTAAAGTAAGCATATAATTTAACCCTACAAAATGTAGTTGTCAGTATAGAATAAGTAGGGATCGTTCTAGCCGGGGATTGAGGGTACACTTGTAATTGCAAAAACAAATAACGAATTAATAAAAGTATAAAGTATAATATTTACAAAAATAAAACAAAGAATAGAAATATATACAAGTAAATACAAATAAGGGGGGTTTAGGATTATAAAATCAAAAACAAAAATAAATAAAATAAAGAAAGTGTAAAAACATATATACAAGGGTGGAAACCAAGGAATAAAGATCAAAACCACAATCATATGCAAGAAATCCAATCACAATTCTTATAGTTGATTTTCTATGTCATGAGAAAGAAGTTGACCATGTGAAACGTTAGAAAGCAAACGATTTCCCATATTTTACTTTCCTTGAATAATTAATCTAAGTGAAAGCACCTAAATCAATCTTATTGAACATGCAATCATAGTTTAGAAAGCTAGCTAATCAATAACACATTCAACGCATTAAGAACAAAGAAAATATGTCAACCAAAGTGCACAACCTAGTTATGAATAAGTTCACCTATTTGCAATCCTCCTTAATTGATTTCTACTTTTGTCCAAAGCCTTTACTACTTAAATCTAGCTCCAATTACATGCATATATCCTAAGTTGGCCACCAAAGAACACAAACATGCAAAAGTTTTCTGTAATCCAAAATCAATCAAGCAATCTCACATAAGCAACATATAAATCAACATATAAAAATCACAATTTTATTTCAAAACATATAAACTGGCTTTAAACTTTGCCCTTAACGTCATGTTAACTAGAATTCATAACTCTACAAATCAAACAAAGGAAAACAAAAGAAAATAAGAAATACACCGTGAAAGATGGATGACATGGCCTTGAGACGAAGAACTCGAAGATCCTTGAAAGCAAGCATTCTTCTTGGGACGACACAAGGATGGATGGTGGCTAGGATCTTGATGTATGGCATGACTTCTCCTCCTCCTTGGTTGAGACGCAGAGCTTCTGAAGACTAGAGAATGGAGAGAATTTTTCTAATGTTTATTTTCTAATGGAGAGAGATGTGTTGTGTTGTGGTGGTGGTGTTGGTTGTGTTGATGGTGTAAAACGTCTAGAGAGGAGGCTATATATAAGGGAAGGCAAGGCTTCATGAATTTAATTTTCAAAGAATTTTCTGGTTGCACCACACTGCTTCGACCAATCACGTAGCGCCACGTCAGCTCTGTTGTGTCATCCAACCAATCAAAAAGCTCCAAAATCAATCCCTAATATATTGTTGCCAAATTTCCCATGATTTAATCTGATTTTATTCACAATTTTCGGCCAAATATCTAGGCATGAACCTAGACAATGTATCTGGACTCATTTTGGACATTTTCTCCCTTAAATCTCTCCATGGCTTTATCCTTAACATCCTCCCCTTGATTTTCTCTTGATTTTCACATTAAAATTGCAGATTTTATTCTCTAATTTCAGCCAACATATCTTGAGGGAATTAAGGAATGAATCTGGACTTGTTTTGAGCCTTTTCTTGTTGCACAATCCCTTGATATTCTCAACGTAATCTCCTTGATTTTCACATTATCTCCATCATTTCCCATGCAAAAATCAGATTTAATCTCCCATAATATCTCCCACGTCATCTTCAAGCCATGTGGTCTCCTAATGCCTTCAGGTTTCCTAGCCTCATCAGGATTCCTGCGTTGACTGGGATTCCTAGTTGGACCAGGAAAACTCCATTTGTTCATTTCAGCTCCATTCCCTCCATGAGACCTAAAAATAGAAACATTTATTAAAATTCCTAAAAATAGAAACTTTCCTAACCAAGAAGGATTTATTAAAGGAAATAACTAAGTAAATATGAGGAAATAATAGTTAAAACGTCGCATTAAAATGCTCATATCAATTGCAACCCTCGAAATCATCAAAAATCATCACTATGATCACCTCCCATGCCGTTTTTAGTTGGAATAGTGATCGGAGGTGGCTCTAGGTACCATTTAAAATGAAATCGAAAAGTTCGGGTACTGGTTGTGATCAAAATTGAAGTTCAGGTACCATCGATAATATTGAGGTATAGTTCAGGTACCATTTGTGATAATAACCCTATTCTTATTGTTTAAATACATGCTCTTTCAGTCACCTTAACCACTTACTTCTAACTATAAAAACATTTCAACTTATGACAAAAAGAACATGTAATTAAAAATATGATTAAATACTGTTTAGTCATTGACCTTTTGTCCAAAAAACACTTCAGTCCCTGGCCTTCTAATTTCACACGTTTAGTCCATGTACTTCAAAATTTCGGACCAATAGGTCCTTTCTGTTAACCATCCGTTAAAAGTTGCCGTTAACTGGCTGACATGGCGTTTCTATCCATGCCAACTCAACTTTTGGCATCCAAGTCACTGGTAATATGCCCAAAGTAACCCTTGCCTTCATTATCCCCCAGTTGCAGCTTAAATTCACTCCAAATTCATTCATATATTCCCTCAAAATTACCTACTCCAAATTTTGAAGAAATCTAGTAATCTGCCACAATATCACAATATCACAAAAAGAATCCTAAAAAAAGAATCAGAATCTGCAGCAAGCCAATGAACAAGTACAATAATCTGCCATTTCATTCAAATCAATCCATAGAATCTGCAGGTTGCCAATGAAGAAGCTCTAATTTACAAAAAAACAAAAACTAGAGCATTACATCCTCAAGAACTGTTCTATAAGCTCGTAGTTTAGCTCTAATCATCTTATCAAAAGATTAGAGCTAGCAACCAAGTGCGACAACACAAGGTTGCACCAAAAAAGGATGTCTAAACTTCACTTGCTTGGTAGCCTAATACTTGATAAATTTGCAGACCTATTTTCCCTCTCCCTTACCAGAATTTTCTCTGATCCTTTGGGATGATCTTGTTGGTGTTGCAACTTGCTTGGTTGATGCCCTAGGAGCTTGTGGAGGCCTTGAGGTAATGGTGGTTGAGGTAGCTTGAACATGCCTTGAGGCAGTTGGGGCAGATGTGGCTTGTCTAGGCCTCCCTCTTGTTGGGGCACACCTGTTTTCTGCCAAGCTTGCTACCTTTTGTGCAACCCACTTTTTCTGGATACACATGAACAAGTGAGAGTTAATTGAAGTTGAAAATGGCACTTTTGAGTCAAGTAGAGAGTAAAAATGGCAGGGAACATACCCTTTGATACTCAGCTCTTTCCTTCACTTTCTGCCTCAACTCATTGGCAGTCATAGGACCCTTTTTTCCTCTCTTGGACTGCAGCAAACAATAGCCAAATGAAATAGTAGCTTGTCACACAATTAACTTATAAACTATGCAATTGAAACTACAAAAAAAGTGCACCTAATATGTTGTATACCTGATTTCCAGAACCTTGACCAGCTTCATTATTTTCCTTCCTCTTCTTAGAAACAACTGAAGTCTTCTTCTCTTTTGGAGGCAAATGCCTCTGACAAGTTTTGACATTATGTCCTACTTGGTTGTAGTTGCCACACTTGAATGACCTTTGCACCCTTCCAAGTTTACCAACACTATCTTGAAGCTTTTCAGAAGGATCCTTGATTCTCTTAGTCTTTGGCCTACCTGGTTGCCTTGAGTATTGAGGAGGTAAGATTGTTGGTTCTTCACTTCTTGACCACATATCCATGCTATTAACAGGCATGAACAAGTTTGAGTAGATAGTCATATATGTGCTCTTGAGGTAGCAATCTGCCACATAGTGATCAACATCCTCCCTCTTCCCAAATATTGCAGAAATGGCGTGCTTGCATGGGATTCCAGTCAAATCCCACCTCCGGCAGCTGCATGTCCTTGCAGCAAGGTCAACAACATTCTTGGAGCCCTCAATGTTCTCCACTTCTGCTTGGTCCCCACCATTGAATATTGAAATGCAATCTTCAGCAGCCTTTACCTTATTCTTCTCAATCACATTTCTGGCCTTTGGGCAGATATTTCCATGATATGTTGCCATCTTGTCCTTCCTAATTTGAATCCTCCTCATTAACTTCATCCTTATCTCTTCAAACATAGTGATAGGAGGCTTACCCCTTGCCTCTAGAATAAGGGCATTAAAGCTCTCACACATGTTGTTAATGAGGATGTCACAATTGTTGCATGTTCTGAAATATACCCTGGACCAATGTTTGGGTGGCCTCTCGGGTGCTGCAAATAAAGAAACTCCATAAGTAAATATTAGCAACAGTCCATAAACTTCAAACAGAAACTTAAATGGAGACTAAGTACCTGTCAACCAATTATAAGCATCAACATCAAGGGACTTCATCTCCTCCATTTCCTTGAGAAAGTAAGGCAAGGTTGTTGACTTTGCTGCTTTCCACATCTGGTCCTTCATAACCTTTCCCGGAAACAACTTAGTGAAGTTTGTCCATAAATGTCTTGCACAAAATCTGATGCTAGCAGATGGAACAACATCCTCAAAGGCAGGTTTCAACCCTTTCTGTTTATCACTAATAAAAGTCCAGCCTGCACCATCATTCTCAATACTCAAATCCTTCACCAACAGTTCAAGAAACCAAATCCAGCTATCCTTTGTCTCCAGCTCCACCATTGCATATGCCACAACCCAAGAAGTGTTGTTGGCATCAATCCCCACAGCTGTTAGAAGCTGACCCCCAAAGCAGCTCTTAAGATGTGCTCCATCCAGCCCAATCACTGCTCTACACCCAGCCTTGAACCCATTCTTTAAGGCTCCTAAGCAAATGTACATTCTTTTGAAAATGGGTAGCTTCTTTTTGTTGTTGAAGTCACACTTTATGTCGATGGATGTTGCTGGATCAACTCTCTGCAGCTCCATCCCATAATCCCTCAACCTATCATACTGCTCTCTAATGGATCCCTCAACCTCCAATAGGGCAATTCTTTTAGCTCTATAAGCCATTGACCTTGAAACCCTAGCTCTAATGCTAGCTGACATGGTCTTCGCTAGAGAATCTGCAAAAACAAACAAATTCATTAAGTTTCAAAACACATCAGAATTAATGCCATAGGTAGTTAGAAACAAATCAGAACACTTAGACCTGGAGTTATCTCTTGGTTCAGAGCAATCTGGTCCTTGAACCTTGCAGTGAGGTACCTCATCCTTACTATGCTATTGTTAAACTTCCTTGTGCACTTGTGTTCAAGAACATACTCCTTCATCTGAATAGTGCTTTCATGTTGCATCTTCGAGGCAAACAGAAAAAATGGGCAGTTATCCTCCTTGCACACCACCCTTAACCTTGTCTTATCATTCTTGATATAGACATATTCCCATCCACCCTGAATTGCCATCTCTCTTCAGGCATCCCTCAATACCTTCACATCAGCAAACTTCATTCCCAAGCAAAACTTGGGTTTTTTCATATCAGTAATGGGGTTGAATTCAATCCCCACATCCTCTAATTCTCCATCAGAATCAATGGCATATTGCAGCCTCTCATCATCTGAACCATCCTCCCTAAACATATCCTCATCATCAGAAAAGTGCCCCACTTCCTCCTCTACATTTGACTCTTGACCCTTTGATCCCAGCCTTGCAGTTTTGCCTTTTGCAGCTGCCTCCATCACTGCTTCTTCCAGCCAATCATCATCATCAGTTCCATAGTGGTCATAATCCTCATCATCAAATTGAGGATCATAATCATAATCCTCATCCTCACTTAAACCTGCCTCCTCGCTGCCTCCTTCATAAAATCCCCCATTAGCCTCACCACCACCAAAGGACTGAAGATAGTCTAGCACATTTATATCATGTAGACCGGAACCCTCACACTCTACACCAATTGTCCCCCGCACCACACCTGACCCTTGCACACCACTTGTTGAACCAATACCACTGCTGCCTTGTCCTATACTTGACTGCCCCCAACCACTTGATGCTTGTTGGTCACCTTTGGAAGTTTTTTTCCCACTAGAGTGGTACTCTATAAGCTTCTGCTTTCCCTTATCTTTTGGATCCAAACCTCCAGCTTGGCTTGCTTGAGTTGGTAAATGGTTTTCCACATCTCTAATCACAACTCCTTTGCTTGGCTGTGTTATAGGCTCATCCAACTCTGTTATAACAACACTTGGCTTCTTTCTTGGCGAGTCAGGAAGCTCTTCTATAACAACACCGCTCTTACCACCTTCACTGAAGAACAAATCTTCGTACATGAAAACATCATCATCTGAATCCCCAAACACTTCATGAAGCTCTACATGGTCCAAGTACAATATGATAAGCCTCCAAGTAGGTATTGCACTACACATGAATACCACATCCTGATCTGTTTCCAGCTTCATAAGTGAATCTTTCTCATCACCTATCCTATACCAATAATCGATTCTTTGCGATGCATAAGCCGGATTAAGTTGCATCACCATGTTATCAACCTCCACCAATGACATCCTATCTTTATCTACATTATCATAGTAGTCAACTTTCCCTCCAACATAGGACTCCCTCTGTAAGCAGCCACCATGGTACACTTTGACAGTGAAATAATCGGGGTGGGCTGCATAAGGATTATAAAAACATTAGTCCCTAAATCCTAAAGCAAGAAAACACAAATAAACTTGCAAATTAACTATCTAGCCACTGTGCACGCAAGAACCAAAACAGAAATGTACAAATATATGCCTCCATAAAGAGGTAAAAGACAAACAAACCCACTTTCAAACATTGTTTAAGACCAGCAATGCCATTCTTCCCACATAGGAGACAGAGACAAAAAATACATTCTTTACTGCCTGTAATTGACCACTTTCAGCACTTTCAGTACCATAATAAAAGCAAAAGCAGAAAGCTCAACCACAACTCGGACAATATTAAAAGCCATACCCAGCCTTCTAAACAACCACTCGAGCTATTTGAAGCACTAAAATACAATACACACTGAACCTGAAGTAAGCAAGTGCACAAAATCTGCAAACCCAAAATAGTTTGAAAATCCCTAAACTAGAAACCCAGAAACCCATAACACCCAATTTCGATTTTCAAACCCTAGAACTCGAAATTCCATTCGAACACAAAACTCTTTACCAAAACATCGGAAACAACATAGAACCCACCCTAAAAACAATCCACAAACCACCCATAAAGAAACCCCCAATTTTTGTTGAAAACCCTAAAACTCGAAACCATCCAAAATAGTCCGCCAATATGTTCGATTCATCATCATGTGGTTCAAAACAGAAATATAACTCACCATATTCAGGGATCTCCACTTTCTCAGCGTCTTCAGCTCTCGGAACCCAAACATCTCCGTCGTTCCCAGCCATGTCGCCACCTCTATATCCAGCTTCTCAGATTGCTTCGAAACAACTGGGATTGAGGTTCAGTTCCCCGATTCAGAAGATTTTCCCCTCTTCTTTAGTTCTAGGGTTTTCGATTTTGTGGGTTAGGCACAATTAGGAGAGCTCGATAGATGAATTTGAAATTTAGGGCTGTTTTGGGGGAAATGGGTTAGGGATCGGGTCCTAATCGAGGGTAAAGACACCAGGGGCATAATGGAGAATTCACCAGCCCAATCGCTTACTCCGCGCGTAATTGGCGTCCATGTGTGTGCCAGGTCACCACTTAACCGATAGATTGGACGAAGTGGACCTATTGGTCTGAAATTTTGAAGTACATGGACTAAACGTGTGAAATTAGAAGGCCAGGGATTGAAGTGTTTTTTGGACAAAAGGTCAAGGACTAAACAGTATTTAATCCTTAAAAATATAATTTATATTCATTTTTGTTCAATAAAATGTGTAAAATATTTAAAAAAATGCAAAAAACTTGTATAGTTCGTGTATAATATTTTTTGACTTCAAAAGTACGGGAAATTTGACGAGTCCCTTTCAAAAATATTTTACAAAGTAAGAAAGTATATTAGAAAAAAATGTAAATACGTATTTCATTTGCATATAATACGAAAAATTACTAATTATGACAAGTATACAAAAGAAGAGGAAGAGGAGGGCAGGTGTATGCTCAATCATTTTGGGTTGTATGAGTATTTGACGTCTAACCTCTGCCTTATATAGTGCACGACATAGCATGGATGATTAATCCTTCTCTACTTCCTTTAGTAATTCTAGGAATTAATCAATTGGTCCACATAATACAAACCAATCAAATAAATCCACGTCACATCTTCTGCGTCATTTAACCAATGAAAAGCCTTCAAAAGTAATTAGAAAGCAACCATGAATCTAGGAAGATTATTGCCGAAATATTGTTGAATATTTTTTTATATTTATCTCCATATTTCGGCCAAAAGAGATGTAAATTCTTATCAAGAATCCAAATCGGATTTTTATTCAAGTTTTCTTGGTGCATACAAGTTGTAATTGCTTCCCAATTTGATCTTGACGTCAATTGTAGAATCTTCTTTTGCGGCACATGTACAATATTATTTGGAATATGAAGCACAAACTCATCCATGGGATTTCTGATGTAATTTGGGCCTCAAAACAGAAATTCCAATCAAAAGTCAAATTCACGCGCAGCTTGACCTTGCTGTACTAAATTGGCCATAACTTCTTCTAGAAAAAATGATATTAACAAACTGTAAAAAGCTCTAGAAACTAGACATCCAAGGGTTTCAACATATAAGGATCATCTTTTGTACTGAGTTTCTCTCATTGCTCTGTCAAAGTTGACTGATCTGCATAGGCAGATTTCCTGAATTTGCCTTTCATGCGTCTTTTCTCCTTTTCTTTGAAAATACACCTAAAATAATAAAATAAAGTTTAAAACTATATAAAAAAGAAAATAACTGAGAAAAATGTAGAGAGATTAACATTCTGAACATAGCATTTCATGCTCCTATAAGGAGCCACCGCATGGGAGCAACGAAAGAAAAACTTGAAAACCCAAAGTTTGATGAATCCCTATGAGATCCGAAAAGGACGGAGAGTTCTTGTGGTTCCTTCTTTGTCATTTGGTTCTTTGGTTATAAAAGTGGGAGATTTCCTATTTTTGAATGTATGATTTTGTAGAACATGCTTCGCTGATCATATCAACGGTTACATTGATAAGAGATTTCCCTATTATAATCGGCCATACCACAAGTAACATTTGTACATGCTAATACATACTTGACACAAGGTTTGGTACTATCACCAAACCCTGCAAGACCCCGCAGTACCATATTTGGGGCCAGGTCTAACATCCACCATGGTGGTATTCACAAGGGATGGCACATTGGTGGACAAAGGCCTCGAACCTGCCCTGTAGAGCTCCCCAAGATACACACCAGAGCCTGTTATAACTGCAAAGGGATGAAATGCATCCCACATCGAAGAAATGGGAAATACCTTTCCCATGATGAAGTATATAAGTCAGACTCAACCACCTTCAAGAGGGTATTAACTTCTCCTTCATTATTGTTACTCTATCAAATTAGTAATAGAACCTGACTTCAGCATCGGAGAGGCATAAACCGTCCGGTAGGGTTTATACCTCTGACGTTGTGTATTCACTTTGATAGGGTCCCGGAGTTATATTGGTACCCGCTAGAGGGTATAACATTCTGCCTGACGTACCCGGAGAAATAACCAGAAACAACATTGGTGGAAGATTAAGCTCTATTGGATGTAAGGTTTGTGTGAAATTTTTATGGTTGGTCACGTTATTTGTTACATTGATGGAAGAATGCTCTACTATGGTCAATCATATCATCAATAAATTTTTACATATCCCGACTTATATTAGATGCTTCTTTAGATGAGTATTTGCATCCATTCGTATTCTTGTTATGTTTAATTATCACTGCGTTATAGCATCTCGTATTATTTTTTTTTTTTTTTTTTTTAACAAAGCATAATATTATTATTAGGAGAACACTCCATAAACATACAAGAACTACAAGTGTGCATATACTGGCCTCATTAAACCTATCCTAGGTAAATCACGTCAGAAAAATCTTAGGCATGAGAAGAGTACCACACACCCTAAAATACATTAAATTACATGAGAATCATACATAAGTAAATCCATAAGCCATGGATGGGCCTTCTTCTGAAGTCTAGAGAATGGAATAGAACTTTGGTGTGCGAAAGAATGAAAGAATGGATGATTGAGACGTCTCAAGGGCGCATCTATATATAGGGGACGTCCATGCCTTCTGGACCATTCTTTTAATTTTCAGGAATTATCTATTTGGTCCACACAACTTAAACCAATCAAATAATTCCATGTTAGCATTCCTGCATCATCCGACCAATGAGAATCCTTTAAAATTAAGTAAAATTACACCTTGATTTTAGAGAGATAATCCTTGCCGAATTTAAATGAATATTTTTTTTATTTTTTATCTCTTTATTTTGGCCAAAGAAGCTTTAATGCAATCAGGAATGTATCTGGACTTGATTTCATCTTTTCTGAATGTAAACTCCTTAAAACTTTCCTTCATTATCTCTAGGAGTCTCCCTTTGACCACAATCATGCATTTAGGATTTAATTGAGATGTCATTATTGAAATTTGTAGTCTGTGTCTAATACAGACTCCAAATCTGATTTTTATCCATCTTTTCTTGTCAAAAACGACTCCCAATCCATATCACCTTTGTATAGGACTTTTTGGACTTCTTCTAGATGCTTCTTGAATGTTCTTGGGCTCTCCTAGTCCAATAAGGTATCTTAGTGTCATTAGGACTCGTTATGCAATTAAGTTTCCTAGTCCAATCAGGACTCCTCATGTCATCAGGACTCTTTGATCGAGATGTTTTCTGGTAGTGTCTGGGACCTTACTGGGACTCCTTGTCTCATTAGGATTCCTTTTCATGTCAGGAGTAGGTTTCCTAGTCCAACTAGGACTCTTCATTTTTCCTCATTTCTCCTAGCTTATTTCCTATTTGAATCAGGATTCCTACTTTAACTGGGATTCCTTTTCCTAGTTGGATCAAGAATACTTCATTTCTTCATTTCTGTGTCCCTTGTGCCTTCTACTTGTCATTTCCAACGTCTCACATGCTTCTCATATGCCTTTAAGCTCATTTCCTTGTCGTGTGCTCCAATGTACCTAGAACTTTATTGTCATTCTTCCTCATGTACCTTTAGAACCATATTTGACTAAAGAGCTTACTACAAGTGTTACAATGATAGAGATATTTTGTTACTTATGAGAGGAGTACTTTGTTTCTGGTTTTACACTGAACTTAATTATCTTGCATATAACATTACAAAATGAGGAGATGCATTAACTAATTCGAGTGTAATAGAAAGGTAAATAGCTGGGTTGAAATGCTAATACATGTTGTCCAACAAATCTCATTAAGCTATTTTGTTTATCTCAATCTCATCATGTTCAATTGTTTATCTGCTTCAAAATTTTCTTTTAGTCAAGCAAAAATGTAGGAGTTGAATTCTCTTTTGATGCTATGCAACATGCAAATTAGAAAAACCCTTCAAAGTAACAATCCATGAATTTAGAATCTGTTTAAATTCATATGGAATAAATACAATCCGTGAATTCTACAAAATCCATGACAATCCACGGATTATAAAAAATCAAACAGAATCATTTAAAATCTAGATTGAATACACCCCCTAAGTAAATGAAATAACTTAGCGAAATATGAGGAGTTAACTATTAAAACTTCGCATTACTATGCTTCTATCACATAGTAGGATTCGGGGCATAGCATCTGCTGCTGTTGTATTTGATATTGTAGGTTACTTATTTAACCTACTTGTATCTTGATTTATTGTTTTTTCATTATAATGCTCTGATAACCTGTGGGATTAATGTTATTCAGTTGAGACTTGTATTTGTATAATTGGAGATGTTGTGATTTAAGGAGCAGAGTGGTTCCAGGAGTAGAGGATGATGTTTATTATTAGAAGTGTAAAATGTGTTTTTCTCAGGTTTTGGGTAGTCCATCTTTAAGGGTGATTTTGCAGAATTTTCAGTAGAGTTATTCCTAAGGTGGGCCTCGCAAGGCCATCTCAGATTTCAGGGTGAAATTTGGGACAGGTTCTGTCACCATCCCAATATAGAGTTTTCTTAAATCAATTGTTATTTAATAAATTTGTATGGTAATTAAGAGCAAAGTCCTCGAGCTAAGTCCTCCGGCTGCCTTCAATTTTTGAGTTGGTTTCCTTTATTTTATTCTATAAATTGAATATGTTTTCTTCTATCGAGCCTCTTTCTTTATAATCTATAATATAAGAGTTCAGTTCTTTCTTCAATATATATCAAACAAATTAACTATAAATTAGACGTAGAAAAAACGATAAAAATTTTCGTAATTAAAAATACATGTTGTCGACAAATTAAATCCAAACAAAAACACAAGGGCAGATAATAAAAAGGCGCTAGGAATTATTTTGATAACCAAAGATCCGGTAGGCCTTGAGTGTGCAGCAGTTGAGCGCTTTACGAAAATGGGCTTCGGCCAAATTCGATTCGGCCTCAGCAATTTTGTATGCCTTCCACTTGTTCTCCAAGTCCTCGAGATCTTGCTCCTCAGCCCACCTGTGATCAAAGTGCTCTATCTGAAAATGGTCTCTCAAACCACGACGAAGAAATCCACTAATCTTTGGCTTGCTCTGGTCATCATCATCAATCATCTTCTCATCGTCCGCCACCTTCACTTTTATTGTTTCCTCCTCCTTTTCCTCCTCCTCCTCATTCTCCTCCTCCTCATCGTCAGCCACCTGCACTAGTATTGTTTCCTCCTTCTCCTTGTTTAATTTGTCATCATCAGCAGCATCAAACTTACCCTGCTAATTAATTAACAAACAAGTATTAGTTAATGTATCATCGACAAGATATGATAATTAAGTATGACGTACGTACCCAATAAATTTTGGACAAGTTGAACACCTTCATCTCTTGGTAACGCCCCTTCTGGAAAGTTTCTAAGAACGTCTGATTCTGCATCCCCATATATTTTCTCTTAAGGGATTTTACTTTGTCCCTTACTTGGTTCAAATCTCCCTGGCTGAGGCGACTCTTTATGTATTCATAAAATTCCTTGCTTTTATACTCTCTCTCGTCTCCCTGAAACGAGATCAGGCCGCCCAAAATAACAATCTCATCGTCTTTGCTCCATGTTATTCCAGCACAAGACGATTTGGTGTTGGACTTGTTCTCTTCTGGAGCCGGTGAAGCTGCTACTTTCACCCTCTTGTTTTTCGGGTCTTGTTCCTCATCAACAGATTGATTTTCTTTTTCAGGTCCGTTGATGTCGACTTGCTTCGTCTCCTCTGCAAGCCTTGCCTTCTTCTTCTTCTTCTTCCTCTTCTTTTTTGTCTGCTCGGTGGTCTTGTTGGACATGATAACGTCCTTGGAATTAGCTTCGTTCATGTCATAAGCATCTTTGACTTGGTCTGGCGAATCTGGTACGATAAAGGGTGAGAACGCCATTAGAGGGATGGGTGAATCACACATGATTATATGATAGCGTATTAGAGTCCTACTTGTACCAATTGCAGAGGAGAGACATGTGTTATATACAAGTAGTTTGGCCAAGATGTAGGGATATATAAATCTAGAATTGTGAATTCCTCGGTTTAGTACTGATTTCATTAATTTTCCCCGGCAACTTCCTTTTTCTTTTGAAAAAATAATTTATTTTAGGAAAAGGTATCCTAATTAAATTTCATTTTATGAATCGAGTTTAAAGATAATGAAAAGCTATGATCATAAACAAAAACACGGCACCTAAATTTTCATTGACAACAAACCTTGAAACGTTAATAGTGCCTTTTGTTTCCATATTCCTTTTTTTTTTCGTTTATTTTCTTTCCTTTTGAAAGAAGGAATCAAATTGTTTAGGGAAACCGATATATCATATACCTCTCTTTTTCATTTCTCTTCTTTCTTTTTGGAAAAAGAAATCAAATTATTCAGGAAATCCGATAAGTCAAACCTTTAAATGGTCAATATCATTGTAAGTTTCCTTTTCCTCCCCCCATAAATTAATTGATTTTACGTAGAGGGACGAAAATCAGCGTAAATGAACTCATTAATGTACGTAATCTCTCCAACTTCCTTCTTCTTCCTTTTTATCTCTTGATTCTGCTTTTAATTTTGTAATGTGTTAAATGTTACTGTAAAGCTACCAACTTTGATTTAGCGCTAAGTAATTTGAATCGAGAACCCAAAGTTCTAAATTTTTAGAATATCTATAGTAGGCTCCGAAGTTTATGAATCAACTGAGGCCAATAAGTCTTTGCAACGTAATCTACAAGATTGGCTCAAAAGTGTTGGCCAATCGACTGAAGCCTCTTCTTAGGTGTGATGCCCCGGAAATTCGTAATTATTTTCCGAGGAATTTCCGGAATCTAATTTATGGTTGTTGGACGGTTTCGTGGCTCGTGGATGGAGCGGAAGCGTTTCGGACGAATTTATATTTGAAAAGCGTGACTTTAGGGGTGCCGCAAAGGTTGACTTTTTATTCGTTGGGATTCTCCGAAAACTTCCTTCACGAAAGTTGTAGAGCGCGTCGATACGAGTTCGTGGACATATGGAACGCGAGAATCGGAGTTCGTATGAAGAAGTTAAGGTTATGGGAAGAATTTTCCATTTTAGTATAAATAGAGGAAAATCAGAAATTATTTTCATTTTCTCACTTTCCATTTCCGGAAAGATTTTTCTCTCTCTCTTCTCTCTCGGCTGCTACCTTCAGAAACGAAATTTTCCTTCTGACCCGACCCGAACCCGGGCGATTTGACCCGGTCGGAACTCGCAGCTCCAGCGACCTCTTCCGGTGAAACGAGCCCAGATCAGTTCGCCTCCTTGCTCCGGTCGTCTCTGTGGTGGTCTCTAGTGGCGATTCTCCTTCACGGCGGCGCTGCAAGACGGCACAGGTTGAGGAAATCGGACCCGACCGGAAAACGCAGCTCCGGCGACGGCACGGCTTCAAGTTTCCTTCCTTGGCTTCGTGGGGGTCGTTTGAGTCGATCCATGGTGTTTGTTTTGATCGGTTTACGTGGAAATCGGTTCAACTCAGTTTGGATTACTGTTCACGGCTTGTGAGGTAGTTTTCGACCCTTTATGCTTGTTTTCTGACTTCGAGCTAGTTAGGAAAGTTCACAAGCATGTTTAGATGAAGAACTTTGATGTTGGGAGTTTTGTGAAATATTGAGTTTTGGCCGGCGGCGGTGCGCCTCCGTCTGTGGTGGTGTTCCGGCGGTGTTCCGGCCACTTAAGGAACTGTTTTTGGTATTATATATGTTCTACTCGTTGATACGAGTGTTTCGATATATAATATGCAAATTTTGGAGTTCGTATGGAATTGTTATGATTTTTGCAGTTTCATACCGATCGATTATTCTATCCGTGAGGATTTGAGCGTCCGATCGACTTGTGATTTGGTCACATCGATCGTGGACATATTCCGGAGACTTTGGGAGGTCTCGGATGTGGTTTCGCCTCGATTGGCGCCACTTTGGGGGATTTTAGTTCAAAACAAGGGTTTCGGACTTAAATCATTTGTGAATCGTTACTGATTTGAGATCATTGGTGATTAGGTGCTTCGAAAGGTGAATTGGACGAGTGGTTGGTGATAGTGTTAGTTCGGTTCTGTATAGAAGACGCAGCGGGATTCTGAGATGAGTAATCTCACGAAGTTCATTCACGAACGGGAATACCTTATTGTTTTGAGAGTTATTAGTTAACTGCAAACTATAGTTGGTATTAGTGGTATTTTTGAGTAGATGACTATGTGTGTATATATATATATTATGGAATGTATATATATATACATACGTATTCATGTATTAGTAGATATATATATTTGCGTGATATATATATATGTTTTGGGTGGTTTGTGGATTTATGAAAACAATATGCATGAAATGATGCTTTTTATTGTTTAGGGGTGTGGCTTTTGGAAAACAAATGATTTGTGGAAATGATTGATTTCGATTTGTTTTGAAAAGCGTTGAGATTTGAGAAAAGCGTTGAGATTTGGGTATGAAAACAATAGGCATGAATTGATGCCTTTTATTGTTTTGTGTTATGGCTTTTTCGGAAAACAATGATTATGGAAATGTTGATTTCGATTGTTTTCAAAAGCGTTGCGATTTGTGTAACATTTTGGGTCCAATGCGACTCCTTTAATGATTTTCTCCAAGGGACAGTGCGGCCCGAGGATCGAAGGTCTAAGACCTTGGGCAGAATCTCAGGTGACCACGTCTTTGGCCGGACGAGTGGTTACGTTTTCAGTTAGAGCTCTAATCTGTCTGCCATATAGGTAATTCATGGGTAACGGGAATTGGTTATTTACAACTCATGACATTACGTATTTTTAGGGAACAAGGTGTGAGTTGCTTCCTTATTAATGGTTTTTAAGGGGACAAGGTGTGAGTTGTTTTCCTTATTAACGTTTTGATATAAATCAAGGTGTGAGTTGCTTTCTATGGTACGATTATAGTACATTTGATAGGAAACAAGGTGTGAGTTGTTTTCTATGTTTTACTGATAGAAATCAAGGAGTGAGTTGCTTTCTATGTTTTACTGATAGAAATCAAGAAGTGAGTTGCTTTCTATGTTTTACTGATAGAAATCAAGGTGTGAGTTGCTTTCTATGGTACGCTTATGGTACAACTGATAGAATTCAAGGTGTGAGTTGTTTTCTATGTTTTATTGATAGAATTCAAGTGTGGGTTGTTTTCTATGTTTCGTTTTAAAAGGAAACAAGGTGTGAGTTGCTTTCTTTTATTTCGATTTGAAAGGAAATTAAAGTGTGAGTTATTCTCCTTTATTTCGTGTTTTAGGAATGCAAAGCGTGAGTTGTTTTCCTTATTTTGGCGTGAGTTGTGCATGTGTGTTTGAGTTACTCATACGGGCTTGCAAAAGCTTACCGGGTTTATTGTGTGGCAACCCGGTACACTATTCAAACGGTGTAGGGGTTAATCCTGCAGGTTAGGATAATCGGGGCTGAAGCTGAGGTAGCGCCTTTGCAGCTTTACGGTAGGAAGCCATTTTTGTAACTTTACCGTCGATAAGGACTTCCGTTGTATAGTTAACTCTGAGCTGCATTTATGTTTTATTTTGTTGTTGACAATTTAATTCGTATGCTTGTGTAATATATAACTCTATGGACGAGTGTATATTAACTTTGAGGGTTCAGGGCATCAATATCTGTGTAAGTTAAAGGGAAAAAGATTCCAGGTATTTTGTATTGATGATTGGACGTTCACGCATATATAATTATGGGGTTATATATATCGATTTTCATGTGTGTAAAATCAGGGGCGTGACATTAGGGATATCATTTCCCCATTTCAGAGTGCTTTTGTGCCGGGGAGACTGATATCCGACAACTCTCTGATAGCTTTTGAAATCTCTCACTTCTTGAAACGGAGGAGAAGGGGACATAAGGGTTTTGGAGCCTTAAAGCTTGACATGAGCAAGGCATATGATAGGGTCGAATGGAGCTTCTTGGAGGGTGTTATGCTTAAGTTTGGTTTCAGTCCTACATGGGTTCAATGGATAATGTGCTGTATTACAACGGTGTCTTACTCCTTTGTGCTTAAAGGGGACCCAAGAGGGAATCTCATTCCGGCTAGGGGCTTGAGGCGGGGGTGACTCCATATCACCATACATGTTTTTACTTTGTGCGAAAGTCCTCTCTTTACTTATTATTCAGGCTAGGTCTATTCAAGGTGTTGCAATTTGCACAGGTGCGCAATGCATTTCGCATTTATTTTTTGCTGATGATTCATTTATTTTTTTCAAAGCTGAGTTGGAAGATACAATTATTTTGAAGGAAATTCTTGAAGCTTATGAGAAGATGTCAGGGCAGCCTATTAATTATTAGAAGAGTAGTATAAGTTTCAGCAAGAATGTTCAACGTCTGTATCAGAATGCTATAGCCTCTGCTCTTCAGATGGTAAGAGTTGAGTAGCATGATAAATATCTCGGCTTGCCCATTGAACTCAGCTATTTAAAGACTGAAGCATTCAATTTCTTAACTGAACGTGTTAAGAAGCGGACAGAAGGTTGGCGTGAAAAAACACTGACCAATGCTGGAAAAGAGGTGCTCATTAAAGCCGTGGCACAATCAATCCCGACATATATGATGAGCTGCTTTGAGCTCCCTATTCATCTTTGCAATGAGATGCATGGTTTAATGGCGAAGTTTTGGTGGGGTTCTATTGAAGAGACAAAGAAGATTCACTGGCTTTCTTGGGAGAGATTGTGTTTGCCTAAATCAGAGGGTGGCTGACAAGACCCACCCCGAATTCCACCCTGGAATCCGATGTGGCCCTGCGGGACCCACCTTTAAAGGAGATTTACCAAAAATTTCGGCATAACCTCCCCTTAAAAATGGATAACCCAAAATCCTGCGGAAAACAAAATTCACTTCTAATAATCCAACCACAACTCCTGGAGCCACCCTGCTCCCAAATTCCACCAATCCCATCTCAAAGCTAACAACATTAAACATAATCTCCAAAAGGTACAAGTTACTACAATCACCAAAGTTAGGTCATAGACCTCAAATATAATTCATACAAGTTTGGGTCACACATCCCTTAGTAATCAGAGCATTCTAGGAATATAAGTTTAACATAGAGTACAGTAGGCTAAATAAATAACCTATAAAATATGATGACCGAAGCGGATGCGGTCACTATGGCTCACTTCAGAACGCCGAGCAGCAACACTGAAAACTGGGCATTTGAAACCAAAGGGCCCAGGGGGAAGTACATAAAAACGTTAGCGTGAGTGGACAAAAATAAAAGATTTTTAAACCAAATGGATTTTATACTTTCCCATATTTATTTCTTTAAAATTCCTGATGCATGCAATGATTAAGGAAAATAAAACAAAAGGAGTCCCACTCATGAAAGCCGACTAGCCCCGCTAGTCACAAACGAATAAAAGAAAAGGTTGAAACTCCGATACTCAAAGAAATAGAACCAGCCCCGCTGGCTAAAATAAATCGGACCCCCGCTAGTCGAAAATAGTATAAAGAGTAGGGGAAGATGATAGCCATACGAGTGAGCCACCCAGGCTCGGGTGATAGCCTCCCAGGCTAAAGTACTCCCATTACTCCCGTAATATACCCTTACGCCACTATGTGTAGCGATAGGATACTGGGCTTTAGAATTACTGTCACAAAGACAATAACCAGCGCCACAAAGGCGGAGGGCTTCGGTGATCCCATCACCTCGCCACAAAGGCGGAAGATCAATACTAGCAATGATAGTAGTCACCCTAAGTATGGCATAAGAAACCCGAAAACCAAGTAAAACCACAAATACATAAAGCTTCCCCATATCCCGTAAAAGAATTTCCCATGACGTGTCCCACACGCCAAGATAATCTAAAGTTCGAAATAAATAGGAGATAAATAAGTATAAAGATTTACTCCATCGAAATCTCATTAAAAAATCACAAATCACCGAGTATAAATAAAATATAAATAGTATAAATCCGGAAATCCCATCGGAGATAAATAAATAAAGGAAAATAAGCATAATCCAATGACGTGACCCCGCACGCCATAAAACCTTCAAATATTCAAATAACCAAACCCTTCCTGAAATTAACCATATACTCGGGAAATTAATACTATAAACAAATTATAAGCCCGGAATCAATTAAATAAATGCATGCATCATTCTTTGAAAAATAAAAGTCCACTCACAATATATGCTCAATCCTGACGTCGCTCGGTATTTTCCTCGTACGAAGACCCCTCTCGTCCTGTATGAATAGCACTCGTAAAAATACATTTATAGGACGACAATTAACTTTACGATAATTAGAAATTGAAATTCATAACGTCCCCCCCTTCAAAATCCAACTCCTTAATTCACAAAAAATCCATCCACAATATTCCATCAATATTCATTCATCGATAAATAAATTCTAGAGTGAATTCGAAAGAATTCCGGCGATCGAATTCACGTAAATCGTTAATTAATCAATTAAACTCAATTCGTAATTCCTCCGATTTCCACCAAACTTCATGTATAAACTTCTACAATCGTTAAGGGATTTATGGAGCCAAAATAGAAAATAAATTGCATCTCCACGCGCCACCACGCGCCACCCACAGTGGCCGCGCGTGGGGCCCACGAGCTACCGGCCAACCACCACCAATAGCCACCAAATTTTGGCAGCACCTCCTACTCAACATGCCTAATCTCTTTCTCAACTATAACAAGTGCCAATTTTACCTGGAAGAGCTCCAATTAAGCCGGTGAAAATTTTCCAGAAAAATTCAAGAACCCTAGGATCGGGTTCGATCGATTCGACCTCCACACTGAAAATTGAGAAGCAAGACCTTAGGGGAAATCATCTCCAGCAAAAACCCGACCTTCGACGCCGGTCTGGTGACCGGAGAAGGCCTGAATCGCCGAAAATCGGCAAAAATAGCAGACTGAAACCATTACCTTCCCAGCGCGAAATCAAGCTTCTCTGGCCAAATCTTCACAAAACACCACCGCCAATGTGTCAAGGGGGAGGAGACGAGCCTGGGGGTAGCCGGATTCCGTCGTGGGTCGGCCGGAGGAGGGAGAAATCGGAGGTAAACCAGTTCGGGCCGAAAGGGGAAGGGGTTGGGGGAGAAGAGAGAGGGAGAGTTACCGGGTTTCTGAAAATGGAAACCTACAATGGTAACTTTCCATATTTATATTTTTGTTACCATGAACAGTAACTTTCACATTTTAAGCTATAACTTTCACATACGAACTCCGATTTTTACGTACCACATATGCACGCGCTCGGTTTAACGTCCTCTACAACTTTCATGAAGGAAATTTTCTCAAATTATTAACTCATAAAAAGTCAATTTTTAACCACCCCCTAAACGTTAAAATTATAACCGCGAACGGTAACCATAAAGAATTTCATGTAACTCAGTAAAAAGGGTATATCATATGTGGGGTGTAACAGTGGCTTGGGTTTTCGCAACATGCACCATTTTAACCTGGCATTACTCGCTAAGCAGGGATGAAGGCTTATCCAAAACCCGCAGTCTTTGTTTGCTCGCTTATTGAAGGCTAGATACTATCCGGATACGGATTTCATGAAGGCCACCATTCGGGGTGATGTGTCCTTTACTTGGCGGAGCATTGTGAGAGGGCAGGAGGTGTTAAAGAGGGGGCTACATTACAAAGTGGGTGATGGTGCCTCGATCAGGGTCTGGGATGACCCATGGCTGCCTTTACCGTACAATTTCAAGCCTTTCACTTGCCCTATGGAGGGGTTTGATAATCTAATGGTACAGGACCTGATTGACAATGAAGAGGAGGAATGGGTTCTACCCATGATCGAAGAGTTATTTACTGAAACAGAGGTGGATCTTATTGCCAGTATCCCGTTGAGTCTTCTTGCTTCTACAGATAAGTGGGTGTGGCACTTTGATAACAAGGGTCTTTATAGTGTGAGAAGTGGGTACCATGTCTATAGCATGACAGAAAGTCTAGCAAGTGTGGCTTCTACGTCTTCTAGAAGCTCAAGAGGCACTGCATGCATGCTTTGGAAGGGTATTTGGGGTGCATGTGTTCCTCCAAAGGTTCGGTCTTTTATTTGGAGGTTGAACAGAGGTATAATTCCCACGAAAGCTGCTTTGATTAAGAAGTGTCCAATTCCGGATGTCAGATGTGTATGTTGTTGTGATTACTTAGAAGATGACATGCATGTGTTTATGGGATGTAAGAGAGTGGTGGACTATTGGCTGCATGGACCTTTAAATCTAAAGGTATGTAGTCAGAATGGTGGTAGTATTAATGATTGGCTATTATTTATGCATGACTCTTTGTCTCCCACTAAGAGAGACTTATTCCTTATGTTACTGTGGGCCTTATGGGTCGAAAGGAATAATGTCCTATGGAAGGGAAGTCTTTTCCAACCACTTAATACTACAGCTTGGGTGTCCAAAATGCTTGAGGACTACCAATCTTTGCACCCCGTGACGGTGAAGAAAAAGACTAGGCTAAAGACTAAATGACAGCTTCCCCCAAGTGGAAGACTCAAGCTGAACACAGACGGGGCTTTCTTAGAGGCTACAGGACAAGGTGGAATTGGGGCTGTCATCAGAGATGAGTATGGTGTGTGTCTAGCTAGCAGCAATTGCACGCCCCTTTTCTCGGGTTAGATCTGCATTCCATATGGAGTGCGAGGCTATGAGAGTAGGACTCCTATTACTTATTCACCAAGGTATGGTTGATGTCGTCATTGAGACTGATTGTGCTGCGGTGATTACTGCCTTAAATGGAAGCATGGAGGACTTCTCTGAGGTAGGGTGTATAGTTGAAGATTCCAAGGCATATTTAAGTTCTATTACTTCTTTTTCTTTACAACCTATTTTTCGTGAAGCAAATGGTGTGGCCCATAGATTGGCACATCTTGCTAGTGTCTCTTACTTAGATGATTATTGGTTAGATGAGACTCCTGTGATTATCCAGGATGTACTCTATGAGGATTCTTGTACTAGTACTCGAGGTGTAGGTAACATGTCCCCCTCACTGTACAATCATCCCTCTTAAAGGTCATTACATTCCCGCCTGTTGTCACATAACAATTGACAATAAAAGAATTCGTGGAGGAGTAGTGGTACATAGGATAGACCAACTATATTTGAACTTATCTCACTCACTTATTTAAAGCGAGACTATAACTATGTTAATTTTTTTTACATAGCGTATAGGCCTAAAACATGAAAGAAAGAACCTATATCTTCTCATTGCCCTTCAAGCTAAGGTTAGGATGTACGTTTACCTGAAAACAGCACACTCAGAACTTCTTCAACAAGAACTTACTTTGCTTTAGAGGGGTTTTTATTTTTGGACCCCAAAAGCTGGCCTCTTTTCTTCTTTGCACCTGGAAGCTCAACTTGTACAGGTTTTGGCACCAACATACCACCCGATGCCTCCACTAGTCCCAGAGATTTGGCAATAAATTTAGTAGCGAATTTCGGCATTTTTACCTTCTTGGAGGGAGCAACAGGACTTATTTTTCCTTCTAGTAAGTCGGACAACAGAAATTTCAGCTTTTTTTGGGAAGGGAAAGGCCTATCCCACTTAGATTGATGCTCGGTTTCCATGG
The DNA here is from genome assembly GCF_002994745.2 of Rosa chinensis. NCBI lineage: Eukaryota > Viridiplantae > Streptophyta > Magnoliopsida > Rosales > Rosaceae > Rosa > Rosa chinensis. The sequence goes on along the minus strand of NC_037090.1, from coordinate 48,104,073 downwards.
TACTAGAGCTAATGAGTCATCCTCACTAGCTGGTCTTTTGTCTGCACTATGAATCACAATAGGTTTGTGTACCTCGCTTGTCTCAGCTCCACCAAATAGAGATCTTCCAACTGGTGGGAGAATGGGAGTGGTAATACCTTGAAAATGAAAAGTTCCATAATTGAACTGATTCCCCTGAAAACCCAAAAAAGATCCATTGAGTTCCAATTTTCGTGCCTCAGGTTGTGTTGCTACTGTCTCTACCGGTGTTGCAGACTCCAGGTTACAGGCCTCTGCATCATGGTACACTCTATGGCATGTTTGCATTTTCCCACCAGGTTTTCAAAAAAGAAGTGAACCTCTTGCTCAATCCCTTTAGCAAACTTTTGGGTTTTTCTGCATGAAAAAAGGTTTTGGAACTACATGGGAAACCCTAACCCTAATTTCCGCAGTCGCATCAAAAAGCTTATGATCAAGATTAAGAAACTCGCTTGCTTTAGAAGCAACATCTGTAATGGTCTTTCTCTATTCATACGTCGGTGACATACTTGTGATGCGACCCTGAAAGCACAAGTCTTGTATCTCCACAGATTGTAGAGACGAATCCCCATCATAAGGTTGCAGCACCACCAAGGCACGATTGAAGCTCCATGGACCACCTATTAACACCTTGTTTCCATCTTCTCAAAGATCAAAAGAACATAGAAAACAAATTGCCAAACCCTAAATCTGAATACACAACCTTGAAACACTTTCTGCCTTCGCTGCACACCTAGAAGCCCTCAACCTTAGGAGTTCAGAACCGGCAGAAAAATCACCAAATCGGCCCCTTGAAATAGAAATAGATCCTCCACCGGTTAGCCGCCTTCCAGATCTCCGATTGCCTTAAAATTTCGTCACCAAAAGCGTCTTGACCTGAGGATTCCAAAACCTGTCAAACATTCTAATAACCGATCGAAAAAGCACTAAACTGGCCACCTGAACGCTTAAACCGCCTACGCGCTGAAATCAGTTTTTGGCCAGTTTCAGACTACCACCTGCCAGCACCGACCAAGACGCATTTTTTCCCAGCTAAACTCCAGCCAAAAGATCCTTCGACCCCAATTTACCCTTTTCCAGGTAAATTTTTTTAAAAGTTCCTGCTTTTGTGTACTTTTCATTCTTTTCTTTTCTTCGGGGACTTGCAACCTCCCTTCTTCTACCCCACTTTCTTCTTCATAGGGGAGACCTAAGCTGAACTGTGGGGCATGCTATCTCCAAGCTTGGAGTTTGTTGAGATCTCCAAACTTAGATTTTGTTGAGAATATATGATCGACCACACACATCGTTGTTTTGATCTAATCCAATACCTCTTGGAATTAAATTTCTTGGGAGCAATTACGCTGAGAAATTCCTATTGTTTTCATGGTAGCTTTTTCCGCTCCGAAACTAACCCCTTTTTCTTATTCACTTTCAAGATGAGTACCTGAATGAACTGGACTTTACTCCATTAGGAACAGCTGGCTCTGGATATCACAAGTGCGTTCATGATGTCCGCCAGCATCTCAAGGCCCAAGTAATCCTGGATAATGTTCTTGAGCCTAACCAGGACGTGCTAACTATTGAGCAAGCTCAAGCTTTGGAAGCAAATAGAGCATCTTTGGCGGCAAATAAGGCAAAAGCCGTCATCTTAATGACTCGTCATATGGATGATTCGCTCCAGTATGATCATGAATGAAGAAGACCCCAGAAGGCTGTGGGTCTCACTCGAAGAACGCTTTGGCAACTTTCGTGACTCCCTGCTTCCTGACTTAGAAGTGAGATGATATAATCTCCGCTTCTGTGATTTTAAGACAGTTCTTGATTATAACTCGGAAGCACTTGGCATTAAAATCCTTAATGGAATTATGTGGAAAAGAGATCACATATGCGATGATTGAGAGGACTTTGTATAGCTTCCCCATCTTTACTTTGATGGTTGCTAAGAACTACCGTATAGATGTAACTGCAGGACATATCACAAAGTTTCATGGGCTAACTAGAGCCATGAATGTCGCTGAAAAACATGATCACATCCTTGTGAAGTTTATAATTTGAGACCCGTGGGAACTATGTCTATTCTGGAGTCCAATTATAGTCACGCCCCTAAGAGCCTAGGGATACTTCTTGATGTTCAGGTCCATACAATCGCTCTACTTGAGAAGGAAACCACCAAAATAGGCAGACACGGGATCGAAGAGGTCAACGTGGAAAGAGAGAGGGAGGCTACGCCTCTGGCCATGTTAGTGGCGCCAACAACACTAAGAGCCATTCTTATGACACTTTCAAAGCGCCTCAATCAAAGGAGTATGAGCACAAATATGTATGTTCTCAATGTGGAGCATCCAGTCATTAGGCACTCATTTTTCACAGCCTACAAAGCATATTGTGAAGCAAGAAAAGCTCACTATGTGGAACAAGAATATCAAGAAGGTGATCTAGAGTGAAGGGTTGAAGACTTCAAATCTGGCTGGGATAAATAGATTGCCAATGTTTAAGTATTTATTTTTCCAAAAGATGTAATAAGACAATTGTCACAGTATTATTAGTAGATGCCATTGGTTTAGTTTTTCTTCAATTAAGACACATATTAGCTTTGTCATGACAAGATAGACATCCTAGTCATGATATGATGATCAGTCTACTAAAGACTTCACATGGACATCCATTCTTTCAAGCGAAATGAAGCACGAATCAAAAGTTGATTCTTAGACTAAGTATGACCGCGACTGCTGACTCTAGCACCATCGCCGTCCATCGCTAGCCAGCCTAGGGCTAGCGCAGTCCATATCCATGATGCCATGAATGGCGTCCATCATGGTGATGGCACTCTAGGTGATGCTGCAATCAACAACATTGCTTCCAATAGCGTTTCAGACGCTCAGGCCCAATCAAAATCCTCATTAGTTGCTTCTAAGACCTCTCGCTCTTTCTAAAAAGCCTGTTCCTTAGGGACATTAGGACTGAAATTTTCCTACGCAGAGGATATGAAAATACTTATTCTATTCTCACATATAATCCAATTTGCGGACGTTTAAATATTTCATGATGTTGATTGACACGCAAACACGCTCGTCAAGTGTCGTGCCATTGTCCATTTGTAATGTTGCTCATACTACACTCCTAGCACTGATTATATGATGATGGGCTCACTCCCTGGATCATCCTATTTTGTCAATTCAACCTAACAATACTAGAGAGTTTACATTGAAGACTCGATGATTATTGCATTGGGACTGATGTTGGACACCATATTCCCATGTACATACCCAAATAGTCTCACGAAAACAACTACGATGGTAGCCCGAACACTGGTAATGCGCACCAATCTCCTTATATCTGCTTGGGGTGAGGCAATATCGCATGCAGTTATGCTAATTTGTCTACGATCCACCGTCACTCAATCTATCTATGCGTTATAGCTAGTGATTGGGTACAAGTATCTCATACTTACGCATATTTGAGTGTGCTATTTCTGTGCCTCTTGCGCCGCCACAACGCCCTAAGATAGGTCCTTGCAGACAAATGGATGAATATGTTGGATATGAGACTCTAACAGTCGTCCCCCACTCAATACCCTTGTTAGGCGATCTTTTTACCGCATGTCTTGCATATTGTTACTTTGATGAGACAGTCTTCTCGTTGTTAGGGGGAGATAAGAACACAGATGTTCAACATGAACGACAAGAATTGTCATGGTCTGTCCCCACTATGTCTCATCTCGATCCCAGTTAAAGTGACGAGATCACACATATCTGCTGTAAACATACCTGCAAGAATGGACGTATCTGTGAGAGGACGTAGCACCACCATACACGGAGGTAGGCATGGCGCCAATGCCATAGAGAGTGGCACTCTGGAGCCCAGCTAGGATGCTCAAGAGGCCAGTGGATTCAAAGGATACTTTGACACAACTCAATCCTTCGATTATCGACACTCAAAATTCGTCGCATGAGAATCCTCCAGATTATGGTTATCATTAGGGGACGCTTCAACGTCAGAACCTTTCTGAGAATATATAGCTCTTTGAAAATTACATTAGTGTACATGAGACGTGGGATAAAAACCTCATCATGATTGATGATGTAGTCGTGCATTTCATTGCGTATGAGTTTATTGAGTCCGATGATATTGAACCACGCTTCGTAGATGAATGAATTTCAGCGTAGAGAAAATTGGCATACATGGAAAAATACGATCCAGGTTAAGGTAGATTCTCTAACTATCAGACCCCGAATTTTGAATAATAAATTCAAAATCCAAAACTAGCACAAGAAAATACATAGAAAATTTTTCATTTAAATTAAGCAACTAAACAAACTGAGCTCACAATGTCAATACCGACTCGTTCTTTAGAGTCACATATTACATTACAGATAGTTTACAAATTAAACTGAATGAAAATTCAATAAGTAAACACACCCACCACAACTCATTACATAGCAGAAGACTTAAAACTAAGAGTACCCTTCGACATCCACGCTACTGAACATACACCTCAGCCTCAACGACGATCACTGGATATTCTAACCTGCACAATAACCCCTACACCATGGAATAGTGCACCGGGTTGAAACAACAAACCCGGTAAGTTTTTGCAAACTCGTATGAGTAAACCTAAATAACCACAAAACACCCATCCGACCCAAGGACAACAAATCCACACAATGATTAATTCCAACATATAAAGCCTTTTCTTTTTCTTTTTAAGGACCACACATGTCACAACCGTGACAAATCAAATCATTCTAATGAAAACAAGTAATCCCTGCATAAAATTTTAGTCCAGGAAATCACCAAAAGTATACAAACCAAAACCATAGTAATCCCTGTGTATAGTTTAGTTCAGGAGATTACATTTAAATCAATCATTAGAATGAAAAGGAAAATCAATAAGGAAGTTAAACATCTCACACCAAAGTAGATGATCACCCATCAACTCCAAACTAAAGTCGATGATCACCCATCAACTCCCAATAAATCATCTTATCTCAACTCACCCATAATATGAAAATCAAGTCCCACTTGGACAATAAAAGAGAGAAACCACTTGAAACTCTCCTTTAAAATTATATACCCTTGGGCATGCGATAACTCAAGAATTATCCCCCAAGCAGTATATTGTACTCAAAGGCACACGATAACACAAGGTTATCCCCTAAGCAGTACAATAGTAGACATGCTAGAGCTCTAACTGAATCGTAACCTGTCACCTCGGCCGAGGTTTAGGCTTACGATAATAATTGCCTCGATCACCAATGTGACAAAAGGTCCTTAGACCGAACATATGACAGTTCACTTGACTCAAATACTTTCCTCAAGCAAAACACACTCTTACACAATAATCAATACATCATGATAATTGTATGCTCGTAAGAGAAATTCTCGAAATAACAATTTAATCAACTCTCAATCATTACTTCACCCAAGGTTACACCATCCAATTTATATATATATATATATATATATTTATATATATATATATATATATATATATATTTATATATATAGCCCTTCTAGTGAGGGATCCCTTTTTTTAGTCTTTTTAGGGATAGGGCATTAAACTAACTTTTCGATCACATTTCGGCATCTTAAGCATTCAGTTTTAGTTCCTAATGTGTAGATCACTTCAGCAAATTTTCAGCCAAATTGATTATCTTTAAGGAATTCCAAACGGCGACTTAAGATATAAGTATGAACGGTTCAAGTTTGACAGATTTGGCTCGTTCATTGATTTATTCTAGTTTGATATCTTAACAATCACCGATTTGGTTGAAAATTTGCATAAGTGATCTACACATTAGGTGCTAAAAACTGAACGGTTGAGATGCAGAAATGTGATAGAAATAAATATATATATACAGGGCCCTTCTAGTGAGGGATCCATTTTTTGGGTCTTTTATAGGGATAGGCATTATACCAACTTTTCGATCATATTTTCACATCTTAACCTTTCAGTTTTTAGATCCTAATGTATAGATCACTTCTGCAAATTTTCAGCCAATTTGATGATCGTTAAGGCATCCAAAACTGCAATTTACCATTATAAACACGAACGGTTCCGGTTCGACAGATTCGGTCCGTTCGTGTAAATTGCAGTTTTGAATGTCTTAACGATCACCAATTTGGCTGACTATATATATATATATATATATATACACACACACACACACATACATACACACACGTAGTCATTAACGCAGGAATGACTACTAATATCAACTATAGTTTATATGTAATAAAACCAAGAAATTCATTTTATACTTAAATTCATTTTTTTACCTGTGAGCCATAGCCCTATGAACCGTAGTCGATCGAGTTCATATTATTTCAAACAAATCTTTTTTTTTGAAAACGATTTACAATTATCAATCAATTCCGACAATTAAATAACTCGGTTTGTAAATAAACCATGCACGTGAGATTTACTCACTTCAAAATCCTGCTGCGTCTTCTCTTACTGCAGAGATAAGGGATCGACTAGTCTCCGTCAATCACCTAAGGAATGTACGTCACAACCTAGTACACGAATAAAAAACAATTAAGTGTCAAACCCTCCCTTTGCACTAAAATCTAGAAAGTAATGCCAATCAAGGCGAAACTTCATCCGAGACCACCCGAGGTCTCCGGAATACTTGTACGATCAATTCATCAAAATTACAAGTTAATCGAAAGGCCGAATCCCCACGGATTGTAAACTGATCAAACCAAAAACCCTAAAACTTTGAAAATTCATAACTTGCTCATACGATTTCCAAAAATTACAAACTATATATTGAAATGATCATATCGATGTGTAGATTAAAAAGAGGAATAGAAACTGTTCCTGGGGTGGCCGGAACTGGACGGAAAACACCACCACAGTGGCGGCGCCGCCGCCAATCCAAAGTCAGAATTTGGCCAAACTTCCTAAACAAAAGTTCTTCATCTAAACTCGAATTACAACTTTTCCAACTACATCAAAGTCAAATTATAAGCCAATCGATCGAATTTTAACTTAGAACAAATCGGGCCAATTGAAACTCTAGATCTTCAAAGCTTCGATTCGTCCTCCACACGTGAAATCGTTGCAAGCTACCTTGGGAGAATCCTTCCCCAGCCTCTTGGCAACAAAACCCCTCAAGAAATTCCACCTATAGTGGCCGGAATCTTCAACTCTGACCAAGGTAATTTGCAGATCGGTCGCCTTACTTCTCGGCCTTGCAGCGCCTTCCACAGCTCGTTTCTTGCTCCAATTCTTCCACAGACCTCTAGAGAGGATTGAGGTGAGCAAAACCCACTTTGAATCGCATCCTATGGTGGCCGGAGGAGGGAGAACGACGCCAGTGAAGGGGAGAGGCGAAACCGGGGTCAGGAGAGAGGAGAGAGAAAGAGTTTCCGTTTTTGGATTTTAAGATATTTTTTTTCGGATTTTTCCTATATATCCCAAAATGAGAACTTTTTTCTGATGGCCATAACTTCTTCATACAAACTCTGATTCTCACATTTCGCATGTTCACAGACTCGTATTGACGCACTCTACAACTTTCATGAAGGAAGTTTTCACATAATCCTAACATATAAAAAGTCAACCCTTGAGATGAAGCATTTCAAGCGAATAATTGTTTGAAATAATTTCCGCTCCACCCTTGAACTACGAAATAGCTCTAACGAACACTTTATTAATTCCCGGAAACCATTAGGAATTAATAATGAATTTTCGGGGTCTTACACTAACGAAGAGGAAGGTTTTTCGAGCCGGTGATGCCAACAACTCCTAACATAAAATCTATTGACTAATGGGTCTTCGTTAGAAATTGTGATGACAAAAGGAGATGGTAATCTCGCCTTAAGGAGCAAACTTCTCACAAAATGCCCTGAAATCGACTACGTGGAGACATATTCTCCCGTAATGGATGTCATTGCATTCCACTACCCTGTCAATTTGGTGGTTTCTGAATGATTGAACATGCAACTTACTAATGTGGTCACTAAGTATCTTTATGAGGATCTAGATATGGAATATACATGAAGGTTCATGGTGAACTTTATTTACCCAAGTCAAGTGGTTCTAGACCACAGAGCGCGTTTACAAAGAGATTGAAACGCTCACTAAAATAACTACTTGATTGGGAAGGGATATGCAAATGCCAGCGCGTTTCTATGACAAGTTTCAGATTCTATCGCGGTTTGTGTTGGTGACATGATCTTTATTGGAAACCCTTAAAGAGTTAAGGGAAACAGTTGAACATTTGAAATCTGAGTTTGAGATGAAGGATCTTGGGAGAACACGATTATGTCTTGATTTGGAACTTGAGCATCGTATTGATGGATGCTTAGGCATTTTTACAAGGTCAAGCCTTCAAGCACACCCATGATCATTCGTAGACTTGATCTTCAAAAGGATCCTCTTCGTCTGAAGGATGGTGACGAAGATGTGCTGAAGGCAGAAGTGCCCTACTTGAGTACAATAGGCGCATTATTGTACTTAGCTCAATACACAAGACCGGACATCTCATTTGCAGTGAACTTGTTAGCTAGGTATAATTTTGCGCCAACGCGTCACCATTAGACTAGTATAAAAGATATCTTTTGATACTTAAGGTGTACGATTGATATGGGCTTGTTCTATCTCTACAGAGAGATAATGGATTCGGACTCATCACACACCAGGAATGCCGCTAACCTTGGCCTGCGTCCTCTATCCCCATCCCAAAACAACATTAGTGTTTTGGAAGGTTTTGCTGATTTTTGGTATCTCTCTGACCGACACAAAGGTCATTCCCAAACTGGTTATGTGTTCACCATGGGTAAGACCGCAATATCTTGAAAGTTTACAAAACAATACCAAACGGCCCCTAAATGTTCATAGGTTTGGGTTGTCTCTTTTTAAATGTCTGACTCTAGTTATCCAAACAAAAAGAAATATACCAATGTTGGTTGGTTTAATTGGTATGGGTGTGCTTGTGGTCGGGTCCCAATGCAAGTTCGATCTCCATTGTCAGCAGTCCTATGTTGGGTCATGTGATATGTAAATATCCTGTGGAAATCCATACCTAGGGACTGTGGAGATAGGTACGTACGTGACCCATGTCAATCCTTCAAAGGTTGTGGAGATAGGTAGGTGTCTCACGTCAGTATTTTAGAGTTGAGGTTGTAGGTTTGCCATGATGCGGAGATATACGATAACATTCCTCAAAGAAAAAGAAAAAAAAGAATATAGAGTGATTTATTATTTGTTTAAAAAAAGGAATATAGAGTGATTTATTATTTGTTTTGTCTGAAGAAAAAGAAATAGAGTGAGTAGGCAAGCTGGTAAAGCAAGGGGGAAAGAAAACAAAAATCAGGATCTTGAGAGTAGAGAGAGTTGGAAGGAGGATTCTTCCTTTCCCATAATTTATTGGGATTTGGATTTGTTACTTTATTATAGAGAGACAGTCTAGAGTGTTTGATTTGATCTTGCTGCTGCTCCCTTTCCCTTTGCCATCTATCTGGGATTTGCGGGTGAATTTGATTTAGGGTTTAGTTGGGATTGGGACTGGGGATGTGATGGTCGGCGAAGATGGTGTTCAAATCGAAGATAAAATGGGTGGCTCTTTTGTGCTGCTTTTATCCTTGGCATCGTTGCTTCGGCACCTCTCTATAGCCAAGTATCCGACTGTGGATTTAGTCCAGTATAGTGCACTGACCGCATTTCATAACGATTTCGATTCTTTCTTAGGAACACAAAGACAGGTAGGTAGATGATTGATTGATACTTTCGCTTTCTTGGGAATTCATTTCCGTTTCTAATGAAGATTTGTTGCAGAGAATTCCCAATAGGAGGCTCTGGGCGGCTGTCAAGCCCTTGCAGTCTCTGCAGCCTTATGCCAACCCTCGAAGCAACTATCCTGGTGCGAATCATTTCTCATTCTCTCTCTCTCTCTCTCTCTCTCGGCTCATTCATTCATTCATTCATTGCTCTTATTCTCTCTCTACAGCTCCAAATGAACACACCACTCGCTTTATTTACGCTAAAATATTCGGTGGATTTGCCAAGATAAGATCTTCGGTACGATTTCTCAAATGCATTCAGCTCATTCTAATCCTTATCTGTATTCAACTCATTCGGTGTTCACGAATCTCTGTTAATTTTTTAGATCTGTGATCTGGTCACCATATCCAGGCTTCTAAATGCTACTCTTGTCATTCCAGAGATTCAAGAAAGCACTCGCTCAAAGGGCATCAGGTTAATCCTACTTTAATCTTCATTGCCTACTTTTCTAGCCTCCATTGCTTCTTACCAATGTGTATCTTTTTTTTTTTTTTTTGTTCCTTTCTTTCTCAGTACTCGTTTTAAGAGTTTCTCATATCTCTATGACGAGGAGCAATTTATTGCATCTCTCAAAAATGACATAATCGTTGTGAAGAGCCTGCCCGATAATCTCAAGGCTGCAAGGAAAAGGAATGAATTCAAAACTTTTAGACCCAAGAATTCAGCTTCTCCTTCTTATTATATCAAAGAAGTCCTCCCATCGCTGAAGAAATCCAAGGTTGTTGGCTTGATTCTTGCTGATGGTGGATGTCTGCAGGTAGCTGCTGCTTCACTCTTACCAATATACACATAACAATTACAAAATCATCTCTTTCATAGAACATCAGTATTCTATTTGCATAAGTCTCCAATCTTTTTTTTTTTTTTTGTGCACTACCAAGAAATCATTTAGAATGATGAAAAAATTGATGCAAAATCAGTTACCTAGATCTGCTATAGATCTGATATGTAGCTAATGTTGCATTACACTACTTCATATAAAATTAACTAACAGAACAACATGGCTTACTTACATATTCTTTCTTGCTAATAACATTTTTTATAATCTATAGTATAGGTTAGTTTGCCTTGCCTTGCCTTACCCTGCCAACTTCAGAACTAAGGTGTTCAGACGCTGTTAACAAAATTTGTGTTTTTTAGGGGGTGATCTGTTTGTTTACCTCTATTGGCTAGAGGGAAACATATCCGCTGCTTTGCTTGTGTCAACAGGATCTATTCATTTCTATCTCTCAAGGTCATCCATTTATATATTGTTTTATAACATCAATAAAGCCCCCAAACTTGTTTTGTGGACATGAGCTTGAAACTGAAGCCTCCTGCGACCCTGTCATATAGTTTAAATTCATAATAGTCGTGTCAGCAGTTGGTGTGGTTGGAGTTGAAATTGGAGTATACGTGCCTTTATTTTAACTCTATATATAATTTTTTTTTTGTTTTTTGTTGCTTTAACTAAATTTTGCATTCTAGCCATGCATATACATGCATGCATGACTCTTAAACTATTCATCTTCCTGAAGCAATTTGAATTCTCTTTTCAGTCAATCCTTCCGCCAAGCATGGCTGAGTTTCAAAGGCTTAGATGCAGGGTTGCGTTCCATTCACTCCAATTTAGGCAAGAAATTAAAATTCTTGGACAGCGGATGGTGGAGAGGTATGAATCTGTGAAGCCTTTTTTTTTTTATTGGATTTCAATCATTTGAGCAATAATGTTGTTTGGACACCTAATTAGTGCAAGATCTTTTCCATTCAGCAAAATGAATTCTGTAGCTGAATTTTGAAGGATTAGGCACAGTTACAGTTAATTGGTAGGATAAGGTTTAAGGTATGTGTTTAAGGAGTTTTTACTTGTTGATGTAGGTCTAGTTTTCTGGAAAATCAGATCTAGGTATGTGAGAACAATACATTTTGACGGAAACACATAAACCTAGGTTTGAAAGCAGTCAAACTTGAGAGAAAGGTGATCATATTCTCTCAAAGAGACTTATTCTATAATAATCATTTTCCGTTTCTCATAAAATGCTTGAATATATTAACCGAGCATGTAGTGTTGTGTAGGCTTCTGGAACTCAGTGGTCCAATTTGTTGACGTATATCCCTGTGGTAGTTAATAAACTTGATAAACTGAGTGGTAGGCTTGATTTGCTGTAGAATCAAAAGGGAAGGACTAAAGGTATATATTTAGGTGAAAAGGTAAGAGTTGTAGGTAATCAAAGTGCTAAAAGGAACAATGCTGTAGAAATAATAAATTTATAAAGAAGAAATTCACATGAAGAAGTACTTTAGTAGTATTTAGGCTACTTCTAGTTGAGAGCACAGCCTCACACCTCTTTCAAATTGTGATTCAACTCTTCAGAAGAGATTGCTCTAAAAATAAAATTCACTTCATCAAACAAGACATGCATGATCTATATTGATGTTCAACTGTACTTTTAGTCTCCTATGCTACAGGAAAAGTCATCCCTTTTATATTATTTGTATGTCCTTGATTGCTTCTGGTTTGTGAAGCATGTCACTCTTAGTTAATTTCCAAATACATGATTCTTAGAATTAACTCAAACTTCTTGAAAACTACGACTCTTTTTATTTATTTATTTTTATTGAAATAATATCCAATTATGATTTTGAGCCATGTCCCAACTTTTAACCATGGCCACTCTACCTTAATTGCACAAGATTAAAGTACTGGGCTTGACCATAAAGGAAAAATACTAAATAAAGGGCCGTCATTAAGTCTCTTCTTTGTCTACTTATACACTTCAATGAAAGCCTGATTGCTGTAAGTCTCATCTCGCTTGGGCATCAGTAGGATTTCCACTATAAGTTCTTCAAGTAGCCATTACGAACCTGAAGGTTTAATAGTGATTCCTCTGGATTTGCCTCAACATTATATTCGACTGAATTCCCAAAGCTGGACAGTAATTATTGTTGACTTTAGTGATATGGTTTTCAGTGAGTAGCTACCTTTATGAGTCATACTGCATGCCATTGTCTGGTTCCAGGCTCTTTGCCCATTTTGTCAAATTATCTTTAAATCCTCCAGATTCAAAGAGTTGAAAGGGAAATGGATGAATTGTTAAAGAAGGGTTTTATTCCCGAAAATCTTGGTCAATGTGCTTTGTTGATTTTATTAACTTCAGGAAAGGATGGTATATAGAGGATGTGTCCAATAGAATTACCATCATATACCGTTTTCTATTCCACAACTAGATGATACGATGGACATGATGGTTTTTTTCAAAGATCATCTTTTAAGTGGATATAATCAAATACAGAATTCGTTTTTTTTTTCTTTCAAAGATCATCTTTTAAGTGGATATAATCAAATAGAGAAGGCATCCTGTATGCCTTTCGCACTGCTGTGATATAGGTGAGCAGAGTGGATTTTATTTCTCCATTGTCCTTTTTCTCTACAGTTGTGATGGAGACTGTTTAGGGAAGTTGTTGCAAGGGGTGTTTTGCTTTGTTGTGTTTCAAGGCTTTGGGAATGGGTGGAAAGCTAAAACTTTGTTTGTTGTTTGTTGTTAGCTGTCATTTTGGGTTATCTGGATGGAGCTTAATAGGAGAATATTTGAGAATTACAGAGGGGTGGAAGAACTTTCGCATTGAGTTAAAAGTTGGTCAACTTTTTGGTCTTCGCTAAGTGCAGGGATTTCTCTTCCAGATATTTAAAAGGATTTGCTAGCTTTGGTGGTGTGAATGTAGGTGTTAGCTTGCCTTTTTTTGTCTTTTGTGTGTTTTTTTATATTTTGGATATGGATTGCTCGTCAGTAGTTTGTACCAACTTCAAAAATAAAAAAAATAAAAATCATGCTTGAGTGGCTCTAGTTGGTTGTAAGAGTGTCTCTTTGTCCTTTTTGTCTGAAATGTGGGGAGGTCTACTCCATGTCATTCTGTACTAATGAAATGATGAGGGTACTCCAAGTCATTCTGTTATTGGGAGTGGTGGAAGAAGAGACAATCAGTTGGGGAGGAGTTGAGGGGTTGAGCCCCATTAACAAAATGTGATGAGGGTATTATTGGAACTTGCTAGAATAAACTTAAAAGTAAAATTAAATACTGCAGGATGACTTTTTGGGAGTGCCAATAACGGCTCCGATTGGCACCTGCTACTCTTGCTTTTTCACCTGATTAACCTTCTGTTGTACATGAAAATTACCAAAGATCACATGCTTCTGATAATGCAACTTTTACCAGTAATGTTAACCACGGAATGTTTTTGAACGGCTCACATCTGGAAATTTCTATCAATTAGTTGACTATTGATTTCAATATGAAAACAAAGAAATCATGGGTGGAATTAATATCTTGTATGCATTTCAGTTACTTTGTCTAGAATGATTACCAGCAATTGATTAGTGTGGGTTTTGTACCCTCTTCACACAGGTTACATGCATGGGGCCAACCTTTCCTAGCATTTAATCCTGGTTTATTGAGAGAAACCTTGGCATATCATGGTTGCGGTGAACTTTTTCAGGTAAGATGAATTAAATTTAAAGTTGGATTCAGCAAAGGTTCAATGTGAACTCTTGGAACTTTTTTGTAGGATGTTCACACTGAACTCATACAATATCGAAGGGCTCAAATGATTAAGCGGGGAGTTGTTAAGGAAGAACTAAGTGTAGATTCACACTTCCGCAGAGAAAATGGTTCTTGCCCGCTTATGCCTGAAGAGGTATGCTCAATTTCATATCCGTATTATGTCAATTTCTATCCTCACTGCTGTTTTTTCCCCCTCTGATTGTATTGAAATTTTCACTCTGGTATTATAGAAATGCAAATATTGATATTGAACTACTTTGCTGCTTATCATTGTAAGTTGTCTAGAGATTCCATATTCGAATTGATTACAGGAGTTTAGCAAAAGCCTCACTCTGCTTTTAAAGTTTGGAATAAGGTTGTTGCTACAAAAGTTTAGGGTGAATTTTTCTTTATTAAGTAGTTATTAGAATGATTTAGGATTTAGGGCTCAGGATGGAATGAATTTTTTTGTTTATTGTACCTTCATATTAATTTCACCCACTTTGAGGCATTCGCATAAAAAAAATGGATTGTATTACTCTGAATCTGTAACTACCTAGTTCGCTGACCCTAGTTGGGTCACGATCTATGGAAAATGGATAATGAACCAATAAAATAAAGGAATAGGGCTCCTACCGGCTAATGAAATGCGCTGTTTCCATTATTCATATGAATTTGCTTTAACTTGGGACTGAGCAAACAAGGTTGTTCTTAATTGAAGAGGCTTCACTTGAAAACAGCCTGCTATATCTTTGTATATCTATGAAGCCAGCTCAGACCCCTATCACTTGGCTTGGCTGAT
The DNA here is from genome assembly GCF_002994745.2 of Rosa chinensis. Taxonomy (NCBI): domain Eukaryota; kingdom Viridiplantae; phylum Streptophyta; class Magnoliopsida; order Rosales; family Rosaceae; genus Rosa; species Rosa chinensis. The sequence goes on along the minus strand of NC_037090.1, from coordinate 48,088,963 downwards.
ATAAACGAGCTGAGCTCCAGGATTTTATTATACCCATGAAATCTCAGTTTAAATGTATGCAATAATGAACTTGTGGTACCTATATATTGGGGTGTGTGCACAAAAGAGATACATGTATAAAACAGAATCCAAGTTTCTTGTACGCATCGATCGTTGGACCAGAACTATGATTTTTGTAGTCATATCATTTTATATGTGCACTTGATGGTTTGACCTTCTACTTGCTAGGGGAATAAATTGGCATAAATCTATCACCTAGTATTTTAAGACTTGCTTAAGGGTTTGTTTTTAAATACATTAAGGAAACCAATTCCACTTAATGGTTAAACATTTAAAGACCCTCAAAATGCCCTCTTTAAATATAAACCAAAAGAACACAATCAAATATACTCAAAAGTACAAGAAGACAAATGCCCATGTTTTTCTCCCCAATCTTACACCCTCTCCACCTATCCAACTTCTTCAACTGCACAGCTTTATGATATTATTTTTGGTACTTTGGTGTATTTTTTTTTTTGTTTGTTTGTTTGCTCGTTACATATTTGAAGCAAGGACATAATTATTTTACAATTAAAAAAAGCCTCTTGGTGCACCTGTAGCGCATGTCTAGAGGGTAGTGACAATAAAACTATCTACATAGATTAAGCAGGTGTATGAAGCTCGAAACTTGGTAGTTACTTGATAGGAGCTAAAAAGAAGTGAAATAAAGACATTTTGGTGTTAAAAACCTCTCAACCAACTCTGAATGTCAAGTTTCTGCTCAATAATCTTCAGCTTGGCACAAGATCTCAATCTTCAACATTTGATAATTGTCTTGACTTGGCTTGATAGTAGTGTATTGTTATTGCTTGAAACTTCTTTGGGACTTTCTGGAATACTGCCATCAGGTGTCAAGTTTTCATAATTTCTAATGGTGGTTCATTACCTAGCTTATGTGTTGAGACTTTCACAGGTTGGTATTCTACTTCGTGCAATGGGATATCCTCCTAAAACAATCATATATCTGACTGGTTCTGAAACATTTGGGGGTCAACGTATTCTAGTTCCTCTGCGTGCCATGTTTGCCAACTTAGTAGATCGCACTTCTTTGTGCACAAATAAAGAACTCTCTGATTTACTAGGGCCTGAAACACCTCTTCCTCTTAATCCTTATCAACCACCTCCAGCAAAAAGTGAGGAGCAGCTTAAAGAAGAATGGAAGAGAGCCGGTCCTAGGCCTCGTCCTCTTCCTCCACCTCCAAGTAGACCTATCTATCAGCATGAAAAAGAAGGTTGGTATGGTTGGATTACTGAGAATGACACTGAACCAGAGCCTTCAAAGGTGGAGCGAAGGATGCAAGCACATAGACTACTTTGGGATGCTCTTGATTATATTGTTGCAGTGGAATCAGATGCATTCTTTCCTGGTTTTCACAATGATGGCAGTGGGTGGCCCGATTTTTCAAGCTTGGTCATGGGACACCGTTTATATGAGATTGCTTCTTCGAGAACATACCGACCAGACAGGTAAGATATTCGTTAAAATACTGTTATGAAGTGGACAAGGCAGCTTACAAAATGAACTATCTGAACTTGAGTTATATAAATTATTTTGAATCGCACCTGAAGATTTGAAGATTTGAAGGTTAATGATTAGTACTTTTGCATACATGGTATTTCCACTCTTCTTAAAACCCTCTTTGTATGATTATCCTTTGAAATCAAAATTCATGTTCTTGTCTAATATTATGTATTAATGGGATATATTTAAATGCTCAATTTTGTGGATGGACACTTTATTGATATTTGTGGGTTTCAGCTTTCTAGTGCTTTTTTGCAAAATCTAATTTTTATGTTCTAATTTTATTTCAATAGCTGGTTCTCCTACTTTATAGTGCCCAGACAGTTTAATTAACCCCTGGTTTATGTAGGTGCCCTTTTTTCTTCCCTTTTTGAAAAGAATCATGGATTTATTGAGTAGGAGCATTGTGCCTGCAATTGAAAGTCAATCAACCAAAAGAGAGAAAAAAAATGAAGAATAGAAAGTAACTTAAGTGGTTGGCGGTTGCACAGTCAGTATGATGATCGTTTAGTTATCTATTTTCTGGGGCTGATGAGAAAACAATTTGTTTTAGACATCCATCATGTAGTTGTATAATTTATTGCTTTTGGAAAAGCCTTCGTGAACATGTTTTTTTTTTTTTTTTTTTTTTTTTTTACTTGACCTGCATGATAAATAATTATTATTTCACTTTTCTGCTCTTTTCGAACAGGAAAGTTGTAGCAGAACTTTTCAACATGACCAGGGACAATATGTACCACCACAAGCATAATTGGATACTCTCGGTACAGGAACATCTTAACAAAAGCTTGGGTGAGGAGGGCCTAATTAGGCAATCGCTTTTCTCAAAACCAACATCATTCATTTCACACCCACTCCCGGAATGCTCTTGTAGAATATCTTCTGCTGAGTCTTCAGTTCATTTAAAAGGTAATGATGGCCGAGTTGTATATGGAGGGGAAGAAGAGTGCCCCAAATGGATGCAGCATGGTCAAGAAGTTCCAGCCCAGTCAACTGGGGAAGAAGTGGGTAAATCAGATGACAATGAATCATCAGACTACAATATTGTGGTTGAAGAACCAGAATCAAATGATGACAGAACTAATGTGACTCTAGTTTTTGATCAGGATGATGAAATGGATCCAAATGACTAAATTTTGTAGTTACAGATGATACAGCTTCCATCATATGACGATAAAGAAGAATTCAGTTTGCAACATTTTCTGAAATGGGGAGTTTTGGAGATAGAGGATAACATCATGGTTCCTTCTTTTCCATTTAAGAGACATTGGTATTCATATATATTCTTTGGGTCAATTCTTGGGTTTTTTTATAGCAACAGAAATGAGTTACCTTCATACAAATGAGTGGGAAAAAGATCAACGCACTTTGGCTAGCTGATCAGAGTATGTACATCTTTACTCTTTTACCGGTTTTTATGTTTTTGTTTTTCAGTCATAGGAAAAGTCCCTACTAGATCAGCCACCACTGTAATTTTTTATACAGAACAAGTGAGAACTACACTGAATCAGTCATTGCGAATTTTTTTGGTCATTACTTTGTTCAACTTTTATTATTTACCAATAATATTATTTGTTGATATTGATTTGTTTTGGATTTCTTGCATTACTTTTGATTAAGAAAACTGAAAAGAAAAGGAGGGAAGAAAAAAGGAATAAAGATGCTTCAGTTGGGTGTAAGATAAATTGTAAAAGAGGTTCCTGTTGAAAAGTCTTCTGTCTGACCATGTTTTTATCTGGTTTGTGACTTGAACTCTTAAGTTATGAATTGTGAATTTTGAGTTGGTTTATATAGTTTCGAAGCATCAAATGGGTAGTGATAATAGAGAAACTGGCATGGTGGCAAGAGCCCTTTTGCAAAGAATGGGTGGTATCGTTTTTTTGACAGTAGTGTTTCACAGGGAGCCCTTCTAATAAGGACGAATTGAGGACTTTTGTGTTGGACTCACTTTTAGATCACATTTTTGCAAATCAACCATTAGATATGTAGATATTTATGTATAGATCATTCATGCAATTTTTTACTCAAATTGAAAATCATTGAGACATTCATAATCATGATTTATCAATTATGAACATCAATTGTTTATGTTTGACAGATTTGGTTTATCCATTAATTTGATCTAGTTTGGTTCCTTAACGATTAACAATTTGGATAAGGATTTTCAGAAGTGATATACTCATGCATACATCAACATCTAATGGTTGATTGATCGTTAATTAAAAAGTACTGTCAATGGGTCAACTGTCAAAAGTACTGTCAACCGTTAATTAAAAAGTACTTAACTAGTCCTTATTTTAGTGGTCCTCATTAGAAGGGCTTCCGGTGTTCACAAGAGAGATAATTTTTTGAGGGATTGTGAGTAGGGCTGTCAATGGGTCGTGTTGGGTTGGGTTCGTGTCAGGTTAAGGTATTTGTCATGTCGCAAGATACAAACTCAAACCCAATCCATTTAATAATCGTGTCAAAAATTTAAATCCAAATCCAACCTATTTATTAAATGGGTTACCTGTTTCCATCCCGCTTAACCTATTTAACAAATAGGTCGTGTCGTGTTAGAGAAAATGATTTATTTAAGAGTTAATAATGTGACCCATTTAACTAAAAAAAATGCATAAATTGATTAAATTCACTAAAAACTCCACAAGACGAAGAATATAAATAATTTTACATATTCATAAATAATTAAATCCAATAATTATAAAGCAAAATATTTCAAATTATCTAATCCTATGATCAAATACTCCCAACGTCTAAAATTTTAAGTATAAGTATAGTATCATCGGGTTATACGGGTTCACTTTGTGTTGGCGGGTTGACCCGTGGCCGACCCATTTATTAAATGGGTCATGGCTGGTTGACCCACAATCGACCAGCCTTTTAATCGTGCGGGTTCATTTCGTGCTAGTTTCGAGTCGTGTCGGAATTGACAGCCCTAATTGTGAGGGATAAGTATATTTATTAATATAACTGTTGAAATTTAAATAATTTAAGGATGTTGTTATTAACACACTTTAAATCTCTATTCACACCCTTTCTCATTTTTATTCTTTAAATTTACAATTTATTTTGGTAAAATCTCTTCACTAACATTATTTTGCAATTTTCTTTCTTATTCTCTATACAAATTCAACTGCCCGGTTCTTTCTTCACACCAAAATTCATCAAATCTAGAAGACATGCAATGCTATCGCATTTGATCATTTTTATTTTTGGTCAATCACTTATTCATTTTTTATTCTACTCTAATCCTTTTACAACAAAACTTGATCAATTTTTTATAAATCATGGATTGGTTGACGAAGAGAATGAGTTTGTGGAGAAACTACAAGAAGCACTAATGGAGGTTGAGGTTCAACTTGAAGCCATAGATTTAGACAATAATTGATCAAAATTTGTTGAAGCAAAATGGCTAGGCTAGAATAGAAAATGAACAAGTGAGTTACAAAAAAAAAAAAGAACAGGGATTTTAGTGTGCAGATAGAACGGGACAATTGAATTTGTATTAGATAATGAGAAATAAAATTGCAAAGAAGGTTGGTTAAGACATTTTTCCAAAATAAATATGAATTAGAGAATAAAAAATGAAAAAAGGTGTGCAAATAGAGATTTAAGGTGTGCTAATAACAATACCCTAATTTAAAATCATGTGTTTAATTTTCATTATTAGATTCACTCGTCCTTCATGGATCTTAAGACTGTATCTCGTGCAAGATTTTATTTGGATTAAATCTAAATAAATTAAATCTTATGGGACCTAATAAAGGGTTAAGTACTCAAGTCCAAGAAAATATAGCCAGTCTACATGTGGATGACACTCCATGCATGGATATATATATATATATATATATATATATATATATATATATATACACAGATCCTATCCAGAGCGGAGCTCCGCTTTGAAATTAATGTGTGAAGTTTGAGTTTTGAGTCACTTTTCGGTCGCATATCCACATCTCGACCGTTCAATTTTTAGGTACTAGTGTATAGATCATCTCTGCAAATTTTCAGCCAAATTGATGATTGTTAAGATATCTAACTCTCTTAAACCAATGGACGGATTGATTCTGTCAACCTGAACCGTACTAGCTTTAAGGCAGTAATCAATGCCTTAACGATCATCATTTTGGTTGAAAATTTGCAGAGATGATCTATACACTAGTACCTAAAAACTGAACGGTCGAGATGTGGATATGCGACCTAAAAGTGACCCAAAACTCGAACTTCACACGTTAATTTTCAAAGCGGAGTTCCGCTCTGGATAGGATCTGTATATATATATATATATATATATATATATATATATATATATATATATATAGAGAGAGAGAGAGAGAGAGAGAGAGAGAGAGAGAGAGAGAGAGAGAGAGAGAGAGAGAGAGAGAGAGAGAGAGAGAGATTCCACTAAGTGATCATTTTTTTTGTTGTTATTTTAAAGATATCTTGTGGGACTCACTTTTCGATTATATATCGACATCTCAAATGTTCAATTTTTTGTCTCCATGAGTAAACAGCTTCAGTGAGCTTTTAGTCAAATTGATGATTGTTAATGTGTTTATAATCATGATTTACCATTATGAAAATTATTTTATTTAAAAAAAGGGGATTTGTCCATTAACACTAATTTTATAGATTTTTTCCCCCTTACACGACTCATTTTTTCGTGCTTATCCATAAAGACTTTTATAAGTTGTTCCCTAATACCCAATTAAGTTTTTTTTTTAAATTTATTTTTGAGACTATTTTGCTCTCATCCCTTTGTCACATAGAGAGACAAAACTATAGAAGACTTCGTCGGAGGACGCGGGAATCCGAATCAGGTCGTCGGACTTAGTCAGAAACATCACCAGAGGTCACTAGAGATCCCCAAAGAGGTTGTCGGTGCTCTCATAGGTCGCTGAAGACTTTTATTACCCCTATAATCTTTTAATGCCCCCCAGTAAAAACTTTTTATTGGGGGCAATAAATGTTTATTGGGAGGAAGGGGAACTAATCTCCCTAAAATTAAACAAATAAAATTTTGATTAAGGAAAAAGATGAGAAAATTACATCAATTCAAAACTTTTATTGAGGGCGATAAAATGTTGAGAAATGTTTTATTACCCCCTCCCAGAGTAAATGATTTATTCAGAGACAATAAAACGTTTTTGTCTATTTTCTTTCTTTCTGGGCCTTCGGCCCCCATTTTACCAAAAAAGAAAAAAAGAAAGAGAGGGTAGGCATTTGGTTGTAGCTGAAGGACATTTTTTTTTTCCAATACAGCTGAAGGGCATCATGGGTTGCACTTGATGGGACTGCTTAGTTGCTTGGATTGTCAAAGTCGATGAGGAACACGATGCGTTGTTGTTCATCTTTTCAGAAATGAAGGCCGGATGAGATTGTCGTCATGAGTCATCTTGACGGCGAGGATGTAGGCGAAAGACGTGTTGTGGCTGATAATTTCAACGTAGATGAAGCGGGTGATGTACTCCTTCATCTTGCGCTTGGGGATGTCAGGCTTAGAAAGGCGTTGTTTTAGGGTTTCGATCTTGTGGAGGACGATGCGTTCCTCTTTGACTTTGCCGATGGACTTAAAGAGGTAGAGGAACTCCTTGGATTGGCCGAAGGCGCCTTAGGAGCCTATGGCGAGCTTCCGGCCGATGGTCTTGAACTGCTTCATTAGGGAATTTGGGGCATCAAGGAGTGTGAATTGTGAAGAGAGAAGAGGGGGTTTTGGGTCTCTCTGAGGGCAGATCTGAAATGTTGGGGGGGGGGGGGGGGGGGGGGGGGGGGGGGAGAGAGAGAGAGAGAGAGAGAGAGAGAGAGAGAGAGAGAGAGATGGCATGAGGTAGTCTATTAATTTGGTTGAGAGTAAAATTGTCATTTTACTTTAAGTTGGGTTAGTGTGAATAAAATTTTGTTGCTGGAATAAGCGGGTAAATTTTAGCCCATTTTAGTGTTTTGGGTCAAGGTCCCTTTTAAAAATTAAGTAATACTAGATATTCATTTATTTGGTTGATACAGGTTTGGATTTGACTTTTAAATTTTAATGATTCGTTGTATTATCAAATCCAGTCGGATTGAACTTTTATTTGTAACTTAAAGTATTTGGGTTTAGGTCAAATCTGCTCCGAATCTTTTCCATTGATATGTCTAGTTGGGAGGGGCTAAGTCAAACTATAACTGGTTATTAAGCTGTTCGAGCTTGTTAAAGTTTATTAAGCTGAAGCCTGGACAACTATATGGACTTTGTGAAATCTAAAAGTACTAATCTCATTGAGAACCTATATCCTTTTTTTTGGAAGTAATATCATGTCAACATATTAATACTCAAGCTAGAAAAGACCATTACATATCCCTCTACCATGTATGGGTAGCTAAAGAGTTTGTGGTTAGAACCACAACGATACATAGATTAAGTCCAACCAATAATTTGACGGCACCCATGCGCTGACAAAGCCTAGAAACTATGTAACCTAAGACAAGTTAATAGGCTAAACTCAAAGAAAAATAAAGGTAAATTTTTCTCCTTGCCCTTCACACTAGGGCTAGGAGTTTTTCCGGGCAAAGCACACTTAGCACTTCTTGGTTTTTTGGGGGTTTCTTGTTCTTCGACCCCAGGGTGTTAGATCAAATATGGACTTAACACATATCATCATAAAGTAATTGATGATTGGCTAAATGTCAAACCTAGTTTAACATGGATACAAACTATAAATCAATACTTGTAACTTAATGAAAGAGTGTATCAATTCATTAAGATAAGTAATCCAGTTCTTGGTCTGCAAGAAAGACTACAATGAAGTGTTACATTAAGAATCTAACTAGGAAACCTAATCTGATAAGTAGTGCTTTAATGGGAAGCTTCTTGAGGGTTAAGTCACCTATAGAAATAAGATGAATTGGTCCTTGATTACTACCACGACTATTGCATAAGTTCTGTCCATTGAGAAGCAAGTTGGTAAGTAACAGAAGACTATATTCAGTGATCAGAGTTTAGCAGCTGCGTAAGATGGAATCCATGCCTGTGATTGCTGAAGGTAAGTTCTAGTTCCTTTGTGATTGTTGTTAAGCTTGTATGCATATGTTGTGAGCATGTATATGGTTCTAACAATTGGTATCAGAGCATAGGCTCACAATATGAATTAAGTTTTTGCTTGGCATCAAAATCGTTTTAGGGTTTTGCAAAACAAACACACAAAAAAAAAAAAAGAAAAAAAAAAGGGGGTTTTTGCTTTACTGACCAAGTGACTGGTCATGTACCTGATCAAAGTAAGTTACTTAAGTCGATTGCTGCATCTGGTTAATTATCAAATTCACGCTTCCGCTGTGATTTTTTAGCAGCAAATTGGGGAAAAAGCAAAAACAGGTTTTTCTGTGAAAATTGTTTTCGATTCATACCATAATAATTAAGTTTTTGATTATGCTCAAGAACCCTAGTTGCATTCCCGGCATGCGTTAGGTTAGAGTAGATGGTGACCGGATGAAATTTATAATTTCTTGATTGTTCTGTGGTTTCTTGGAATCGAAACAATTTTGATTGTGCTTGAATATGCATGATGAATTGATTGATGATATGGTCTTGTATCTGTGATTGTGTAAAATTGAATGAAGAACAAAAATCTCCCAGAAATTGTTTACACATTATTAAAGTTGACAGATACAAGAGCTTAATTTTCTTACAAGGATGAATCTGGGTAGAATATAAAGTTAAAAGCTCATGAGTTTTGTGGTTTTCTGTTGGCATAAGTGATTATGATGCACAAAGCATTCTTCGTTGATGTTGGCAGAAAACACTGATCAGGTAACTGACCATGTAACTGGTCAGGTAACTGACCAAGTACCTGATCGAGTAACAAAACTGAAATTGTGTTTTGTGTTTTAAAACTATGCTTCAGTTTTATCTTCCAAAGAAGTGGTCAAGTATGGTTTTAGAATACAAAACAGCAATATGCATGCTTGATGAAAATAAATACGGATACTTAGAAATTTTTCTTCTGTCTAAAGATATGGATAAATTTCTTTGGATAAATTGTTTTCATTGAACGTGGTATATTGATAAAGAACTCCAGGATGTTATGCTTCTGCTCAAAAGTATTGCTTAACATTGTTTTTGTTATGGACTGACGTGAATGCAAGTATGGATTGTTTAGGTTTTCTGTATGTTCTTGTTTTGGTTGCTTAAAGCTAAATAAAACACAGAAAAATTAAAGTTATTTTCTTTACAAATTGAGAACTCACATGAATTTTTTTTTTGCTCCTTAGGTAACTCTTACATGAACTTGAACAGTGTCTTGATGTTAACTGGAACCAACTATAGAGCTTGGCTAGATTCTGTAGAGAACTATATGGGAATGCATGAGAATATAGACTATTGCTTTACTGAGGAAAAACCTGAAGAGTTGAATGAAAAGAGCACCAAGAAAGAAACTGACCTTTACAAGAAGTGGCATAGATCCAATAGAATGGCTAAGAACCTCATTCGTACCTCTATGTCCAAGACTGTCAGGGGAAGTATAGAAGAACCTGAGCTAGCATCAGATTTTCTGGAACTCATAGGTGCTAAGTTTAAAGAAAGTGAAAAAGCAGAAGCAGCTAGGCTAACCAAGGAGTTTCATGATTTGAAGTACATGGGTTCAGGGGGAGTTAGAGAGCATATTATGAAGATGATCAATATAAATGGTAGACTCAGGGAGCTCTTGATGGGAGTTAGGGATGAGCAGGTAGTGCACTATGCACTACATTCCTTACCTAACAGTTTTAGTCATCTTAGGACCAGTTACAACTCTCAAAAGGGAAACTGGACTCTAGATGAACTTATATCCATCTGTGTGGATGAAGAATCTAGGATCAAGGAAGAAAAGGAACCTGCTATAACCATTAACCTCATTGAGAAGCCTAAAAGGAAAAAGCCCCAGAATAAGCTCAAGCCTATCAAAGCCATAACTAAGAGTTCAACAGCTGCAGTGGCCAATGAAAACAGGCCATTTAGGTTCAAGTGCTACTTTTGCAAAAGAGTAGGACACATGAAAAAGGACTGCACTGGCTATAAAAATTGGTTAGCCAAAAAGGGTAAGATTTTTTCTAATACAGTTTTTTCTTTAGAAATTAATCTTATAAATGTTGAACCACAGTCTTGGTGGATAGATTCAGGCTCACCTTTTCATATTACTAATTCTTTGCAGGGATTCATAAGGAGGAGAATCCCAAAAAGTGATGAAGTGAACCTGTGTGTAGGCAATGGCATGAGAGTGGCAGTCAAGGCTATTGGAACTTTAAAGCTCGATTTAGGATTAGGAAAATTGTTAGTTTTGGACAATGTTTTTTATGTACCTTCCATGAGAAGGAATTTGGTTTTAGTTTCTCTTTTAGTAAAATCTGGTTGTAGACTTGTTATGGATAGTATTGGAATTCTTATTTCTAAAAATTCTGTTCAAATTGGTTCTGGTGTTATTATGAATGATTATTTACAGTTAAATTGTTCAATGGCTCAACAAGAAATTTTACTTGTTGAAAATAACACAAACAGTACTAGCACTTTAACAGGTGTTAAAAGAACCAAACTAAATGAAAAGTCTGCATTTTTATGGCATAAGACTCGGCCATGTCTCAAAAGAGAGATTGAAAATTTTGGTGAAAAACAACATCCTAAATGAACTTGATTTTTCTGATCTAACAGACTGTGTTGAATGCTTTAAGGGAAAAATAACTAATACTAGAAAGAAGACTGCATATAGAAGCCAAAATTTATTAGAACTCATACACACTGATATATGTGGACCATTTAGGCATCAAACTATCTGTGGGAATGTGTATTTTATCACATTCATTGATGACTTTTCTAGATATAGTTATATTTATCTACTTTTAGAAAAGCCACAAGCATTGAAAGCCTTTCAAATCTTTAAGTCTGAGGTAGAAAATCAACTAAAAAAGAAAATCAAAACAGTGAGGTCAGATAGAGGGGGAGAGTTCTATGGAAAGTACACTGAATCCGGCCAACAAAAGGGTCCATTTGCCTTGTTTTTGCAAGACAATGGAATTAAAGCTCAATACACAATACCCTATAATCCACAACAGAATGGTGTTGCAGAGAGAAAGAATAGGACTCTTAAAGAAAAACAGAGAGAATAGAAGAAAGCTAAGCATGAAAAACTTGTGAATTGTATTGATTAATCATTCTGTTATGTACACAGCTATTTATACATGGATGATTGTTAATTTAGCTCCTAAACTTCAGGGAGGGAATAACCAACTGATTCTACATTCTTCTAGATTTCGTTACAGCAGATATGAACATGCTTTCATTGTGTAAGAGAGTCTTGATCTGGTGTGGCAACTTGAGCGTCCTTTGATGGGGTTTGATTGTCTACAGCAAGGTTATGCTCAATATCCCCCCTCAAGCTAAAGGGAGTGGCACGAACTGGAAGCTTGGAGCATAAGAAATGGAAACGTTCCTTGGTAAGAGACTTGGTGAAGAGATCAGCAGGTTGATGTAGGGTGGACAGATAAGAGACATGGATGAACTTGCTGAGAACCATTTCACGGATGTAGTGGTAGTCCATATCAATATGCTTTGTTCTAGCATGGTTGACTGGATTGGAGGCTAAGGCGAGAGCACTGACGTTATCACACCAAAGTCATGGAGGCTTTGCGAGAACAAAGTGATAGTCACGAAGCAGTTTGCAGATCCAGACAACTTCATCAGCGGCTTGAGCCAAGGCACGATATTCTGACTCCGTAGAAGATCGAGAGACAGTGTGTTGTTTCTTGGAGGACGAAGAGATGAAATTGGAGCCGAGGAAGATACAATAACCAGTGATGGAACGTCGATCAATAGGGCAGCCTGCCCAATCAGCATCAGAGTAACCATGTAGAACAAGGTCTCCTTTGGAAAATTGAAGACTATGATGTAGTGTACCCTTGAGATATCGGAGAACCCGCTTAGCAGCTTGTAGGTGAATGTCGTGAGGGGCGTGCATGAACTGACAAAGTTGGCCAACAACAAAAGAAATATCTGGCCTAGTCCAAGTTAAGTATTGTAAAGCACCAACTAATGATCGATACTCGGTAGGATTAGAAAGAGGAGTACCAGAGAGATCCAGCTTGGAAGATGAAGATGGAGTTGTGCAAGGCTTGGCACCAATCATGTTATATTTGTGTAATAAGTCAAAAGTGTATTTGGTTTGGGATAGGAACAGCTTATCAGTAGTACGATGGACTTCAAGTCCCAAAAAATAGTAAACTGGGGTAGGTGGCTTGATAGGAAACTTAGACTTGAGTTGCAAAATAATAGAATCACAGAGAGATGAAGAGGAACCGGTGAGTAAGATGTCATCGACGTAAACAAGCATGAAGGCAATGTGATTATCAGCAACATAGTAGAACAGAGAGGTATCATTTGGGGAAGGTGTAAATCCAAAATCAAGGAGAGAGTTGTAAAGTTCATCGTACCATGCTCGAGGAGCCTGTTTAAGACCATAGAGAGATCGTTGAAGTTTGCAGACCATAGGTGTGGAGGATGGTGTTTTGAAACCAGAAGGTTGCTCCATATAGACTTCCTCCAAGAGATGGCCATGAAGAAAGGCATTGTTGACATCAATTTGCAAGATAGGCCATGAAAACTGAACCGCAAAGGTAAAGAGCAATCTGATGGTGTTGGGTTTGGCCACAGGAGAGAATGTCTCAACATAATCGATACCTTCTTGTTGATGATACCCTTTAGCCACAAGACGAGCTTTAAATCTGTCAATAGAGCCATCTGGTTTGTGTTTGATCCGGTAAACCCACTTGCAACCACCGACATTCATATTGGGATGGTGAGGAACCAAAGTCCATGTGTTGGTGTGTTGTAAAGCAGAAATCTCTTTTTTCATAGCAGCAGTCCACGCAGGATACTTCGAGGCTTGAGAGTAAGATGTAGGGGTGATGGGGCAGGAGGCAAAAAGAGCAGTAGCTTTGGGTAATGGGTGGTTAGTGGCCAAAAAAACTTTAGGTTTGCTGTGACCAGTTTTGGAACGAGTGAGCATGTTGTGAGGTGATGGGGCAGGTGTGGAACGTCTAAGTATGTGGCGAGAGGTGTTAGGGAGTGGTGGTTGATTAGGTGGAAGTGGGGCTGGAATAGGTGGTGGGGAAGGGACTGAAGTGGGAATGGCAGGTAAGGGATTAGAGTGAGGTGATGGAATAAGAGTAGGTGAAGTTGACGTAGAATGGTGAGTGGGAGAGGATGTGTATGGAGTAGGTATAGAGGGAAATGATTGTGAAGAAAGAGGGGATGTAGTAGGTATGGGTGGTGAGTAGGGTTGCAAAAAGATTGGAAGGTCAGAATGAGTAGAAGAGGAGGTATGGGCAGTGTGTGTTTTAAATGGAAAAGAGGTTTCATCAAACTGAACATGGCGAGAAGTGTAGATGCGGCCAGATATGGGATCAAGACAATCATATCCCTTATGGTCATGACTGTAACCAATGAAAATACAAGGGCTGTTGCGTGGTGCAAACTTGTGAGTGGTGTAAGGACGCAGCCAAGGGAAGCAGAGGCAACCAAAAGGTTTGAGAAACTGATAATCAGGTGCCTTGTTGTATAAAATTTCAAAAGGAGACTTAGAGGTCATAGTAGGAAGTCTGTTGATGGTAAAAGTCGCTGTGAGACATGCACGAAGCCAATAGGAATAAGGTAATTGAGATTGTGCAAGAATAGTACGTGCCATTTCAATAATGTGCCTATGTTTGCGTTCCACAACACCGTTTTGTTGTGGAGTGTGAGGACAGCTTAATTGTTGTTGAATACCATGCTGAGTAAGATAAAGTTTGAAGCTATTGCTGGTAAATTCACCACCACCATCACTACGCAAATTTTTAATTGAAGTAGAGAGCAAATTTTCAACACGTAATTTGAATATATGGAAAGCCAGAGGTACATCAGATTTCTTGAACAATGGTATAATCCAACAAAACTTGGACCAGTCATCAACCAAGCTTAGAAAATACCTATGCCCTACTGTAGAAGAAATCGAAGCAGGGCCCCAAACATCAGCATGTAGAAGCTGTAGAGGTCCAGAGCAGATACTACTTGAAGGAGAGAAAGGAAGCCCGTGAGCCTTGCCTTGCATACAGTAGACACACAGAGAGTGTTTTGAAGTAGCAGCTGGAACCTTGATGGCCTGCAGTACCTTATTAACAACCTGACAATTGGCATGACCAAGACGAGCATGCCATACATCACTAGAAAGTAAAGAAGCAGATTGAACTTGAGGTGACTGTGGTGAAGGGGTGGAGTGAAGCAAGGATGAAGATGAATTAAAGTGGATGGGGTAAACACCATCACGCATTGGTCCTTGAGAAAGAGTTCTCCTGAGTCCCAAATCCTTGATCATTAAACCAGAGGGAGTGAGTACAAAAGCACAATTGTTATCAGATACAAATCGATTTACTGATAGCAGATTCTGTGTGATTTTCGGAACATGTAAAACATTATTCATGTGGAAAGAAGCAGATGGTGTGTGCATAATGGTCGAGCCAATGTGAGCAATGCGCAAATGTTGACCATTACCAACAGTAAGTTTAGTGTTACCATAGTAAGGTGCGGCCTCGGAGAGTTGAGAAAGATCAGGAGTCACATGTTGACTAGCACCGGAATCAGCAAGCCAAGTGGAGTTGGCCACCGGAGCAGGAAAGAAGGAGAAACCTGGATAGGTTGGAGAGTATGGAGGATGCACAGGAACTGTTTGTGAAAATGACGGTGTAGGAAGAACAGAGGAAGACCGAGCTGCGAAGGCGACCGGAGCTTCAACCGGAGTAGTCGGAGCAGCAAACAGTGCGGTGAGTTTCGCCGGTGGAATGCGGCCAACATATGCATGATTCATTCGGTTGTAACAGTCAATCGCGCAGTGACCTTGACGCTCACAAATCTGGCACTGAATGCGAGGACGAGAAGGAACAGAGTTGAAGGAGCCACGAGAATTACCTCGATAGGAGGAGGTGCGACCGCGATGTTGAAAACCACGAGTACCGCCATGAGAGGAGGAAGGTGGAGTGGGCGTGGCTGCAAAAGCAGAGGCAGGAGCAGAAAGCTCAAGGTTGAGCTGCTTGCGGTCCTCAATGATGATCTCTTCAGAGAGAAGGAGGTTATGGAGTTCAGCAGCGGTGACCGGAAAAACTCCCATTCTGGTGCGCAGAGCAGTGGCGAAAGCAGCATATTCATCGGAGAGGCCTTGAAGGCAGTAGGCAACCAGATCGGAGTCGCTCACCGGAGCTCTGAGAGCAGCAAGACTATCGGCGTAGCCTTTAAGCAATTGCAGGTAAGCAGTCATAGAAAGAGTACCTTTCTTGGCCGATTGAAGCTTAGATTTCAGATGGAGAAGATGAGCCTGAGAACGTTCGGCGAAACGAGCTTCGAGGTTGAGCCAGAGATCACGAGCATGAGTGTAGCCGATGATGTAAGGCAAGATGGAATCGGAGAGTGTGGAGTTGATCCAGATGAGGAGCTGCTGGTCACGCTCAAACCAAGAGATGAAAGCATCGTTCGGAACGAGATCGCCGGAGGAAGAAAGAACCTTCTCTGGTGGACATGCTTCAGAGCCGTCGACGATGGAGAGGAGACGATACTTGTGAAGCACTGGAAGAAATACTGATTTCCAGAGCAAATAGTTAGTCTCGGTGAGACGAACAGGAATGACCGGACCGAGATTTTGGACTTGCATCGACGACGAAGAAGCCTGAACCAGAGGGAAGGTCGAACTAGGAGAGGATGATGTAGAGGTCGCCATGGTTAGGGTTTGGAGAAAGAGGAAGGTGGAAGACGAAGGGATTAGGCGATGAAGCAAATGGCCTCTGATACCATAAAGAAAAACAGAGAGAATAGAAGAAAGCTAAGCATGAAAAAATTGTGAATTGTATTGATTAATCATTCTGTTATGTACACAGCTATTTATACATGGATGATTGTTAATTTAGCTCCTAAACTTCAGGGAGGGAATAACCAACTGATTCTACATTCTTCTAGATTTCGTTACAGCAGATATGAACATGCTTTCATTGTGTAAGAGAGTCTTGATCTGGTGTGGCAACTTGAGCATCCTTTGATGGGGTTTGATTGTCTACAGCAAGGCTATGCTCAATAACTCTTTTGAACATGGTTAGATGTATGATGTGTACAACTGGTTTGCCTAAATTTCTGTGGGGTGAGGCTTTAAAAACTGCAAATTATATTTGCAACAGGACACCTAGCAAAGCCATAGAAAATACTGCTTTTGAGCTTTGGTGTGGCAGGAAACCTAGTCTTCATCACTGCCATGTTTGGGGATGTCATGCAGAAGCTAGGATTTATAATCCAAGCTTGAATAAACTTGACCCCAAAACTGTTAGTTGCTATTTTATAGGTTATCCAAATAAATCTAAAGGCTATAAATTATATTCTGCTCATCATTCACCTAGAATTTTTGAAACACATCAAGTAAAGTTTCTAAGTGAAAAAGTTCACAATACAAACCTTGAGGATTTAACCTCAGATTTTGAGGAAATTGTGCCAGATGAGAATATAAGTGTAGCATTGCCTTTAGAACAAGATATAACTGATCAAGTAACTGGTCACGTAACTGACCAAGTACATGTCCCTGATCAAGTAACTGGTCACGTAACTGACCATGTCACTAACTAAGTAACTGTACCTGGTTGAGTAACTGGCCAAGTAACTGACCATGTCACTGACCAAGTAACTGACCATGTAACTGACCAAGTAACTGTACCTGGTCAAGTAACTGGCCACTTAACTGGTCAAGTAACTGAACCTCAAAATCCTCTAGTAGCTCAGCCTAGAAGATCACAGAGAGCAAGAAAACCAACTTATGGGGGGGGGGGGGGGAAGAGAGTGACTACATTGTTTATCTGCAAGAAGTAGAAATTGAAATGGACTGTGCAGAGGACAATGATCCAACTACATTTAATCAGGGCATTGAAAGTAGTGAATCTCATCAAAGGCAGCAAGCAATGGAAGCAGAAATTAATTCCATGAGTCAAAATGCAGTTTGGGAATTAGTTGAACCTGACCCCAACCAGAAGCCTATAGGTTGTAAATGGGTTTTCAAAACTAAAAGAGATGCAAATGGCAACGTAGAGAGACATAAAGCAAGATTAGTTGCCAAGGGTTTTACACAGAAGGAGGGCATTGACTTTACTGAGACTTTTTCTCCAGTTTCTACAAAAGACTCGTTTAGGATAATCATGGCTTTAGTGGCTCATTTTGATCTGGAGCTGCACCAGATGGATGTTAAAACAGCTTTCTTGAATGGTGAACTAGATGAAGTGATTTATATGAGGCAGCCAGAAGGGTTTGTACAAGCTGGAAGTGAAAACTTAGTGTGTATGTTAAGAAAATCAATTTATGGCCTTAAACAAGCTCCTAGACAGTGGTACAAGAAATTTGATTATGTGATTTCTACTTTTGGATTTACAGAAAATCTTGTTGATGAGTGTGTTTATTTGAAGACAGTTGGGAACAATTTTATTTTTCTGGTACTGTATGTGGATGATATACTTTTGGCTAGCAGTAACATTAAATTGCTTAAAGATACCAAGAGTTTTCTGTCAAGGAATTTTGACATGAGAGACTTAGGAGAAGCATCCTATGTACTAGGTATTGAGATTAAAAGAGATAGGGCACAGAGACTACTTGGTTTGTCTCAACAGAATTATGTTACCAAAATTATAAAGAGATTTGGTATGGAGAAGTGTGCAGCTGGAGAAGTCCCCATGTCCAAAGGAGATAAGCTAACTAAGAAGCAAAGTCCCAAAAGTGATGTTGAGAAAGAAAATAGGGAGTCAAAGCCTTTTGCTAGACTTCTAGGAAGTCTCATGTATGCACAAGTCTGCACTAGGCCAGACTTGTCTTTTGCAGTAGGGATTTTGTCAAGATTCCAGTCTAATCCAGGCCATGAGCTTCGGGTAGCTGGAAAGAAAGTGTTTAGATACCTACAGAGAACTAAAAGCCACATGCTAGTTTATAGGCAAGTGGAGGATCTGAAACTCATTGGATTCTCAGACTCGGATTTTGCAGGGAATTATCCAGACTCCAAGAAGTCGACTTGTGGATATGTATTCATGCTTGTAGGAGGTGCTATTGCTTGGAAAACTATGAAGCAAACTCTTGTTTCAACTTCTACTATGCAAGTCGAATTTATTGTAGTATATGAAACTGTGTGTGAAGGACTTTGGATTAGGCATTTTCTCATGCAAACCAAAGTATTGAGTCACATTGTGGCTGACACACTTGTGATTTATTGTGACAATGAGGCTACAGTTTTCTTTAGCAAGAACAGTAAAAGGTCAAATAATTCCAAGCATATTGATCTAAAGTATTACAGTGTTAGAGAAAGAGTAAAGCATGGTGAAATAGCTGTTTTGAGTATTGACACAAATTCACAGCTAGCAGATCCTTTCACCAAGGCATTGTCAGTAGCAGCATTCCAGAAACATACAGCAAGCATTGGAATTTTAGCTAATTTAGATGCTTAGGTTCAGTAGAGAGTTAGTCCAGTTGGAGCATTTAAAATTCTAAGGTTTTTTGAGTTCTTGTGTTTTAGTTGTGATCTTTTATTTTTGTTTATCACAACTTGTTTGTAATGACAGATTTTATTATTAATAAATTTTGAGGTATTTTCAGATTTTGGTTATTGCTGCAGCTTTCATTGAATGTTTTGGAAATTATCATCTTGTTTTTTGAATATCATACTTGCTATCAGATGGCTTAAATCATGTATAGCATGATGTTAAGGTTCAAGCAATAATTTTAAGCCATCAGTGTTCAGGAAAATTGCTTGAGTTTCTGGTTTTAGAAACATGCAGTAGGACCTAATATATGTTTACTTGTTGATACACATTAACATATATTGTATCACTTCTGGTTTTCACATATGTGGATTGCAGGAGCTTGTGTTTGTGGTTTTGAAACTCTACATTTTTGTTAAAATGCATACTGTTTCTTGCTCTGCATAAGTGACTGTGATCTGACCATGTTGGAATGGATTTTCGATTTGAGTTTGTCATCTGGCGCGCACTTCTGTAAGTTAAGTAGGTTTTGATGTTCTCTGATGCAAATCATCGAGTATGATATGTGTGAGTCCAAAGGGGAGATTGTTAGATCAAATATAGACCTAACACATATCATCATAAAGTAATTGATGATTGGCTAAATGTCAAACTTAGTTTAATATGGATACAAACTATAAATCAATACTTGTAACTTAATGAAAGAGTGTATCAATTCATTAAGGTAAGTAATCCAGTTCTTGGTCTGCAAGAAAGACTAGAATGAAGTGTTACATTAAGAATCTAACTAGGAAACCTAATCCAACAAGTAATGCTTTAATGGGAAGCTTCTTGAGGGTTAAGTCACCTATATAAATAAGATGAATTGGTCCCTGATTACTACCACGACTATTGCATAAGTTCTGTCCATTGAGAAGCAAGTTGGTAAGTAACAAAAGACCATATTCAGTGATCAGAGTTTAGCAGCTGCGTAAGATGGAATCTGTGCCTGTGATTGCTGAAGGTAAGTTCTAGTTCCTTTGTGATTGTTGTTAAGCTTGTATGCATATGTTGTGAGCATGTATATGTTTCTAACACAGGGGACGACCCCTTTCTTCTTGTTATCACTCTTTGCAGCTTGCCCTCCATTTTTGGGCATCATGACCTCTGCTGGCACTAGCATACTGCTAGGAGTTTCAACTAAACCAAGTGATTTGACAGTGAATGGGAGAGCAGGAACTTTTACCTTCTTCATAGGCGCATCATTATCGTTGAACTCTTCCAACAGAAACTTTAATTTCATTGGTGAAGAGAATGGTGAAGGAGGACGGCTTCTCTTCAGTGGTTCCGGTGGCAGATCATCAGCCGTGATCAAAGCTAGGGTTTGATCAGTGTAACTTGCACCCTCCATCTATGTGTTCCGTATGAGAACCGGCTTGTGCTGTTTGATTGTGTCTTTTGTGCCAAACAGATTGCCAGAAATGGGGGTTAAGATTGGGGTCTTCACCCCTTAAAGTGAAAGACACCATTGCTAGAGATATCTACAGAGTTTCGAAATGGATTGCGTAGCCCAATTCGTTTATCACCGGTCCCAGTGGCTTGTTGCTGCTGCTACCGTTGGTTTGCCATCTTGTAGCTTCCATCTTCATGGTAAATCAGGTGGCATGTATTACACTTACCCACCAGGTTCTCAAAAAAGAACGATATTTCTTCCACCACATTTGGAGACAGTTTTAGGGTTTTTTTTTCAAGAAAAAGGGCTTAGAGATATCATGAGAAACTCTTACCCTGATCTTGCCGGTATTGTCAAATAGCTTCATGTCTTGGTCCTAAAATTTCCCTGCAACATAGGCCACATTGATGATGGTGGTCTTGACTTCCAATGCCGGAGGAATATTGTCGATCTTGACCCAGAAGAAAATAGAATTCATTTTCACCGCAATGGGATTTGTAAGGCCATCATACGCCTGAATGATCATTGGAGCCCGATTGATATACCATGGTCCCCCCTACAACACTTTGTTTTGATCCTTCTTAAGATCGAATGCAAACACCAACTATCCTTGCGTGCGTTCCTGGACCTTAAACTCACTATTAAGGATCCAAATTCTTCGAAAATATGTGTAGATCCATGGCTGCAACCGGTTTGGTCATCAGCGGTCGAGCGAGCAGGAAAGCTTGAGAATTACACGGCGCTGCAACGTCTCCCAAACACGAAACGTCAATGATGTCGCTTCCAGCCAGAGCCAGTGAAGCTGCAAAGCTCGCTGTGACATCATCAATGCTGGAGGAAGAGGAGGGGGGGAGCAAGATTGATGAGAAGCGCCGTGCTAGGGTTAGAGTTTTTCTGATTTGTGAGCTTCAGTGCGGCGCTCTAGGGTTTTTTGGTGACTTGAGAACATATATCCTTGAGTATGGGGTAGAGCATCTCCAACAGTGTTTGTTATAAACATAGCTAAAAATTGCTAAAAGCTAAATATAGCTATTCAACTAGAGAGTTGTCCTCCAGCAAGGATATCTATTCCTGAGTTAATTTAAATTAAAAAAAAAAAAACAGATAACTAAAACAACGGCTACCTATAGTTTGTTCTATATATAAAAAAAAAGACGTATGTTCATGTTCAACCACCTTCTAATTCTCACCCATTAGATTATGACTGAGATAATTGACGATATTCTATTCCTTTTTTAATTCTAAAATACAAAATCAAATAATAATCCATTAATATTTCCTCTCTCTCTTTCCTTATTAAAATTAATTTATCATATTGATTTATTACAAACACAAAATCCAAAACTTTCTGATAAAAAAAAATCCAAAATTTAACTATATTTATGTTCTTGATTCCTCTCTCTCTCTCTCTCTCTCTCACACACACACACATCTTTTGCAAAAGAAATTTGACATTTTTGATGGTCTCGAAACCGTAATCTAAAATAAATTTCTCTTGGGATATATTATGCCTCTTTCTCACCTATTACTCCAAATTTGTACAGTAAGTGTTGAATGATGAAATTTCGTGTGTTAAACTTACAGAAAAAGAAAAAGAAGATGGTGAATTTATTCTAAATCGAATCAAGATTTTGTTTGCAATAAATAAATTTGATGGAGAAGGAAAGAGAAGAAAAAAATCAAATAATGATTTCATATTCCAAAATTAAAAAGGAAAAAAATGTATAATCTGAACCATTAAGCACTCTCATCTCTAACTAAACTTCTTCTTCAACCATATAGCAACTTGCGACTAACATGCATATAGATATTTTTTGACTTCTTTTCTAGTCATATATACTAATAAAATTCTCTTCTACTTTGAGTCATATGATCATGTATGGGGGTGAAGAAGGTTTCTCTTTGTTTTTGCATTTGGGAGAAAGCAAGTCCAGTTTTGATCTTGAGAAAGTAGTATGCAACCATGGTTTCTTCATGATGGCTCCAAACCGTTGGATTTCGTCTTCGAAAACCCTACAACGGCCCTTGAGACTCGCAGACTCAACCAAGTCAGTGATGGTTTCCATCTTAAAGCCATGTGTTTCTATTCATAAGAACTCTCTCATAGTTCGACTCCACAAAGTTAGTCCTAGCGACATATCAAAAAAAGATGAGGTTGCTATACTAGAACAAGTGCGTCGAATGCTTAGGATTTCCCATAAAGATGAAGAAAATGTAAAAGAGTATCATAAAAAGCTCTTCCAGCTCAAGGACAAGGACAACTACGACCATTACAAAGTCTGTTCTGGTAGAATGTTTCGTTCTCCTTCTCTCTTTGAAGATCTTGTCAAATGCCTTCTGTTATGTAACTGCAAGTATACACATCTACAACTCTTCTTCTGTTTTTTTTTGGTCACTTGTTCATATTCATTTAGTTTTCATTCATTTGTCTTCTTATTATATATAATGATTGATATTAGGTGGTCGAATTCATTGAAAATGGCTCGAGCTCTTTGTGAGCTTCAATTTGAGCCAAGCAGCAATGCTTCGATGAGATCAAACGGACAAAAGAGGCAGAGAGAAGAATTAAAGATTGATCGAAGTGATTATGATGGTAAAGAAAAATTAGGTAATTTTCCAAGCTCACGAGAACTTGCTAGATTGGATGGGAAGACTTTAAAAAAGCTTACCAATAATATTCTTGGCTACCGGGCAAAATACATTCTAAGTCTTGCTAAAGGTGTGGAGAGTGGAAAGATAGGACTTGCTGAATTTGAAGGGCTTGATCAGGAGAAAGATGATGTGTTTCAGAAATTCATGCAAATAAAAGGTTTTGGTTCCTTTGCATGCGCCAATGCTATGATGTGCATTGGATATTATCACAAAGTTCCAGTAGATACTGAAACTATAAGGCATTTGCAGCAGGTACCCATTACTTCACTTTAAATCAAGCTTTAATTAATTATACTACAATGCTTAATCTATATAATTGTAGGTTCATGGGAGGAAAAATTGCAACAAAAATACTGTCATGGAAGATGTGGAAGAAATCTATAAGAAGTATGCCCCATTTCAGTGCTTGGCATATTGGTAGGTAATTACATTATGCTGATAAGATATTTAGATAGATGTATTTTTTCTTTTCTTTTTTTTTTTCTTTCCTGAGCATTGCATCTGTTGCTTTTATTTTTAAGGTCGGAGCTCTTGGACTCGTATGAATGCAAATTTGGGAAGCTTAGTGAATTACCGGACTCTGCCTATCATACAATAAGTGGGAGGCTTGAATCTTTTGACACCATTTGAACATGATTAGCGGAATAAGTAGCTGAGAGGAATAAATTGCATTACATTGATTTTTCCTCAATTGATCAAGTTATGAAGACTTCTTTTTATGTAAGGATACTTATACTATTTGTTTTTGATACTCAAAAGCTTGCATGCTTTTTTGAGAAGTTTGTTTGAATCTAATTTTATTTTCTATCTTTTAGTCTCATACTAAAGTGGTCCAAATATCAATTAAGAGGTCTAAATGAAACACTCTAATTGGTTTTAGGTAAATCTTTTCTCAACGCCATTAATATAATAATAACAAAATATTTCAAGGCCATAAACCTCATAAACCTACTCTAATATTTTGTTTCGACACACCTTTTTTCTTTTTTTGCTTTTTGGAACAAGGGATTGACACCTTTAATTGGGACTAGATCGAACATCCCATATAATGAGCTAAACTAAATTGCAAACTTACCCTTTATAATTAATTTTTCTTCTGGTAAGTCACCTATTCAATGTGCTTTAAATGACTTGTAATCGATCACATACAAAAAAAAAAAAAAAAATTACTAGACTAGACTATACTAGACACCTATTCAATGTGCTTTAAATAGGTGATTTTCCTATTTAATACATGCTGAGAGTTGAGACTGAAAATATCACAAGGTGAGATACTCTCCAATTGATTCTCCGAAAAATCAAACTACATTCTAATGTAGTGGTTTTGGAAGAGTTGGATTCGCTAGTAATTTAGGCCTTCCTAATCTTGGAAATGAAGGAAGGGTTTCATTTAATACTACTAATTTCCGTTAGAATATTTTTGTCTCAAGATTTTGTATGAAGATTTTGTGGTCCTGATGTTACGTACCTTTTCTTTGCTGCATTTAAAAAGAAAATTAAGACTAAAATTATAGTATACTGCTCAGTTCATCTTTACTAGCCTTCATGCACGCGCGAGTGCGGTGCTTGCACACCCATCTTCATTCTGACTTTTAAATAACGACTGAATGAACTTGTAGTTGTTGCATATATATATATGTAATGAAGCACAATATGCTGGTACTAATACAAATTTTTTTAAAATCAATATAGGCACACATGAACTTTATTTGAAAGAGCACTGATGGACCAAGCATTTTCTTCATTTTACTTGTTTTTTGGGGAGGAGTGGGAAGTTATGCAGAAATGAGAAAAGATTAAATCATTCAAAGTCATTCCCTAATCCAATTAACAAACAGATAATGTTTGATATCGAACAACAAACAAAGATAGCAAAAACCAAGTGAGCTAGCTGCACTTAAACTTAAAGTACGTAACAACATAATTTTAAACTATCAGAAGAGTTGCAGTACGGTAATGTGGCGAATGACATTATCAGAATAGTCACATTTGATGAAGGGGTTGTAATTGCCATTGTCTTGCAAAAGAGAAAAGGTCGAGACTTCACTACCAACCAATAGTAAGAAAGCAATGGAAAGATCATCACCAAAATTCTTTGGACAACTAAAAATGTAATTAGCCTCGATGAGTATTAAAGGTGCTCTATGCTTGGTTAATTTTCAAATATGCATTGCAATGTGCATATCATCTAAAGATCATTGACAAAAG
This sequence comes from Rosa chinensis, assembly GCF_002994745.2. Taxonomy (NCBI): domain Eukaryota; kingdom Viridiplantae; phylum Streptophyta; class Magnoliopsida; order Rosales; family Rosaceae; genus Rosa; species Rosa chinensis. Next base: position 48,063,587 of record NC_037090.1, on the reverse strand, counting down.
GAGCAAAGTGGCAAAACATGGTCTACATTCAGGCTAGGGGTTTCATTATAGAATAAGAAGGGCATACAAAGAAGCCAATAATAAGAAAACAATAGGATGATAGACAAACCGTGCATATCATCTTTTACAAATCCAAATCAGTACAGACCAAGTTGCTTGGTGAGGCTAGATCTTTGCCTTAGTTCACCAAAAAACAAAACCAAAAGAGAGTATGAACAGGCATTACTAAGATGAAGTAATGGAATCCACAAAAACAAAAAATCAAAGACAAAACTCTGTATCAAAATTTGACTCACAATTCTGCGGAGGTTAGGCTCCAAAATTGAGGCAAGTCCTTGCAAGCTAACCACCTTCAGGGATTCCACAATCACACAGCATATAAATGAAGCATACATATAAACAATAGACTCATAACATGGGGTTAATTGTAAGTAAAACCCTAGTTTGAGCCATCAACTCTCTCTCTCTCAAAAAACATAGAGTTAGGGTTTCGGTTTCAGTGTTTCTCCTTGTCAACGAGATGTCCTCTATTGATGCAATGGCTGCTAGACTAGCCTCCTCTCTTGCTATCGCTGAAGGCAAGAGGCAGGTTGATTTGCAACCTAAGCAGGGTAAGGGTTTGCGACAGGCAAACGTTTTCTTGGTGGGCAAGCTCCTCACCGCTCGGGATTTCAAAGTCCAGTCCTTCATGGGGATGTTTCGCAACGCCTGGAGGGTTAATGGTTCGCTGCAGGTGGAGGAAGCAGAAGAACAGAGAGTGCTATTCACGCTGTCGGATCCGTCTGATCGAGTTCGAATATGGCGGGGTGCCCCATGGGGATATAACCACGCGCCGGTGGCTCTAGCTTTGTATGATGGTATCATGCCGGTGGAGAAAGTGCCCCTAGCCATGGCATCATATTGGATAACTCTTCTGGGAATACCACCAGCATTTCGATCTGAACGTGTCATGACTATGATCGGCTACACGCTGGGGGATTTTCAGGAGATTGATAAGACTGCTAAGAAGACTGGGAAGCTCCGGATTAGGGTTGAGATACCTTTGCATAAACCATTGCCTTTCAAGCGGTGGTACTTGGTGGAAGATGCGATCGAGTTTCGCTGCCAATTCCGTTATGACAAGCTTTTCGGAAGATGCTCTGTATGTGGATTAGTCACGCATGTGGGTTTACCATGCTCCGGACCGGCGTTGGATGAAGACGATGATGAAGCCGAGAGAATTGTTTTGGGATCCCAAAACACGGTGTCGGAGAGGAGTGGTGGGGCTCGCAGGGAGGTTGGGCGGGGTCAACATCGGGGCATGCTAGTGGTAGTGGGCTCAATACTGGTGTAAGAGCTAGGGCTACCACCCCGTGTCCACCATTGATCTTTCGAACTCCAGATCCTGGTCCGAGTGGGGAACCATGTTTGAATGCTTTGTTTCCAAAGCAGAAGCGACATATTGTGGTACGCGAACTCCAGGGGCCAGCGGTCACTCCAGAACGCATCACTGGCAAGCGTCGAGCCAGAGAAGAAAGCATGACTATCTCTCCTAAGAAACTGAAATTGAGCTTGGCGGTAGGTAAGAGAAATCTTACTCTTGATTCTGGAAATCTTGGATTGGACCCTATACAGGAGGCGACTCATTTTGGGAGTATGAAGCGGAAGAGAGGACGACCTTCTGGTAGTAGAAATAAGGTGTCGTCTGATGGCAAGCAGCAGACCTCCAAACATGGTGAGGGTAAGGCGAAGAATAAGTCCCCAACGAAGAAACAATCTGTGGGGAAACACTCCAACCCGAAAGGGACGGAGTTGGCTCTTTTTTAATTTCTGTTACTTGGGTTCAAGCCTATATGAGAGTATATGGACTTCTATGAGTCTTATAGTTTCTTGCTTGTACCACAATTGCGTGCCTGGCAAGGAAGGGCTAGTTGAATGATTTCCTTTCCGTAGAGGGCGAGGTTTATACATTCTTAGATAGGCTTGCTTAAAAGTGAGCGTCCCAGAGTTTTAAATGATCTACTCTAGCTTAGATAGTCTAGTTCAGATTTTGCCGAGTTTTGCTTTTGTAAGTTATGGTAGACTCTAGCCTATTGGCTATTGATCTAATGAATTCAACTTCTATTTCAAAAAATAGACTCATAACATGGTAAAAGGAAAAAAAAAATATATTGTTTGTTCAGAACAAAACAAGAAACCTGCAATTGTTTTTTATTTTTATCAAAAAAATTCTTTCCTTTGTTCTACAGAAAAGATTTTAAGTTAAATCTTTTTTTTATTTTTTTTTATTTTTTATCTCCATTCGGACCAAGCCACATTAAGATTTTCAACAGACAAAACTCAGTTATTACATATAATTGTGATTGATGGCAGGCTATATTACAAACAGGATTTGTTATATAAAAAAACTGTTTCAGATTGATTGCTCTGAATATTGCTGCCTTTATATACCTGTTTATGACTATCCATTTCTAGACATGCAGACCTACTTGAAAACTGAACTTAAACAACAACGGTACAAACACACAACAACCTCTTTCAACAAAATGTGCAACTCTCAGACCATGATCCTATTTTCAACAAATAAAAATATTCATGCAGTAAACTCTGAGACCATGATGCTATTTACAACGACACATATGTATAGAGTTAAATAAATAAAGAACAAATTCCAAATGAAGGCAACAATAAAAGAAACAAATAAAGAAAGGAGAGTATTTATAAGATTGAGAGAAATAGCACAAAAAGTTGAGGATCCGAAACTGGTAAAAATAGAGCATGGTTGAATTCGGAGGAGGATTTCACATGCAAAATTGAACTGGAAGAAAATAGAAGCAGAGCAACTGAAATTGTTGAAGGTCATACCTTGTGTGAAAGAAACCGGATATCCAACTATTGTAGGTACAAGTTTTGATTAACTTGGTGTGTTGGCATTCCATACAAAACGGGAAAATATCCTTGAGGTTTAACTTTCTTTATTTAAAGATATTTTTCTATTTATAAAATTGTGTATTTGATTCCCTAGGGTTTTTAGGATTTTATGGATATCTTGGAATAAAAGCTCTTTCGTAATAGAAGTCTAATTAGGGTTGTTTTTGGTTTGTTTGAGTGGTTGCCGCTGGTTGAATATATATTGCAGAAATATGCACGGCACAAAGGGGTGGAGAAACGCAAGAATAAGTGTAGGTGTCTTGCATGTTTTTTTTGAGTTTGTGTCTTCACAAAGAGCCAAAACACTTGGTCCATGTATAAGTGTTTGTGATCATAGTTTCATATGCATAATACTCTCTCGATATCAGTAGGGAGACTGTGAAGAAAGAAGAACAAGATTTGAAGATCGTTCAAGTGAAGGAGTTCTAGAAGGAAGACAAACTTTGTATTAGATTTTGTGTAAATCTTATAGCCGAGTTAGTGCTATTCAAAGTTTGTAAAAGAACATATCTTTTTCAATATGATGATCTTTATTTTGGGTTCTCAAGAGTAAGAGCCCCGCAGTGTTTTTAATCTCATACTTGAGGTTTTCACTGCGTAACCAAAATCTGGTGTTTGGTTCGTTATTTCTGATATCTACCCAGTAAGGATTGATCAGTGCACTGCAATCCCCGTTTTCCAGAAAATCATATTATGTGCTTGTATTTTCAACTATCCAAGCCTTTTGGGAGCAATTCAACTTTAGAAAACTGCAAAACTGTAGGATCAGAATCAAAATTACTGATTTCCATATCAAAATTTCATTTCCAATTAAAACTATTTCGGGTACATAAATGAGGTCGTGTATAGAGAATCAGAGTAAAAGTTTGGAGGAAAAATGTGTCGGGACTGAAACCGAGTGAACAGAGGAGTGAGAATGGAGTCATTAACGGACCTTCAAAATTGGATTTCCAAACCCTTCGGTTTCAGGTCCAGGTTCCTCAAGAGTAGGTCTCACATGCAAAACCAACATGCAACCACGAACCCAGAAAAGCAAGCAATACCCAAATGAGAAAAGGCACAGAGAAGAAGCAATACCTTGCTTGGTCTTGATGACCTCCTCCCTTCCTCCTCTCCAATTCCCCGTTTCCCTTCGCTCTCTAATATTCTAGAGTGAGAGCAGACCCTCACTCTCTCTGTCTCTCTACCCAGGGCCGGCCCTGAGTTTTCAGGGGCTTTAGGCGAAAACAAGAATGGGGCTCCCCCACCTTCAAATATATGATGACTATTCCAAAAACAAGGCTGATTATATATTCATGTATGGAAAATAAGAAGAGTACAGCTTTGTGGTTTATGTAAAAAAAAAAAAAAAAAACTTCTAGCTTGCATCTGATATTGATACCACTACGGCATTATACCACTATGGCACTTAATTCATAATAAGTTATAACTATTAGTTCAGATGAATCAAATAAGAAAAAAAAATTAAAGAAAACAGACCCAAAAAACTTAATCATTGATTCATCGAAAAACATTAAATTTGCAAAAAATACTTACAGACTTACCCAACGAAATTGTTGTGTTAGTCTCAAAAAGTTAAATTCAATCGCTTTTTCCTTCTTGTCAATTCCCAAATTTGCGAAATTCAGAAAAATTAATAAAACAGCAATTTACGAAGAACAAGAAAACTCAAAGAATAATTGCACATAATGGTGATTATTGGCCAGGATGAATCGATGATCTAATGATCAACTACATGCTAGGTTTGAGATTTGAGAATTCAGAATTTGGGATTGGGGAAGAACAAGAGTCGCTGTCTCTGAGTCTCTCGCCGAGTAGCCGCGTAGAAGAAGTATAGAACGACAAGATTTTTTTTTGATGCGACAGAACGACAAGCTAGATCAATATCTGGGACACATATTACATTTTTTTTTTTTTACATATATATATAAAACTTGGTTTAATTTCGGGGGCCCATGAAATTTGGGGGCTATAGGCACAGGCCTGCTGGGCCTATACCCAGGGCCGGTCCTGTCTCTACCTCTGCCAACGGCACGGCAAAACCATTCGCAGAATCCAGAAGTGTCCTCTCTTTCTCTCCATCTTTTTTGCCTTTTACGCTGCTAAGAGCAAGTTCACCCATAGTCAAGAAATGTCAAGGTCGAATGGTCAAGGCGTCTATCAGTCAAGTAACTGTTCACTGCTACTGGACATGGGTTTGCACCCATTTTTTTTTTCCTTGACCTGTCAAGACTATTCATTTTCACTGTACATCCAGCATTTCCACTGTTTTTTTTTTTTTTTGCTTTTAAAATTAAAATATATTTGATGTAAATAGATGATAATAATGGAGATTTATGGATAATTAATGTCATAATTATGTAATTTACTATTTTTCTAATATTTTAGGTGGACAAATTATGAGTCACCTACAATTACCGACAATTTATCTTGAAATGAGTGAAGCCACCACCGACAATTTTTCATGAAATGAGTGAAGGTACCACCAACAATTTTTCTTGAAATGAGTGAAGGCACCACCGACAATTTTTTTGAAACGCTTGAAACAACCACTGATATCTTTGAACGGACCAAATCATTTGCATACTATTCAATCTAATGGTTATTGTTGATGTAATCTTATCTAAGATTTCGGATTAGATTACGTCGAACCAGAAGTGGACACGTGTCCTCAAAGTCTAATCAAATTTTATGTGAAAATTGTAAATAAATAGAGCAAGAGGCAGCACACCTGTGAGACCCTGATAATTGTGAGAAGTATACTTCATAATTTCTTGAACTCAAGTGTGCATTTCCAAGAGAAGGAGTTCGTTGTACTCTTCGGTGGTGTTTGTTACGTGGGACTATTATCCCCCACCTTATTTCCTATAATAGTCTAGGACTCTTCTAACCTGGGATATGCTATGTTAATACCTGACCCATGTTTGGTACTGCTTAGGACTAAAGAGCAGAATAGTCAAAATAGTCCTATCGCATGTTTGTTTGTGTATTGGACTAAAAGTTGGTAATTTGTAGAGACATGAACGATTTTATGAGTTTGTGAGAAGAAAAGAAAATTGGAATGAGAAAGCTGAAGACAAATTGGAATGAGAAAGTTGAAGACAAATCCAGAAATTGTATCCCTTAATTACGTGACCAGTTACAGTTACTTGGTCAGTGACATGGTCAGTTACGTGGTCAGTTACGTGACCAGTTACATCACCAGTTACAATTACTTGGTCAGTGACATGGTCAGTTACATGGTCAGTTACGTGACCAGTTACAGTTACTTGGTCAGTGACATGGTCAGTTACATGGTCAGTTACGTGACCAGTTACAGTTGCTTGGTCAGTGACATGGTCAGTTACATGGTCAGTTACGTGACCAGTTACAGTTGCTTGGTCAGTGACATGGTCAATTACATGGTCAGTTACGTGACCAGTTACAGTTACTTGACCCAGAATTGATCAACATCCAAAATCAATGAAAACAAACAACCAAAGAAGAAGATAAAAACACAGACATTGTTAAAAGAAAGAAAAAACCCAGAATTGATCAACATCCAAAATCAATGAAAACAACCAACCAAAGAAGAAGATAAAAACACAGACATTGTTAAAAGAAAAAGAAAAAAAATCCAATCTTGAAATTGATCAATTCTTAGCAAATCAAGCTACCTAGACACTAATTGTTACAACCCATAAACAATTGTTAATAGAAAATCAATCCATAGTCTTTAATTTAACAAATCACAGTAGATACATGAGAAGAAGAAGCTAGACGGGTTGAAGGGAAGAGGGAATCAAAATCAAAGCAAAAGGAGCATAACAGAGAAAAGAAATTGAACCTGGAAGTTCAAGGAGGATGATGCGCGATCGAGAGTGGAGAGTCGAGGCTGAAGCGCGAAAGAGAAGGAGAGACGAGGCTGAAGCGCGCGAAAGGGAAGGAGAGACTAATGTGTTGTTAAAGCCCGTGCTTCCACAGTCCAATGAGATTTGGGGGTTCTATGTAAGAAGGTCGGGAGCTGATGCGGGGACTCTCTAATCTCATTTAATTGAGTCCTCATGTGTGCCAAACGTGGGATGAGTCTTATTTTCTTACATAAGTTACTCCAATCCAATCCAGTCCCATGTAACAAACATAGCCTTCGTTTATTTTTTCGGTACTCCTAAACTGTTTTACTGAACTTCTGAAGGATATTGAAGGAGCTAGAATTGTATATATATTCACTAGGGTACGTGGCCTATTCTGAGGCATTCAAAAAAAGGCAAAAGCCTAGACTTTAGCCACGCGGCCTATTTTGACAAGATCATTTTTTACAATCTGCCTTGTAGACTGTTTGATAAATTGTCTTTGATATTGTTGGATTCACCCTTTGAGTTGAACTTTTTTCAAAAAAGACACCTAAATTGTCATTTTAAGATGGATTTCTTTTCAGTTGGAGTTAGATTGAATTCTTGGTGATTTTCAAAGTAAACTACGCTGCTGAGATTTTTATAAAGTCTGACAGTTCAGTCAGTTTGTATTCATCTTTTCCTTTCTTTCCGAACTCCAAATGGCATGAAATTTTAGTATGTTCTACCTTAACCTGTTACCTTTAAATATGGAAAGTTTCAAGGCCATTGGTTTGAAATTGAAATTTTAATGATTTTCCAAACCTGACCTGTTTCTTTCATTCCAACCTTTGTTCTTGTACACTTGGTCCAAATCCTTCCACTGAGTTCCCAAATGTACAGAGTTGTAAGATATTCATTTCAAACCTTATCTTCATCCTACTTCTTCATATGTCACTACTGTCCTTATGAGTTACGAGTGAATTGAGAGTTTAGACATCGTAAAGGTTGCACAGAAAATGGAGCATGAGATTGAAAATCTGCGATTTCTGTTATACTAGGACTTTGGCCAAGCTTTGGACTGAAATCAATGGAGGACCAGTAAAGGAAGTTCATGTGCATCGAGATGTCACCATGAATTAACAATCAAGGTAGGGAGGCTCACCCTAGTTAGCGGCTTTTCTGAATTCTGTTATTGTTTGTAAATGCTTTATAAGATTTTCTTACTTGAGTTGATGAGGATGACTTGAGAGTGAGCGAGGCATAGCGACTTCCTTGGGTTTCGATCCCCTAAACCTCCGGAAGGGCTGTACGGACAGGATAGTGTCTGATATCCTTTGAGGTGTGACACTAGATCTAGGTGGTACTGCATAAATGGACACTCTCGCTACTCTTCACCTGTTGTTGAAGATTTAAATCTTCGTTGAGGATGTAGTTGGCTAGTATTAGACAGGTCATCAGGTTTGAATTTTACCCGAGTACTCTTGGATTTCCATTTTATTTTACATTGGACAATCTTCTATCGATTTTATTTCATTTTACTCAACTGGTGCCAATTTGCTATTTGGGTTTCAAACCTAGCTAGGGTTGATGTTTGAGCAACGAGGACGAAAGCTCACCCCTACTATAGTTGGTCATGCAGGTACTGTGCACGAGGATTGAGGAGGACTTTGGGACTGAGCTGGGTGTTGTGTATTCACCTTAAACCTTTTGGTATAATTGTATTCACATATTTAATCACCTCTGTTTTAATTGTCAATGTTTCTTTGAGGTGACAGTTTGATTGTAATGACTTCAATCTTTGCTTAGTTCCTTCCATTAATTTTCTTTTGGTGTACCAAGTGTTCGAGACCAACTTGAGTTTCATAAGTCTTATTCTCCATTGTTGTAGATTGATAACTGCGTTATTATGTTCTTTTACAAAAGTGATGGTTGGAATTAAGACCCGTTATTTTTAGTATTCCTTGAGTTGCCATTTTAACTGACCTAACGTGGTCAATATCACCACACTTTGAACTTCTTTACGCTTTCTGCCAAATCTTACCATTCAAATTTTTAACCTAAATTGCCTTGCATTTCTTTAGGATATGAGTTAAGCCCTCTTAGCTTATGTTCTTAAAGATTCGCGGCACTGTAACACTTCCAATTTGGTGTGGTGCAAATTGGGGTGTTACAACACCATTCACACATAAGCTGATATTCACATATCTCCTTATTTTTTATATCTCTAGATCCAACACATTTCCTCTCCATCCCTCATTTCAATGAAGAGATTGTGGGCTAAGTATCGACAATCTCGAGATCAAGATCATGACGAGATGTGTAGGACTAATGCTCTTGTGGTAGCAGCAGTAGCTGAAGCTGAAGGTTCATCCGGATCACTACGATGGGGTTCTCAACCGGGGCGTGCACCTAATGAGGAGCGATTTAGGGAATCAAGAGGGAAAAACATGATGGAAGATTACTATAATGTATCAACAAATTAAATGATTTATCAACAAATACATACCTCATCAACTGCATTCAAACCGCTCTTGTACCAATTTTTCACTTGCCTTAATGCACAATGCCACTCAAAGAGCTCAACCTTCAAAATTTTCCACCTTCCCTGCAAAGATTGGTCTGATCGGCTCTTGGGCCAATTTGAGTCAAAGTGTCGCTTCTCGCGCCTCCATAAGTCATTTTTTTCTTTTTCTGATTTGTGCCCACAGCCGGACATTGACTTACAGCTTTCCAAGACTTGCACAATTGAACATCTTCCTCATCCGTCCATCTCCTTTTCTCTTCGGTATTATCATCTTCACTTTGATCTCCCACGTGTCCGGCCACTGGACGTGTGTTTCCCCTTTATTCGGCCATATTGGATAATGAAAATTTTGGATCATGAGAGCTATATGAAGAGGAGGAAGGTGTAACTATGAACTGTAATTTTTTGGGTGTGAGATGTAAAGAAAATGCTAGGTATTTATAGAGAAATTTTTAGAATTTTTTACAATTTTTTTTCTTACCGTTTTGTTACGGTTTATTAACGTTATATATATATATATGTATATATTGGTTATTAATTGTTTGCTATTGGATCTTCTTCTTAATTGAAACGGACTGTTGGGATTGCATGACCGTTAGGCACCTTTTTCAAAATGAGCCAACGGCTCTATTGCATGTGGCATAGGCCGGCCCATGCACAGCCGCTACACGACAAGCAACTGGCCTCAATCGAGCTTCCTTTGTGGCGCCACGCGTCATGCTCTCGTGAGCCACTTTCTACCTTCAGCACGTCATGCTTGTTCGGTGCGATGATGACGTCAGCCACGTTCTTCCTTGGGCCGAGCTGGCAGCCCCTCAAACCCAGTCAATATTTTAGTCAGGCTGTTGCCTTTTTTTTGGACTCAGTCAAGAAAAGCCAACAATTGGCTGGGCAAGCCCATATCGGTGGAAGTCCAAAATTCATTGTGGTCGGTCACCACATCAGTTTTCCTTGCTGGAGCCCGGTCAAAACAAGACCAGTGAACTTGCTCTAACCCTTGCGATTTTCCACCTCAGTCTAACTATAGGCAATTTGGGAAGTTCGAAAATTTGACCAAAATGAACAGTAAACTCCTCCTCGCTTAATTTTAGGGGGGGGGGGGGGGGGGGGTGTATTCACTGTATTGTATATGGAATTAGTGGAATTTTTTAAGAAATCTATAGAATTTAAAAATCCGGGTGTATTCAATATAGACTTTCAGTAGTCCATGAAAGTATTGAGGTATTCGATTATGATTTTTAATGACTTTATGAATTCCACCAAAATCTAGGGGTATTCAATTAGGACTTTTAAAAATGAATAAAAATTCAGAGATATTCAAAATTGTTGAAGGAAAATCGACTTAGTGTGCCTTATCAAACTAGGAGTAGCAATAGGAGAGAAGGTTCTAGAATTCCTAATCCTACTCGGATTAGTATTCCTTGTAACATTAGAATATGTACTTTGTAATCCCTATATATAGGGCTCCTATTCTCAATAATATTACTGACAATTCTCTTTCGAATCTCTTTTTCCTTAAACACGTTATCAGCACGAGCTTTAACCACAAATCAAAAACCAAAAACCCAAAAATCTTCTTCATCACCACAGCTCCTAGCCCACACTAGCCTCACCTGCGTGCCTGCCCCTGCAGCACCTACGCGCCCCTGCGCACGTATCCCTGCAGCACTGCTGCACGTCTGCTGCCTCTGCAGCACCAATGCACACCAACTGCATCCTTCTCCTTTCCTATGCACGTATGTCGTCTTGCAAGCCCCAAAACGTCTAGTTCGGAACCTCAGATCAAAATCCTTTCTTCATCAAAGTTGTTCGTCTCTGTCTCTTCCATCTGACCTCAGAATTTCAGCCTTATCGGAGTTGTTTTGAGACCGGTACACCAATCGAAGTGCAAGCTGTTCAGAAGAGAATCTGTTCCGAATTTCAACAAGTAAGTTTTTAAATTAAAGTTCCTGCTTTCCGAATTTTAATTTCTCCTTCTTTTTATTCGGGGACTTGCAACCTCCCTTCTTCTACATCTCACCTTTCTTATAACGTGGGTTCGATTCTTTGAGAAAGCGGAATCGTGGGGATTCATGCAATTAACGAACTAAGAGCGTTCGTAAGAACTTCGTACTAAGAGCGTCCGTAAGTATCGATTTAACGAACTAAGAGCGTTCGTAAGCTACGGACTAAGAGTGTTCGTGAGCATCGATTTTGACCATTCAAACATCATTGTTTCTGTCTAATCCAAATATTCTTGGAAATCGATTTCTTGGTAGCATTAAGGCTCGGAAATCTTATATTAGTCTTCGTGGAAGCATTGACTCCGAAACTAATACGTTCTTGCTTTCCTTTTCAGGATGTCAGACTTGAACAGCTCGATTTTACTCCATTAGATTCTACGGGCACGGATACTTTCCTGTGGGCTTATGTTATTGAGCTCCACCTAATTGCCCTTGATTTATTGCCTACAATCCAGGAGTCTTGTTCTAAAAGAACCACTCAAGGCCCTCAAACTGAGATAGATAATTCCAGGGCATTTACCTTGATGAAGCACCACATGAAGATGGCCCTCCAGTTTGAGTACACGAATGAGGATAACACTTACAACCTTTGGGTTGCGCCTCGTGAACGTTTTAGTAACATTCACAATTTTCCGAACTTAGAAGCATGATGGAATAATATCCGCTTCTCTAAACTTTGAAAGAGTTATGAAATATTGTTCAGAGGCTCTCTGCATCATATTATTGATGTATGATTGTGAAAAACTCAAAAGAACAAATTGATTGAGAAAACCCTAACATGACCATAGGGGTTATGACGTTGAGGGTATAAAGATTGGAATCCATGGCGCCACTTTTGGCCATGGTAACACTATTCCAACGCCATTGGTCCTAGGGACCATATGTATTGTGTCAATACATCTCAATCAAGAGAGCATCCTTTTCATGGTATTTTATGGAGTACCTGATCAATGGTGATCAAGATATTGAGCTATAGAAGACTTTAAATCTGGCGATGTAGACAAAATGCCGCAGATTTTTATCTAGAATAGTCTTTTATTTTCCAAGAATTATGTAATGGTAATATGCATTAGTCAATGAATGACATTTTGTATTAATTCTATCTTATGTGGCGCATTGAATTAAGTATGATGTCTAGGAAAGTAATTGAGATTAGTGGTACTTAAGAGAGCCTTGCTCCACCGACATCTCTCTCTACTTCCCTGGTCATATTTGATTAGAGTTATCAAACGGATAGAGTGACTACGATTTGTCTACGATTTGATTTTTATATTGGTTTAGATTTTGGTCACGAAACTTTGATGTAATCATTGGTTATTATTAATAAAGTATCGATTTATTTTATCTCATGTAGTAGACATATTTTTCGAACTTTATTACTTAAAATATATAAGAGCCAATGGTTTTCATGCGGAAACGCATTGTGAGAATGGACAAGAGTTCCTTTGCATCATCTCTAACGACTACGGACATAAAATAGTCTTAGATAAACTTATGTGTCGATCTAGTGGGTTGTATGCAGCCACTATTCGAATAATTGAATCCAATCACGTCATGAGAGATGATTTATGGGATTCTGACACACATAGGCTTTGGCATAACCATTTGGGACACCCAGGTTGTGATATGATGATCCGTATATTAAAGACTTCACACGGACATCCCTTTTTCAGAACAAAAAATAGTATAACTCGAATTTCGGATCAAGGAGGAGCACCTGCGCCTCACGGCGCCTTTCCCCTTCAAGTCCGGCCACCATAGGCCGGCGCCGCCATCCCCCTGTGGCCTAAGGGTGGCTTTGACGCCACCTCTGCTCTCCTTACTCTGATCTCTACTTCTAAAGTCAATTGTGACTTTGTGGCTCAACCAAAATCCTCATTGGTTGTTTCTAAAGCCCATCCTTCGTTCTGCAAAGCCTGCTCTTTAGCCAAATTAGGATCGAGACTATCCTATGCAAAGGACACTAAAGAAAATATACCATTCTTACAACGAATCCAAGGTGATATTTGTGGACCTATTCAACCACCATGCGGACCATTTAGATATTTTATGGTGTTGGTTGATGCATCGACACGCTAGTCACATGTCATGCTATTGTCCACTAGGAACGCTGCATTTGCTAAACTCCTAGCCCAGATTACTAAGCTAAGGGCTCACCACCCTGATCATCCTATTAAGTCTATACGGTTAGACAATGCTGGGGAGTTTACTTCAAAAACTTTTGATGATTATTGCATGTCCATTGGGATTGAAGTTGAACATCCAGTTCCTCATGTTCACACCCAAAATGGTCTCGCAGAAACCGCTATTAAACGACTACAAATGGTCGCTAGGGCATTGGTAATGCGCACCAATCTACCTATTTCTGCTTGGGGCTATGCAATATTGCATGCAGCTGTGCTTATTCGTCTGAGGCCCACTACCACTCAACCCTTTTCTGCGTCCCAGATGGTGACAGGGTATGAGCCTAATGTCTCACACTTAAGCATATTTGGGTGTGCAGTTTATGTGACTATTGCGCTGCCACAGCGCACCAAAATGGGTCTTCAACGACGATTAGGCATTTACGTTGGATATGATTCTCCAACGATTGTCCGCTATGACAGGCGATCTCTTTACTGCTACATTTGCGAATTGTCACTTCGATGAGACAGTCTTCCCGTCGTTAGGGGGAGATAAGAACATCAATGTTCAACAGGAATGACAAGAATTGTCGTGGTCTGTCCCCACTCTGTCTCATCTTGATCCCCGAACCGTACAGTCCGAAATTGAAGTGTGGAGAATTCTCGATCTTCAGAACGTAGCAGAATTGATGCCTGATGCGTTCTTTGATATCGCTAAAGTGACGAGATCACATATACCTGCTGCAAACGTGCCTGCAAGGATTAATGTCCCTAAAATTAGAGGACATGATGCCACCTCAAGTGTACATGAGTATGGCGCCAACGTCCCCACCCTTGGTGACGTTGTGGCTAGGTCTACGGCTCCTGCCAGGAAGCGCGGGAGCCCTATAGGTTCGATGGATTCTCGCCCAAGAAAGAAAGTGAGTTTGGCACAAAATAATCCATTAATCATCGATGTAAATAATCCATCTCATGAGAATATTCCGGATTATGGTTATGTCCAAGAGACATCATTGGGGGACGCTCTAATGACAGAACTAATTCCTGAGAATAGAGAGATCTCCATGAATTACACTAGTGTACATGAGATGATGGATAGAAATTCTATGGCAATTGATGATGCATTTGCATATCATGTTGCAAAAGGAATCATAGAATATGATGATATTGAACCTCGCTCTATTGAAGAATGTCAACGAAGAGCGGATTGGCCTAAATGGAAAGATGCGATCCAGGCTGAATTGAATTCACTAACAAAGAGACAGGTTTTTGGGCCTATAAGGCAAACACCCCCAGATGTAAAACTTGTTGGCCATAAATGGATCTTTGTTAGAAAGCGTAATGAGAAAAATGAGGTGGTTAGATATAAAGCCCGCCTCGTGGCGCAAGGTTTCTCACAACGCCCTGGAATCGACTACGAGGAAACATATTCTCCCGTAATGGACATTATAACGTTCCGCTACCTTGTCAGTTTGGTAGTTTCCGAAAAACTTGACATGCAGCTTATGGATGTGGTTACAGCATATCTCTATGGGGATCTAGATTCAGAGATATATATGAAGGTTCCAGATGGACTTCAATTACCCAAATCAAGTGGCTCTAAACCACGGAGCGCTTTTTCAATAAGATTAAAACGCTCACTATATGGATTAAAACAATCCGGACGGATGTGGTATAACCGTCTAAGTGACTACTTGATTGGGAAGGGATATATTAATAATGAAATATGCCCATGCGTGTTCATTAAAAGAACAAGTTCTGGATTTGCAATCGTAGCAGTTTATGTGGATGACATGAATCTAATTGGAACTCTAGATGAGTAAAAGGAAACTGCTAAATACTTGAAATCCGAATTTGAGATGAAAGATCTTGGGAAGACACGGTTTTGTCTCGGTTTAGAACTCGAGCACCGTAATGATGGAATTTTGATCCATCAGTCTGCATACACTCAGAAAATCCTAAGGCGCTTTAATGAAGATAAAGCAAAACCTATAAGTACTCCCATGATTGGTCATAGTCTTGAGCCCGGAAAAGATCCGTTTCGTCCAAAGGATGAGGACGAAGAACCATTAGAGGCCGAAGTGCCCTATTGAAGTGCAATAGGTGCATTATTGTACTTAGCTCAATGCACAAGACCGGATATCTCATTCGCAGTGAACTAGTTAGCTAGACATAGCTCTGCACCAACACGCCGCCATTGGATTGGTGTAAAGACAATCTTTCGATACCTAAGAGGTACGATTGATATGGGCCTATTTCATCCCTACAGAGAGAAGAGGAATGATGGAAAAATGGGATCGGACCCCATTAGGCATGGAGCCACCGTCCACCATGATAAAGTGGCCGGCCATATTGCCGCCAATGCCGCCACCACCACCAAGGGTGGCCGGCCTCACCCTACTCCCCTCCATCAAAATGAAAACAATGTTTCGATGGGTTTTGCTGATGCAGGGTATCTCTCTGACCCTCACAAAGGTCGCTCCCAAATGGGTTATGTTTTTCCCATGGGAAGCACTGCGATATCTTGGAGGTCTACAAAACAGACCCTTGTTTCTACTTCCTCAAATCATGCAGAGATTATTGCTCTACATGAAGCTGTGCGTGAATGCATATGGCTAAGGTCTATAATTAGACATATTCAAGGAAGTTGTGGTTTGAAGTCTACTACGGATGAACCTACATGCATTTATGAGGATAATGCAGCTTGTATTGAACAAATGAAGTTAGGTTTCATCAAGGGCGACAACACCAAGCATATATCGCCTGAATTCGTTTATAATCAGCAACAACAATCACTTCTAAAGATTGAAGTGAATCAAATCCGATCATAGGATAATGTAGCGGACTTATTCACTAAGTCGTTACCTAAATCCACATTCGAGAAACATGTGAAGAGCATCGGATTGAAAAAGTTATCCGAACTCCCATGATTGTAGCAATCAGGGGGAGATGTCGACATCAGGGGGAGTTATGATGTCTACATGTTCAATCTCGAAAAGTGAAAGACGTGTTGTGCTCTTTTTGTCCTTCGACCAGGGTTATTTTTGTCCCACAGGGTTTTTGTTACCTGGCAAGGTTTTTAACGAGGCAATGGATGAAGCGTCACCACCAAGTTTGAGCGGCACAAGGGGGAGTGTTGAAGGAAAATCGACTTAGTGTGCCTTATCAAACTAGGAGTAGCAATAGGAGAGAAGGTTCTAGAATTCCTAATCCTACTCGGATTAGTATTCCTTGTAACATTAGAACATGTACTTTGTAATTCCTATATATATGGCTCCTATTCTCAATAATATTACTGACAATTATCTCTACATTCTCTCTCGAATCTCTTTTTCCTTAAACAAAAATTTCATTCATACTTATGGAATTAGAAAATCAAGGATAATCATGGACTTCGTAGTGTTAACTATACATATCAAATTCCAATAATTTTCTAGCCACCAGACCAAAGATTTGAAAAAGTCTATCAAATTTTTTTTTATCACTTTGAGCGCGAAGAGGTTGGTTATCTATCATCTCTCTTTCTTGTTTCTTGTCTTTTCTCTAATCTTTCATGATATCAATATTTTTTGATACCCAACATGTTCATTGTAGTTGTTGAATGTGATTTTTTTTTTTTGTTCAGTTGTGATACTTGGAATCCTAATAGCAATAAGAAATGATTTATGAAACCCTAAGACCCAAATATTGAGGTCTACCCCTAAAACTTTGAATAGTGTTGCTATGAAATACCGGGTTTTGTCTTATTAATTATTCTCATCGATTTGAATTTATATCATGGTTCAAGGAAAGCTTGAACAATTGAATTTCGATTGATTGATTATAGATCAAGACATTGATCAATATTTTTATGATATATGTTAATAGGTGAAAACAAAATTGATGAGAATAATTAACCATAAACATCAAGTGATCTATATTGTATCTTTAAGTTGATTGAGAGATTAGAAATGAGAACAAACTAGCTAGACAGAATAATAATCAGTCATTTGACGGGGTTACGCTCGTGAAATGTAAGTTGCATGAGTGTCATAAAGGAAAGCGTTTGTAATTTCTTGAACGATGAATACGCGAGCGCTTGTGTTTGTTTGGTTTTCGCTAGTATTAATGGAAAGCGAAAAGAATTCTATTTGTTGCAAACAACAAATGGTAGAAGAATTCAATGTTCCATTAATGTGCACTATGTCGAGGAGACGTGAGTGTAAATCTCGGGATTGTCGGGGAGGCGTGAGCGTTAGAGCTCGTGAGCGGGAAGCTCGGGAGTGCCAGGAAGGTGTGAGCGGAAGCTCAGGGGTGTCGGGATAGCATGAGCGGAAAGCTCGTGAGAGAGAAGCTCGGGGGTGCTGGGAAGGCATGAGCAGAAAGCTCGTGAAGGGTAAGCTCGGGGGTGCCGAGAAGGCATGAGGGCGAAGCTCGGGGGTGCCGCAGAGGCATGAGAGTTAGAGCTCGTTAGCGAGAAGCTCGGGGATGCCATGAAGGCATGAGCGAGAAGCTCGGGGGTGCCATGAAGGCATGAGCGAGAAGCTAGGGGGTGCCGCGGAGGCATAAGCGTTAGAGCTCGTGAGCGAGAAGCTCAGGGATGCCGTGAAGGCCTAAGCGCGAAGCTCGGGGGTGCCGCTGAGGCATGAGCGTTAGAGCTCGTGAGCGAGAAGCTCGGGGATGCCGTGAAGGCATGAGCACGAATCTCGAGGGTGCCGCCGAGGCATGAGCGTTAGAGCTCATGAGCGAGAAGCTCGGGGATGCCGTGAAGACGTGAGCGCGAAGCTCGGAGGTGCCACGGAGGCATGAGCGTTAGAGCTCGTGAGCGAGAAGTTCAGGGATGCCGTGAAGGCGTGAGCGCGAAGTTCGGGGGTGCCGCGGAGGCATGAGCGTTAGAGCTCTTGAGCGAGAAGCTCGGGGGTACCGCGGAGGCATGAGCATTAAAGCTAGTGAGTGAGAAGCTCGGGGATGCCGTGAAGGCATGAGGACGAAGCTCGGAGGTGCCGCGGGTTTAGGGCTTATGGGTGCCGAGGAGGCATGAGCGTTAGAGCTCGTGAGCGAGAAGCTCAGGGATGCCGCGAAGTTCGAGGGTGCGGTGGAGGCATGAGCATGAAAGCTTGGCTGTGCCACTGAGGCAGGAGCGTGAAAGCTCGGGGGTGATGCCCTGAGGCATTAACAGGTAGCTCGAAGGTGATACCCTGAGGCATGAGCGTAACCGTTGCTAATTATGTTGGGCTGTATGTCGAGCATAATTAGTGCCAATGCGTCGTCCATCTAGAATTTTGTCGTAGCGAGCGCTTATGCCCTTTCGGGTGGGCCCCCTGCTAGGCCCTCCGAGGAGTCCCCGAACTCCTGGCTATAGACCTCCGTATGGTCGGAAAATTGTTTGATGAGGGGAGCTGCGTATGAGCTATAGGTGTTAGGTAGCGAACCTAATCTTTGATACCCAAGCGTCGGGAGTTAACCGCCAGATCAATGGCTGCCGTGGATTGCGTTAACCGGTCCCTTTACTCTTTCCCGGAGGAGAAAAGCTTGATTGCAATGGTGCGTAGTGGTCATTGTCATTATGAGGCGTTGCCTTACCGCTTGGAGGTTGGTTGTGAATCATAGACTCGTAGAGCCTTTAGACCCATTTAGGTCTCCTTCCCGTGGGGAGGTTTTGACAAAATATGGTGGCCAAGAGGCTAGACAAAATATTTTACATATAGTGTACATGTAAACCTTGCTAATTGTATGGACAACAAATAAGCATGGCATAGTTTGTCTAAGTAAGCATCACATGTTTATTTAATTGAGTTGCAATTAAATAGAAGCATGGCATAGTTGTATAGCGTGTACTTGTAGTAAAGTTGCTACTAACATTTTGTAATTTTGTAGACATGCTTAAGGATCATGGGGACATGTTAAGGCATGGCGATAGTATGTAAGCTTAGTAGGTGTGCTACTAAAATTGATGCAAGTTGTAACCATGCTTAAAGTCATGGAAGCATGTAAAAGCATATCAAGTGTGATATATTTGTCGGCATGCTTAAAAGTAGTAAAAGCATGTAAAGGTATGGCAATGGCTTTTAATTGCAAGAGCGTAAAAGATAAGATATAGTTACTTATCTTATGCCGATTTGGAGCGAGTTGGAGTTGGAAGTGATGTAAGTACCCAAATCATGTTGGAGTTGTCCAAGCATGACGCTGCATGTGGTCGGCGAATGACCACAAATAGTTTGTTTTGGTCCTGAATGCCGTGGGCAAGGCGCGGGATTGCAACTGATACTGGGATCCTCATACTCCGCTGGGATTGAAGCTTCGCTAGGCTTAAAGCTCCGCTGGGATTAGACTCCGCTGGGATTGCAACTGATGCTGGGATTGTAATTGATGCTGGGATCCCCATCCCCGATTGGACTCCGCTGGGATTGCAACTGATGCTGGGATCCTCATACTCCGTTGGGATTGAAGCTCCGCTAGGATTGGACTCCGCTGGGATTGAAGCACTACTAGGCTTGAACTTCTCTGGGATTGCAACTGATGCTGGGATCCTCATACTCCGCTGGGATTGAAGTTCCGTTGGGATTGAAACTGATGCTGGGATCCCCATCCTCCGCTGGGATTGAAGCTTCGCTGGGATTGAAGCTTCGCTAGGCTTGAACTTCGTTGGGATTGCAACTGATGCTGGGATCCTCATCCTCCGCTGGGATTGAAGCTCCGCTAAGATTGGACTCCACTGGGATTGAAGCTCTGTTGGGATTGGACTCCCCTGGGATTGAAGCTCCGCTAGGATTGAAGCTCCGCTAGGCTTGAACTTCGCTGGGATTGCAACTGATACTGGGATCCTCATACTCCACTAGGATTAAAGCTCAGCTGGGATTGGATTCCGCTAGGATTGAAACTGATGCTGGGATCCCCATCCTCCGCTGGGATTGAAGCTCCGCTAGGATTAGACTCCGCTGGGATTAAGCTCCTCTAGGCTTGAACTTCGCTGGGATTGCAACTGATGTTGGGATCCTCATACTCCGCTGGGATTGAAGCTCCGCTAGGCTTGAAGCTCCGATGGGATTGGACTTTGCTGGGATTGAAGCTCCGCTAGGATCCTCATTCCACTGGGATTGCAGCTCATAGCATGATGTTGTCGTGAGAGGCCAGTGTGTCGCTTGACTTCGGCGGACCGCGGAAGGTTGGACACCCAGGTTGCAAAATTTGTTTTTTTTTTTTTTTTTTTGAGTGGTGCAGCGTTGACCAACCTTGATTGGTGTTGACTAAGCTCAAGTTTTGAGCGGGTGTTGCGTTGACTTCGTTTTGACTTGAAATCCTGCAACTTTGCAAGCACTGGGAACAAATTTATGTTTAAATTTTTGTTGTTACCGCCAAGGATGGATAGCGGCGGATGTAAGGCTTGATTGAGAATACAAGGCAAGGAAGGCCTAGAGTCCGCAAGGATCTCTAGTTAGCTTTAGAGAGAGAGAGAGACACGAGAAGTATAGTGGTTCGTCTCCGCCTTAGCGGGAGACTACGTCCACTTGAATATTGTACTATGTGTGTTTGGGCCTTGCGGCCCAAAAGGATTACAAAGTGTATAATGGGATGTTGTGGAATGTGGGAGGAGAGTTCCTTTTATAGGTGAAGGAAGCCAACTCGTTTACATTTTCTTAGATGTGGGATGTAGAAATCACTATTCTAGTCTAGAAAGTATGTTTGTGAAGGCAACTTTGCAAGGCCGGAAAGGTGGCTTCCCGGCGACGTATTTGCCACTTCCGGATACCGTGGCGTAACTTGAACATAGGGCTACGGGATGCATGTCTCGGTTGGGTCTCACCATGGCTTGTGGGTACTTATGCTTGGTGATGCAACAAAGTGGCTTGCTAGTAGAGGTATCTACACAATAATAGGAGTTTCAAAAATTTAACCATCATTCCCAACAATTTGCTTTATATAATAGAGATATAGATTTTCAGAATCAATAAAAAGTCTGTTGTTAAAATCAATGATTTTAAGAAATCAATAGCAGTCTATCAACTTTTTAAAAAGTCTGTCATTTAAACCAACCAAAACTAATACTTTTTTTCTTAAAAAAATATATTTCTTTGTTTGGAAGAATGTGTAGCTGGGCCTGGTTGGGTGGGGGTTCCAATTGGTTGCCTTGAGCTATATGCCTATTGTATTGGAAGCCATGTTGATTATCTCCCTTGATTGCAGAAAACCTTGGGAGGAGAGGGTCTTCAGTAATTCTCCTCTTGAAGTCCAGTAATGCCAGGTGATCCGATTCATTTCCAAAAGTTGGTAGTGCTGCAGATTCAAGACGACCGGTGTTCATGCCCAAGAGAATGACCCCAAGAATCAATTTCCACAAATTCTAGGAGGGGGTCCGGACCCCTTCGTACGGTATAATAAGTCCGCCATGAGTGTCACCTTTTTCTTTTTCGACAGTGTTCGCAGGTCATCCATTTTGCCAGAAGGAGTGCACTGCTTACTCCTCTTCGGAATTGTTGTCATTTTAGGGATTTGGCATTAGGTGTCACAGGGTCAGATTTTTCTTTTGATTTAACTAACTTGTTCTCATTCTGTGGTGACTCATGAGAATTAGTAGGTCCTTGTATGCAACCCAGCTAATAGTTAAGCGCATTTCAAGTATTAACTCATTGCAACATTTTTGTATTGCCTACATTGTAAATTTAATGATGACAAAATTTGGCCAAAATGTCAGGTTCACTCATTGGATGACTGGTTGCATTTTGTATTACAAATGCTGGTGTTGATTTTAAAATCCTATATGCATGTTTTCTCTTATTCTTGCAGTCAGGTTAACTATAAAAATGTAAAGTACACAGAAATGAAAAAGAAATAGATAAAAATCATTGATTGATAGATTGCTCAAGTAAGATTAAAATGAACTAGATTAATAAATAAATGATGAAAAATGCAACAAAATATGTTAAGAAGTCTAATCAAGCATTCTTGTAACCAGACTTAATAGTATGTTGATACACCATTACTTTAAATTGGGCTTTGGCTAATTTATATGCGGCTTCGCTTTCTTTGACTATGCTCCATTTTTGCTTGAGGCTCTTGATTTGTTCATCGTTGAGCCACTTGATATCAAATAGGTCATCATTTAAAAACTCCCGCAAACTATGAATAGTAGCTTTATCATCAACATAATCACCATTATGATATTCCTCTAGAACAGTTGTACCAGCATCACTTTCACCCTGCAACTCTTCCACATCAACGCTATTGAAATTCACATCTACAGCTGCTTCAATTGGAGTTGGAGTTCGAGCTGGAGCAGCCAACGACTTGACTTTCTTCTTTTTCGACAAGTTGTCTTTCTCGTTCCGTAATCTTTTTGGATTCAATATTCTTGAAGTATCACGATCAGTAGCAGCCATAGATATATATGATATCAACTGAAATTCGCACGCTAAAGGCTCAACAATATGTTTTTTGTAGGGTTGATTGGTTAGATGGTACCATAGTATGTATATATAGTGAGAATCTTGACATCGAACCATCAAAAATTTTTATTGAGATATCTTTTGTATATCTTTGTAATCAAAATCATATCTCTTTCTGCTAAAATATTGAATTGCTTTGTTTATTTCCATTTCTCTCTTTTTGATCGTAATCATCCCATAGAAATACCTATAGCATTTAATACCTATATTTTCTCAAACTAGGAAAGAGATCTCTATCACAGTCATATCTAAATATCGCAATTCTTCGTCTCCGAATTTCACATTTCTTCTATACAAAAAAAAAAAAAAAAAAAAAAATCACATTTATAGATGAGAAATGATTTTCTTGTTTGGTATTTGAGTTATTTTTTGGCAACAATTCATACGGATTGTCTTGAACAAAATCAAAACTATATCTCTCCTACTTTTTTTTTTTTGAATCAAGAAAATATATTAATAGAAAGGCAGAATCACCCCATGTTCTTACAATCATAGTTGATCATGTCCAGAATGAAGTTGGGAGGATGATCAAGCCAATACCATGCCATGTTGGCGTCATAGGCAATAGCTGCTAAACGGTGAGCTATTCTATTACAAATTCTAGGGGTGTGTTGCACTACCACTTTCGACAGCGACAATAGGTCTTGTCTGATGTCATCTAAGAGCCCTTCATTAGATGCATGAGTGAACTGTGTATCAGCTATCTCCCCAACCGCATTCATGCAATCTGTTTCGATGACCACATCATCAATCTGCAACCTGTGGATCAGTCTCAGTCCTTCCCTGATGGCATAGAGTTCAGCTTGTTTAGCTGAGGTAACAGAGCTAACAGGAACTGCAAAAGCAGCTTTAAAACTTCCTGTACTGTCCCGTAGAATACCTCCAATTCCCCCATGAAAGAATTGAGGCAAAAAACTCCCATCAACATTAAGCTTCCACCTATTTTGTGTTGCCGGCTGCCAGGTTCTCTTTCTCTGCTGTTGGGACGACGGTTCTACTTTGTGATCGTGGTTATACTCTTCCAACCATGCTAAGGAACTAATAGTCAACTCCACTGCAGACTGAGCTGTATTCTGCCAAAGCATATTATTCCGGTTTTTCCATAATGCTCACAGAACCATCATGAGTTGTGCAAAGACATCTTGCTTAAGGTTCAAGGCATGATCAAGCATCCATTCCTTGAAGTTGATATTGGGCAGTAAACTTCTTCCAAAATGAAATGGCGCTGCAGTTAAAATTTGGACAGCAATAGGGCACTTACAAAAGATGTGGGCAGTGTCCTCGTAGGCCTGGGAACATAGAAGACAATGCATGTCACCCACATAACCCTTAGTAGAAAGTTTGGCCCTCGTAGGGAGCAGATTTGAGCAAGCTCTCCAAATACAAATTTGAACTTTCCCCGGGACTTTCGCCTTCCAAATTCTGTTCCACAACTCTTGAAAAGGGTCACCTTGGGACGTGGATTCAAGCACCTTTTCTAACACCTTTGTCCGAGCGATCCAATATGCAGTTTTAACAGAATAGAAACCTTTTTTTTCCGGACTCCAAACCAATTTATCCTCTATAGTTCTACGGCTAAGAGGAATGCATAAGACCTGTTGAGCAACTGCAAATGGGAAGATAGCATGAATGGCCTCGGGTATCCACTGTCTCGTATGGGGATCTATCAAGTCTGAAACTTGCTCGAAAATACAATCTGGTGGCTTGTGTACTAAGTATTATGGGCAATTTGGTATCCATCTATCTTTCCAAATGCTGACTTGAGTTCCATTACCAATACTCCACTGCACTTCTGCCTTCAAAATCGGTCTTCCATTTAGTATACTCCTCCAAGAAAAAGATGGAGAGTCACCTAGGTCTGCTTCCCAAAAGGAACAATTGGGATAATACTTGGCTTTGTACAGTTTAGCAATCAAAGAATGTGGATTGGAAATTAATCTTCAGCCTTGTTTACCAAGCATGGCAAGGTTCTAAGCATAAATATTCTTCAACCCCATTCAACCTTCAGCTTTGGTGAGACAGAGTTTCTCCCAGCTTCGCTAGTGAATTTTCTTTTTCGCATCTATGTCTCCCCAGAAGAATGAGGCACACAGTTGATGGATCTCATCACAGAGTCCCTTGGGTAGCAAATAACAATTCATTGCATAAAGTGGCATGGTTTGAGCAACTGCCTTGATTAGAATTTCTTTTCCAGCTGCACTAAGAATTTTGGCTTTCCAACTAACCAATTTCTTAGTGAGTCTCTCCTTTATGTACGCAAAGATGGCAGACTTTGACCTACCTACACGCAGAGGTAACCCCAGGTATTTGTCATGCTCCTTGACACATTGAACTTCCAGAATAGCAGCCAATTCTTGTTGTTGCTCCTCACTAACATTATTGCTGAAGACAACACTACTTTTCTGAAAATTCACCTTCTGTCTCGATGCTCTCTCATAGGTATTCAGAATTCTCTTATATTGCATACACTCTGTAGTTGTAGCCGAGCCAAAAAGGATACTGTCATCTGCAAAGAAAAGATGGTGCAGAGTAGGGGCCTGTGGGCACATGGTGAGGCCTTGAATGTTATGTTGGTGAACTGCCTGTGAGATCAAAGCTAACAAACCTTCACTGCATAATATAAACAGATAGGGTGATAGTGGATCCCCCTGTCTGATACCTCTAGTAGGTGTGATCAAAGGAGAAGGCTCCCCATGCAATAGAATAGAATAAGCCACGGATGAAACACATTTCATAACGATTTGTATCCAATGAGAGGCAAAGCCTAACTTTGTTAACATAGCATGAATAAAGGACCAATCAAGTCTGTCATATGCCTTACTAATATCAAGCTTGAGAGAGAAGAAACCTGCTTCTTGTTATTTCAGTTTGTGCATGAAATGTGCTGCTTCAGTGGCTACTAAAGTGTTATCAGAAATCAATCGTCCTGGGACATAAGCACTCTGCAGAGGAGACACAATTTCGAGCAACCAACACTAAAGCCTATTGGCCACAACTTTAGAGCTAATTCTTCATATAACATTGCATAAAGCTATGGGTCTAAAATGCAATGCTTCTGTAGGATTCTGTATTTTAGGTATCAAACACAAGTACGTATAGTTTGAATCTGGCCACATTTCACCTTTTTCAAGGAGGTTTCTGACAGCTAAACATACATCTTCACGGACAATATCCCAATATTTTTGGTAGAAGAAGGGAGACATACCATCAAGACTAGGACTTTTCGATGGATGCATTTGGAAGAGGGCCTTCTGGATTTCCTCATTAGTATAGGAGGCCAATAATGCTTCATTCATGTTTTGTGTCACCAGGCAAGGAGTTGCATTAACAACTTTTGCAATTGCTTCTGGACTCACTTGTTCTGCCGTGAAAATACACTGAAAATACTCCATTAAAAGTCTTTGAATCTCCTGTGGTTCAGTCTGCTAGAGACTATTTTCTTCTAGTAGCCCCTTTATATAATTTCTATTTTTCCGGTTACTTGCTTTCCGGTGGAAGTAGGCCGTATTCCTGTCTCCTTCCTTTAAACACAAAGCCCAAGACCTTTGTTTCCAATACTTCTCTTGCAAGGACAAAAGTTGACTATATCGAATATGAAGCTTTCTTTGCTCTTCTTATAGTGGCAGAGAGTGAGGTTGCCGCATTAGATCATTTAGCTTTTCCTGCAGCTCCCTCATTTCAATTTGCTACTGATTAAAATCAGTGCGATGCCACACTCGTAACTTGTCTCTCAAAGCTTTCGTTTTACAACCAATCTGCTGCAATGCATTACCCGTGCTTGGCATGGCCCATTCCTGCTTAATGATCTTTCGACATTCCTCCCTTCCAAACCAACATTCCTCAAAACGAAAAGGTTTGCTTCTTTTCCTTCGAATTTGTTTCTCACTGAATGCTTCAATGAGAATAGGGCAGTGATCTGACTCCGAGGGCATGAGAGTGATTACCCTGCTGTGTGGAAACCTGTTACGCCATTGAATATTCTGAAATCCTCTATCCAGGCGTTCCTTCGTAAACCGGTTTGACCATGTGAACCTACTTCCCACATATCCCATATCGATGAGTCCACATGAAGCCATTGTACATCTGAACTTGGTCATGGCCGCTAATGCTCCAGGGGGTCCTCCAGATTTATCTGTACGCCACAAGACTTCATTAAAATCTCCTGCCATCAACCATGGCAGAAGACAATGTTGGGCTTCTAGGGTTCGGATGAGTTGCCAAGTGCAGTCTCTTCCACTTCTTGCGGCAACGCCATATATACCTGTGAAACTCCATAAATCAGTGCCCGGTTTTCCAATCACAGTATCTATATGATTGGGTGAGTGACTGCGCACATCAACATGCGTTTCATCCATCCAGATGATGGCAAGCCCTTGGGAGTCCTGTTCATGTGGGACGCAGAAGCAGTCTTTGTAGCCTAGCCTGTGAGTGATCGACTCAATTGTACTCTTCTGTGCTAGGGTTTCAGAAAGGAAAATTAAGGTAGGTTTCTTTGCAAGCACGATATCAATCAAAGCTCTCTGTGTTTCACTATTCACGATTCCCCTGCAGTTCTAGAGCAAGATATTACCCTGAAGCATGACGGAGACGATTGCTTACTGCCAAAGATGCAGCGTTTGGGTGGCAACGCACGGAGGAGGCGGAGCCTTAGGGTTTTTGTCTTTACTAAGATAGCTCCATGGAGGGGCACTTGTAAACTATATATCTCCTACTTTAGAATCAAAGTAGATGATAAATTTCTTACCCAAAAAAAAAAGGGTCAGAAGATATATCTACTCACAATAATAACCTTACTTGAAAACAAGTGTCTCAAAATTCGGCAGCCTTTAATGCTTTAATTGTGACTAGTGTATTGTCATAATTGGAAATGCTATGTTACGTACCAAGTCACGTGTTGCGACGTGAAGGGTTACATAATCCTACACAATCACAGTTACTCATGCTTTAATTGGTTGCTTGTAACTTATTTCTATGATATTATTACTTGTGTTACTTTACTGCCCTGATATCAGCTGTTCCCAGTACAGTATTCTTATTCTGTCTCCATGCATTCATTGGTCCACAAATATTCAGAAAATATTTTCTTAATCTTTTGTTCCATTTTTTATTCTTTGTGGATCAATGAATGCATGGGGATAAATGGGGATAATGTAACTGGAGACAGCTGATTTCATCCCACTTTACGGTTTTTAAAGGTTTAGTTTAATAATGAATCATTATTTAATATTACCTGCCTTTTTATGTTAATAGATTCAGACACCCAATCTCTGAAAAAATAAACTATGTTAGTTTCTTCAGACACTAAATTTTCTTCGAGTAATTAGTTTATTAGGTACACCTTTCATTAGAAACCCCATTTTGGTATTTTAATGGAAATGCCTCATAACTAGCTGTGTTTTTTTCTGAAAGGTTCATAACTAGAAGTTAGGGCCCGTTTGGTATTTGAGTTTTCTAGACAATTTCTGTTTTTTTTCACCATTTTGTGCTTTAACTCTGTTTGGTTAAATTTTGATAAGTGGGTTTTTGAGAAATCACGGCTAAAAACCAGGTAGTGGGTTCAGAGAATGCATAGTGATTTAATTAATTATTGTGAATTCTTAAATTACCCTAGTAAATTTCACAATTGGCGTGCCCACATCCTCATCTCTTTGTCTACTTATATATCCATCTCAAAACTGACTTTTATTTCTAGGGTTCATCAATTGTATTTATAATTGTAATTTCCTCCCTGATCCTAGTCGATAGATTGGGTTTCATCTTACCCTTGAGATATATTGTAAGGAGGAGTGACCGATTGGATTTCATCTCTACCATGAGATCTTATATATTTTTCAGGGAAGAGCTATCCCTGCGTCAATGATAGGTAGGAATATTTGTAGAAATTTAGTTGTTCTGCAAGTGTGTGGTGTCGATCTCCTAGGACACTTGTTCTCAATATATGTAAAATGATAATGAATACAGTAAGAAATATGATAAACCAGCTGCAAATCTACGGTAAATACAATTTGCAGATGCACCTGCAGATTATATGTATGTGTATATATAATTGTTGATATTTGTCTGTATTTTCTAATTTCTTGCCAAGTGAGGATTAAGAAAATATTTTGCAATGTGAAAGTGAATCAATAGAATTTTCCAGAATCATGTACATTTTAGTCTTTAGATATAATCATAGTACATTTCATTTAGTTTACCAAACACATTGATATGGTTTTTTTAATCATCACACCTTTATATATATATTTTACCAAATATTTAGCTAATTTATTTTACAGCTGATTATTTTTACAATTGTGTTTTTTTACAACTGAATTTTTTCACAGTAACACAAAATTGGGAGTTGAGCAACAAAGACATAACTACTGTGTGTGAAATTAGGTATGTAACTCAGTAACTCTTTTTTTTTTAGAATAGTAACTCAGTAACTCTAAAATAGTACAAGGAAAATCCAATCACAAAGACCAGATTAGTTTATTCCTTAAATATTTTAGCAAAAATACATATTAGAACGTAGTAGTGCAAACTGCAGAGTATGGAGTATGGACTGAGGTGAAGATCAAGATGCCGCCAATGCTGCATCTGAGGGCGTCTCCGAAACAATGAGACTTGTTCCTTGAGCTTCTTTTATCTGCCTCATGATATCTGCCTTTTTTTCAACTAGTGCTTCTATTTTGCCATTAATCTTCTCTAGCTTCTGTTTCAGATTTCCGACGTCGTTGCACTTTTCTTTCTTATCCTTTCGTTTCTTCTCGCCTTTGTCCTTCTTCTCTTTACTTTCCTTGACCACTTCTTTCTGCTTCTCCTCCGACGACTCTTTGACATCTTCTATTTCAATCTCCCTGGAAGCAACTTCGGCCTTCATCTTCTCCGCATCCTCTACATTTTTGTGTTTCTCCTTCCTCTCCTCCCCGTCCATCTTCTCTTCGTTTTCATCATACTCCCCGTCTTTCTTCTTTTTTTGTCCTTGCCTTTCTTATTTTTCTTCTTCTTCCCCTCTTTTTCATTGTCATCATATTTTTCCTTATCCTTCTTCTTCTTTTTCCCTTCCTTTTCTTCATTGTCCTCATCCTCATTATCCCGATCCTCCTCTTCTTTATTTTTACCCTTCTTTTTCTCTTCTTTCTGGTCTTTCTTATCTTTAACCTTCTTTTTCTCTTCTTTCTGGTCATCGCTTTCTTCATCTACCTTGAGCTTATTCTTCTTCTCTTCATTTTTGTCCAGCTCTTCCTCTGTGTGCTTAGAATCATCCTTAACACTCGATTTTTCATCTTTGCATTCTATCTCTTCTTCTTCTTCATCTAACCCTTTACCTTTGTTCTTCTTCTCTTGTTTGTCTTTCTTCTTTTTCTCTTTTTGATCCCTCTCTCCATCATCTTCTGAGCCCCCACAATCTTTGCTCTTTTTCTTCTTCTTCTTTCCTTGTTTATCCTTGTCCTTCTTTTTATCTTTGTTCTCTGTCTTCTTCAACTCTTCATCTTCTTCTTTCTCTTTTTCCTTGTTCGTTTTCGTGTCTTTCTCCTCCTCCTCCTTATACTCTGGCTTCAGTTTTTCCACCGACTTGGTCTTTATTTCAAGTTCCTTCTCTGTCTTTTCCTCCTTGGAGTCACCGCCTAGTTCTGCATCCTTGGTCTTGATCACTAAATGGAGTTCTTCCTTGTTAACCTTTTCTTCTCCTTTCCATTCAACTTTGTCTTCCATCTTCAGATTCCGAAAGTTCCTTTTTTACTATCTGATATTTCCTAAAAACAAACGTAAAAAAAAAAAAATTTAGTAGCATACACATTTGCTAAGATTTATTGAATTATGAAATTGCAGATATGAACAAGATAGGTTGACACAGAAAGAAATACTAAATTGATCACATATGACAATTATGCTCCTAGGATACAAAAAACGCATGCTTTAACAATCTAAGAATTATACGTGTATAAATTTTGTTTCTTTTGATGATTCAAGCCAATGAAAACCTATATTTCTTCATTGTTCCAGACCAAAATAAATGGAAGTAAGAAGGCAAGCAATAACAGTGGAAAAATGGTAACTCCAGGCAAAATGTAAGCCCTGACCCAAGTACCTTTCTAGAAATTTGACTAAAAGGATGTGTGCATCACACAAAATAGTTCACTAAAACAAAAAAACTAATGCCATTCTATTCACCACCAAGGCACCAATCAATTACCAGAAAACAGAATTAAAGAGATGAACAGAATGCTTTTCAGCGATCTCTATATGGGGAACAGCAACAAAATTAAAGAGATGAACAGATCGAAACATAGAAAGAGTTTGCAGAGCATGGATTTTGTGAAACTAGAAATCAAAGTGCTCAACCTCAAACGAGGCAAAGAAACGATGTCCATCTTCTATTTACTAAACCCAGGAGGATTGGCCACTGGTGCTCAAATTTGAAACAAAGCCCAATTAGTTTCATATCAAAATTGAACTCCCAATCTAATTAACAATTCCCCCAGAAGTTATGAAACTGAAACTGAACTAAGATTATTATTATTAATATTCTCAATGGGTGTGCAACAGAGCAGAATTTTCATTTCTTATTCATATAATCAGTTAATCACAAAGATGGAGACAAAGAGAAAGAAAAATGAAATTTACCTTATGGGTTCCTGAAAGAAACTGATCTGGTTTGCTGTGTGTCCTGGGTTGGGTTGGGTGTGACTGTGTGAGAGATCGAGCTGCTGCTGTTACACTACATGAGGCAGAAGTATTTATAAAGGTCTTGTCTCTCTGGACTCTGACTCTTGGTATCGTCATTGGCATTGATGACGGGAGGTGGCAGCCACCTGTCCACTTTATAGTTCAACACGGCACCCACAGATGACTCACACGGCGCACCGCGCATACCTTCTTCCCTTTTCTGTGGGCTCCTCCTCGACCTCTTTTCTTCCCCGCTAAGTCTTAGACGTGTGCAACAGTCTTTTTATTTTATTTCTAGAATTTAGAATCTGTGCATTATGAACACGTCATTAGTAGCATACACACGTCATTAATTTCATGTTCATGGTAAATGAGTTTTGATTGAGCCGCCTCCATCTCACGTGCCACTCAGTGGGTCTCATCTTCTTCTACGAAGACTTATTGAAACACATATATGAATCCCTGAATATAACAGTGTAAATAAAGTGCATAAAAAAAAAGGTAAACACAATCACACAACAATCAAGAGATACCAGAATTGTTTGCACAGTTCTCGACATTTAGTCCTTTACTATTTGCTTCTTAGTTCTCTCTAGTTGTACACCAATTAAGGTCTCTAGGTGACTAGGTTTACTTTTCAAAGAGACGCTTTGTAGTGAGGATTTGATCTCCTGTATTTAGGCTCAATAAATGAGCGTGTGTGTTAACAGTGAGGGTCACCTGTCCTTTGCCTAGTAGCTTATACCATTTATGATTTTGGTATAAGACAGGTTAGACAGCATTCGATATACGTGCTTTCTGGCCATGGACAAATGAATGATATTATCTCTTTTCCTCAAAAAAAAAAAAAAAGATACCAAAATTGTTTGCGCAGTAAAAACCTCAAAATGAAGAAAACAATTGCGGGGCCTTAACTCTCTAAAGCCCTAGTGAAAACTGATTTACTTAATGGAAAGATACGAGTTCTCTTACAAACAACCAATAGCACTGACCTCGGCTATACTTACTAGACTCATTCTAGAAGGCTGTATGATCACATCTTCGTAAATCTTCTCCGCTGATGAACTGATCTCACTGGTAGGATTGATAGATACTGACCTCGACCTTCAATCTTCTTTGCACATCAACAACTCCAACTGACCTCGAGAGTACTCGATATGCAGTATATGATTAATAAATGAAAAAGTGTTTTACGTACTCAACAATCTACTTTAACATGGAACAAGTAGATTACTGAGACGATTTGAAGCACATCGCTATTCAAAGATGAATGAAGCCTTTTTCTAAATCACAATGGATGAATACAATCTTTTTTCCCCGTCAAAGGTCAGCTAAATACACGCATTTTATTGCTATTTATAATATGCAGACTCCCCCTAAAACCTTGGACAATAAAGACACCAAAACCGAATTGACTCCTTATATGGAAGGGACGTATCCTAAAAAGATATTCTACAAATAAACATGATTTTATCCCTAATAAAAAAGATAGACTTAACTGAACAAATCATGTAGAATAAATATCCTTTTTACAACTTGATGACTGACAACAATAATGCACAAAAGATCTCTGAACTAAAGAAATCGAACACAGACCAACTCACATATTCTGACCTAACCGGGATTGCAACGCATGCATCAATCCCAGTATGCATAAAGACACAAAACATATGAGATGCATATGCAATTACCTGTGAAGTACCTTGAGGAGTCAACTGAAGCATTGAGTGTATTGAGTTTTTTTCTTTTCATTCAACTAGGTCTTCACTCCAATGATTGGCACACTTCTAATTTAGACCTAAGACTCTAGGTTTTGTATTAGAAATGTCAATATACAATAAAATCTATACTAACAAATGCATCAAGTTCAGGTTGAATTTCACCAGAAAGATTGTTGTTATTGAGTATCAATGCAAGCAGCTGAAAACAACCAACAAGGCAATGATGTTTAATGGTATTAAACCTAATAATGACTTGTGTAACAGATCAATCACTTGTAGATAGGTTTAGTTTCCAATCCTCGCTAGAACTTCCCCAACAAGAAGGTTGTGTGATAGAAACAGTATAGCTTGCAGGCTCTTCACCAAACAAACGATTGTGAGACAAATCAAGAAAAACAAGCCCAAGATAAATCAATGTGATTTATCCGTTGTCTCTGCAAACCTTGTTCAGAAGAGGACCAAACAAATCATTGTTACTCAAGTCCAAGAAAAGAAGCTTCTTAGAAAATACAAGTGTTGGAGACATCTCATAAGTCAATTGATTGAATGAAAGGTTTGGATGTTGCAAAGCTTGAAGTGAAGCAATACATATCGGTTTTTGCCTCCAACCACATAATTGTTAGCCTTTATTCAAAACTCTAAAGAGACTGCCCACAAGAAGAGAAACTAGGCAAAGTACCCAAAAATTGGTTCGATCCACCTCATTCCATTTTTTTTTTTTCAATTTATAATAAATTGGATTTGTTAGTTTAGATTTGTTGCTTATTGTTCACATTTCCACAACGTTAATGACCTAAAAATAAATTGAAAAGAAATAAATTAAAACCAAAATTAATTAAATTTTTTAGTAGATTTTGATTTGATTAAATTTTAATTATATACTATTTAAAATAAAAATTATCCGGAGTCTCTTGAGTTCTTGTATATGGATAATATAAAAAAATAAAAAATAAAAAACTGTTTGGGTTTTGCTAAAAAAAAGTCAGAGTAAAAACTTGGGTTTCTTCGTGCAGTGGTTTCCCTCGTCCAGCGGCCCCCAGCACCGATGAAGGCTCTGCCTAGTTGGAGTATGGTGGCTACAGCTGGGCGGGGATGTAGTTGCTTTGGGCGTGGTATCGTGCGGCATCTCTTTTGCTTCCACATGGTGACGACGGCGGTTCATGGAGCACGATGGTGGACATGAATAAGCTTTTCCTATAGAAACCACAACTTTTCTTTAATTCAAAAAACCCCAACAAGAAACGTTAATCCCTAAATATAGCAGTGTAAATAAAGTGCATAAAAGAAAGGTAAACACAATCACACAACAATCAAGAGACACCAGAATTGTTTGCGCAGTAAAAACCTCAAAATGAGGAAAACAACTGCGGGGCCTTAACTCTTTAAAGCCCTAGTGAAAACTGATTCACTTAATGGAAATATACGAGTTCTCTTACAAACAACCAATAGCACTGACCTCGGCTATACTTACTAGACTCATTCTAGAAGGCTGTATGATCACTTCTTCGTAAATCTTCTCCACTGATGAACTACTCTCACTAGTAGGATTGATAGATACTGACCTCGACCTTCAATCTTCTTTGCACATCAACAAATCCAACTAACCTCGAGAGTACTCGATATGCAGTATATGATTGATGAATGAAAAAGTGTTTAACTCAACAATCTACTTTAACATGAAACAAGTAGATTACTAATACGATTTGAAGCACATCGCTATTCAAAGATGAATGAAGCCTTTTTCTAAATCACAATGGATGAAAACTATCTTTTTTTCAAGTCAAAGGCTAGCTAAATGCACGCATTTTATTGCTGTTTATAATATGCATACTCCCCCTAAAACCTTGAACAATAAAGACACCAAAACCTAATTGACTTCTTATATGGAAGGGACATTTCCTAAAAAGATATTCTACAAATAAACATGATTTTATCCCTAATAAAAAAGATAGACTTAACTAAACAAATCATGTAAAATAAATATCCTTTTTACAACTTAATGACTGACAGCAATAATGCATAAAAGATCTCCGAACTAAAGAAATCGAACACATACCAAAAAAATCCTGAAATTTCTCATATTTATAGAAATTTCCCAAATCTTCAATCGCTCATAACTTTCTCATACAAACTCCGACTTCCGCGTTCCACATGTCCATGAACTCGTATTGATGTGCTCTACAACTTTCGTGAAGGAAATTTTTAGAGATACCCAACTAATAAAAAGTCAGCCCTTGCGCCTCCCCCTAAAATGACGCTTCCTTAATAATTATTCGCCCGACACACTTCCGCTCCATCCACGAGCCACGAAATCATCCGATAATCACTAAACTAAGTTCCAGAAAATCCTTGGAAAATAAATACGAATTTCTGGGGCATCACATTTAACCAGCGGGGCTGGTATGTTTTCACGAGATTTTGAGTTTAAAGAAATATGTTTTATAAATGTTGCATGCATCGAGGTTTTATAAATTTAAATAAGTGGGAAAGTATTCAAGTTTGCTTCATTTAAATTATCTTGATTATTTATTTTTATCCACTCACACTAACGTGTTTTTCAATACTTTTCCCCTGGGCCTTTCGGTTTTAAATGCCCAGTTTGCAAACTAAATTAGTTGAGGTCGGGCGTACATGGAGTTGAGGCATAGTTGTCATTGCTTCCGCATTGTAGGATTTATCGATCCTTTACCCTCTTTACTTTTTATTCTATTACACCTTTCGTTTTAGAATTGCTCTGATAACCATGGAATTAATGTTATTAAGTTGGAAATTGTGTAATGTGAATTGGAAAATGTTGTGATTTGGGGAGCAGGGTGGTTCCAGGAGAATAAGGATGGATGGTTTAGAAGTGAAAATGTTTTTCTACAGGTTTTGGGTAGTCTATTTTTAGGGGAAGTTCCGCCAAATTATTGGTAGAATTTCTTCTAAGGTGGGTCCCGCAGGGCCACTTCGGATTTCAGGGTGAAATCTGAGGCGGGTCCTGTCAGAAACAATGCTAGCTTGTAGGCTCTTCACCAGATAAACGATTGTGAGACAAATCAAGAAGAAAAATCCCAAGATAAATCAATGTGATTTATCCGTTGTCTTTGCAAACCTTGCTCAGAAGAGGACCAAACAAATCATTGTTACTCAAGTCCAAGAAAAGAAGCTTCTTAGAAGATACAAGTGTTGGAGACATCTCATAAGTCAATTGATTGAATGAAAGGTTTAGATGTTGCAAAGCTTGAAGTGAAGCAACACATGTCGGTTTTTGCTTCCAACCACATAATTAATTGTTAGCCTTTATTCAAAACTCTAAAGAGACTGCCCACAAGAAGAGAAACCAGGCAAAGTACCCGAAAACTGGTTCGATCCACCTCATTCCATTCTTGTTCTTTATTTTTATTTTTTTTCAATTTATAATAAATTGGATTTGTTAGTTTAGATTTGTTGCTTATTCTTCATATTTCCACGACATTAATGACCTAAAAATAAATTGAAAAGAAATTGTTAATGCTCAGAATACCGCCATATGATGTCGGCTTTCGATAACGTGGACAAGAGTCCAATCTTCCGATATATGTGTAGTTCACGAAGTCTTGCTAGTCTGTCAAGAGAAATACAACGGCGTTAAAACACAAAGGCGTCAAGAGGGGAGACCGCGGTTGGCGGTCTTCGCTCCTCTGATGCTAAAGTTAAACGATGTACTTGTATTGACAAATGTAGCGGTAAATAGCTATCGTAATCAATGAAGAGAGAGAAGTGGACCTTTTATAAGTGAAATAGTGAGTTACCTCACTCTTGTTTTCGATGTGGGACTTATATCCTTCAGTTTGCTGAGTTTTGGTTCTTTCTGCAGAGACAACTTTGGGTGGCGCGTGTCGGCGCGTCAAGGCATATTTCGGCTTGGAGCTAGCTTGCCGGTGAAGGTTGTCTTGCTGTGTTTCCGGAGATTACTCCATTGAAGTTACTCCGCCAAGGTGACATGGTTAAGTATGAGTGTAGATTATGGCCGGTAATTGCTATGTATATATAGAAATAAATTAAAACCAAAATTAATTAAATTTTTTAGTAGATTTTGATTTGATTAAATTTTAATTATATAATTTAGGTGTTTAGAAAAACAATTTAAAATAAAAATTTACAAGAGTGGTTCTATTCAGACCTCCTAATTTGCTATTTGGACCTCCTTCATTTTTTTGCACAATTTTAAAACCAATTTTACCCCTCTACAAATAAAAAAAAAAAAACAAAAAACCTACATCTACATCGCCCCTCTTACATCTTGCAGTTCTCTCTCCAATTCTATCCCTATCCACAAAATTTAGAAAGTTAAAATTCGAACTTTGAAATAACTACTCCATCTTATTTATTTGAAATCACCATCTAATCAAAGATTAAGAAGAGGAAGTAACACGTTTGATCAAAACTGGAAAACAGAAAAAGAAAAACATGTATCATATGATCTAAGTAGTAGACATCTCTCTTTCTCTCCAACTCTCTATTGTAATCCTCTCTCTATTCTCCTTTCCCTCTTTCTCATTCCCTCTCTCTCTCTTCTCGTACCCATCTCCTAATTGGTTGTCACTGGCTCCAGGAGCTTGAGACGTCTTCATTGTTTCATCTCAAGTTTATTATTAGATTCTATAAATTATAGATTGGATGCTATTTGAAATCTTTGAATTTAAATTTATGCAATTTCAACATCAATATATCTTTAGCGGAAGGGTATGTAACTGCCTATTTTGGCTTTAGATGAATTTATCTATCAGCATCCGGATTCGGGTTTGGTTAAAAAAAAAAACATGGTCAAGACATAATCACTGAGTTTTCTCTCAACCCAAAAAGGATTGACCAAGATTCATCAAACCTGACTAGGCAATCAAGAATTATAAGGTTCTTTAAATTGCTCCAATGGAAATCCAACTTCAACTGCATCAAGTAATGCCAAATTGTTTGAAGAAGAACACAAAATGGGGTTTGAAATTGAGAGTTCAAATTAGTCGATCGTAATTACCAAAAATAGAGAAATCGTTAATCTTAAAAGTTTTTTTTTTTTTTGGGTGTGCTCTCAGTTGATCATGAAAGCTAACTGGAGTTTAGAAGTGCAATTTTTTTTTCTTTTATTATTGGAACATCGCATATATAACAGAGGTGTAAATAGTAAAAATAGGGGTAAATTAGGAAGTTTAGTGGCAAAAAAAAAATGAAGAGAGGTCCAAATAATAAATTGGGAGGCTTGAATAGGCCCACCCTAAAAATTATCCGGAGTCTCTTGAGTTATTGTATATGGATAATATAGGTATACCATATGAGAAATGATCATGAAAAGTGCTCTCATAGTACTAATGATAGACTGGCAAATTGTGTTTTAGTGTTAGTAAAATGAAGACATTGTGGTTGACCGAGTGGATTGTTGTTGAGACAAAGTCAAAAACAGATAATATTTTGAAAATAAGCATAAAATATCTCAATGCATCCAACAGTTGGTTTCCCCAATGTTTTATGTTTAGATGGGGTTGTTCTTAGAGGAATATAATTAATGAATATTATTATTAAGGTGTTTTCGGTTGACCATATCGAAGTCAAAATAATGATGAAATTGATTGATTGATTTTTTTTTTTACAACAAACATAAAATATTTCAATGATCGATAGATTGAAATATATGGGTCAAAGAGGTCAACTCAATATATGCCAACAATGATCCACTTGGTCAACCATAATGTCTTCATTTTTACCAAAACTAAAACACCATTTTCCAATCCGACATTAATATTATGAGAGCACTTTTCATGACCATTTCTCTTATATTATACCTCTATTACCCTAAAAAAGAAAAGTCGACTAATCAACAGCTATAACAAAAGTCCTCCAAGAAAAGAACGCGCCTCATGCGCCTGGTGTCGTTAAGCGAGAGTGATGCTCCGTCCAGTGCACGTCTTTGGGGCGTCGTCGTCGGACGGGCCGGTGATGGTTCTGTGCACTCCGGCGAGGGTTTCTGGCTGAGACATGGCCCAGGGCAGGTGGATGGTGTTTGTCTCCCTAGTTGGACAGAGCGATCTCGATATGTCCTTCGCGGGTTGTGGGCAAACACAGGTAAGGATCGGCGGTACGGCGGTTGGCCGGCAGCGAGTTCAAGCTCAGGACAGAGTCGATCCTGAAAGGGGTATGTTCCGCCTTGGGATTCGGCAGCTGTTGTCAGAAGGACTCGATCGGTGGTATAGCGATGCTGTGTGGCGGTGTGGTGTGGTAAGGCCGTGGTGTGGTTTTGCGTTGCGACATGATGATGGAGCAAGAGTATGGTGGCAGGGATGGCTGCCTGTGGCCCTAGAGGTCCTTACTGGGGAGAGTGGTGATTGGGCCGGGCTTTTGGTCTTGGGCCCTTGCTGGTTGTGCTTTGTTTTTTGTTGGTTAGGGTTTCGTTGTTCTATTTGTTTAGTTGTTTTGTTGACAATAAGTCTCTACCATGTTTTGGTAGGGCGAAGTGGTCCTTGTGCCGGTCTGTGCACCTTGTGTGCCTTGTCTGCTCTAGGTAGGTGGCGAGTTCCTGACTTTGTCAAATAGTCGCAACCTCCTAGTGGTAGTAATATGTCTTCTCTAGGTAGGCGGCGAGTTCCTTGCTTGGTCAAATGGTCGCTCCCTCCTAGTGGCAGGGTGAAACTAAGTGTCACTGGATTTATTTTCCAGTGGTAACATAGTGGGAAAGTTGTGTGTATAGTAATTATGCTACGTTGTAATCGGGTTACATATTGAGTTCTTCTTTCGCTATGTCACCGCTATGTCAAAGCAAATAGAGTCGCCAGGAGAGCGCTCTTTGCTAATTGGTGCCTAGTTGAGTACAGTTGTTTGGTAGAGACTTATAATAATACTTCAGGTTGTTCTCTAGATACTTATTGTAATCAAAGGTTTAGGCTCAATGTCCCCCTCGTTATATTCGACAGTTCATTAATCAAGGCTTAAGGGCAGCCGCACCAACCCTTTATTCAAAAAAAAAAAAAAAACCTCTATTACCCATGTATAAGAATTCAAGGGACTTATCTTTACGGTTAGTTTTTGAAGCACTTGAATATAAAATTTAATTAAAGGATTAAATACTTGTTACTCCTCATACTTTTCCCTGAAAAACAGTTTAGTCCCTCGCCTTTTAAATTAAATTGAATAGTCCTTATTCTCTCTAATTCTCATATAACAAGTCCAAAATGATCCGAAAAAACTATTATGCCCCTCATTTTCTCTTTTTATTATTATTTTTATTTTCTTCTTTATTTTTTTAATTTGTCTCTCCTTTTTTTATACTCTCTCTCTCTCTCTCTCTCTCTCTCCCTCCCTCCTTCTCTCTCTCTACCCCCGTCTCTACCCCTCTCCTCTCTTCCTAAAAACAAAATCCCTAAAACTCTATCAGCTTTCTCTCTCGCCAGAGCCACTCATTGTTTCCTCCAAGTCAAAAATTCAAGAACGTGAGTCGAAAGGATTATGCCATGAACTTATATGGTGGTGGTATGGCTTGATTTTTACCGGAGATTGGAGAATACCTAAGTGCAAAGACGAGAACCCCGACAATGGCGCTGGTGGTGTCGTCTGGCGGTGGTGGGTGACGGGGCTGCTGGGTTTTTCTCCTTCTTGTTTATTGAGTTGAGCCAAGGTGGTGGTGAAGCAAAGAGATCGCTAGAAATTGAAGGAAGGTGAGGAGCAGTGGCGCTGGAGCTTGTGGTGTGCGTGTGGGGACCAGGATTGACGTATGGCCGTGATTGGCTCGGGTTTCGGTCTGGATTCGACTGGTGATGGTGGCGCTGTGAGATGGTGGCCGGAAGTGGTGGTCTCTGGTGATGGCAGAGGAAGAGAAGAAGAAGAGAGGTCGAGGGAGAGAGAGAGACCGTGCAGCCAGGAGAGAGGGAGAGAAATCCCAGGTTGCCAATCGAGTTGGGGATCGGGTTTCGGTCTGGATTCGACTGGTGATGGTGGAGCTGTGAGATGGTGGCCGGAAGTGGTGGTCTCCGGTGATGGCAGAGGAAGAGAAGAAGAAGAGAGGTCGAGGGAGAGAGAAACCGTGCAGCCAGGAGAGATGGAGAGAAATCCCGGGTTGCCAGTCGAGTTGGGGATCGGGTGTCGGTCTGGATTCGACTGGTGATGGTGGAGCTGTGAGATGGTGGCCGGAAGTGGTGGTCTCCGATGATGGCAGAGGAAGAGAAGAAGAAGAGAGGTCGAGGGAGAGAGAGAGAGTATTTAAAAAAAAAAAAAAAAGGAGAAAAAAAAAATAGAGAAAAAATAAAAAAATAATAATAATAAAAAGAGAAAATGAGG
This sequence comes from Rosa chinensis, assembly GCF_002994745.2. Classification (NCBI taxonomy): domain Eukaryota; kingdom Viridiplantae; phylum Streptophyta; class Magnoliopsida; order Rosales; family Rosaceae; genus Rosa; species Rosa chinensis. Next base: position 48,022,134 of record NC_037090.1, on the reverse strand, counting down.
GGCATAATAGTCATTCCGGATCATTTTGGACTTGTTATATGAGAATTAGAGAGAATAAGGACTATTCAGTTTAATTTAAAAGGTGAGGGACCAAACTGTTTTTCAGGGAAAAATATGAGAAGTAACGAGTATTTAATCCTTAATTAAATTCAATGAAGTTAAAGTCTACGAGAAATTTTTTTTTTAAATTTGTTAATTTTTCCTTTCCAACTCATTTTGAAGTCACTAGTGTCATATTGGTTGCTACTTTTATCTCCAGAACCCTAGGTTTTCTCTCTAGCGTGAGAAAACTCTTAAGGCCGACGGTGTCCGTGTATGTGCAGATCAGCCCTGTCCGGTGTCACCCGGACGTCTTCGTTGGCCTCTGGCCTCGCCGACGTGCTGTGGTCTGCTGCCAGACGGGATATTGATGCTATTTGCCCAGGAGCTTTCATGGGAGAGAGGTTTCTGCTTGTGGTTGCAGTATGCTGGTTTTGGTGGAGTCTCTGGGCATTGTCTCTAAATCACAGTGGGTTTTGGTGCTTCGTCGTGGGTTTTCAGGACCTGCGTTAGACGTTTGGCTCGTGGAGGCTATGATCTGGTGCGCTGCATCGTTGTTGGTTCGTAGTGGTGTGGGCGGGTTTGCTTAGGTCGAGGTGACGTGGTACCATGCCAGCATGGCGGTACGAGCGCGGAGGCTGAGGCAGCATGGGATGTGGCGGTACGGGTGGCGGCAAGGTCAAGCGGTGGTGTCATCTCCTGATGTGAGGGTGTGATGACGTTTTGGGCTTGGATCATTCCGGTACTGCTAGGCCATGGTTTGGGCATTTTCTCTCTAGGGCTGCCCTATTGGGCCTTCTATATTAGGCTGGGGTTTTTTAGCTCTAAGCCCAGCTCTAGGATAGTAATTTTATTACTTTCAATATGTTCCTAATTTTTAGGAAGCTATGCACTTTTGTGCCCCTAGCGAATCTACTACTCCGGAAGATTCATGCTATTTCGTTGTATTTAATGTCAAATGAGTGACCTAGTTCTATGTACCACTGTGAGTACTAACACATCTTCTTATCTGTCTATAGATAGCAGCGGAAGGGTATGTAAGGGCCATTCTGGTTTTTGATCAATATATTAGCTACTGCCTTCTTTAAAAAAAAGAAGTCACTAGTGTCATCCATTTGAGAACAATAACCAAAAAATTCAATCTATTATAGATTAGAACAAAAAAAAAAAAAAACAACAACAACAACAACAACTAAAGGAATTGAGGTGGCTCAAACCCAGGCTGCCACTCTCAATACTTTTGTGCCTTGGCCAACGCTCCACCTTTACAAATTCATCAATATTGTCTTAAAGTTTTAAAATAAAAAAAGTTGAAATAGGTTTCTTTTGGAGTTTTACCGATTCATCTTCGCCTACTATTTCAACAAAAGTATGTCCATTAGAATCTGAGATCAAATTTAATAGCTCATCATTGATTAAATTTGGTGAGATCTCATCCAGATTCGAGAATCACAATCTCAATTCAATTCGGCACTTCAGATTTCAGGGTGAAATATAGGACGGATCTTGTCAAGTAAGACATAAATTGTAATTTTGGTTCAAAAAACACTTCGTCTTTTTCTAAAAAAATCACACTTAAGATTACAATTACAGTAAATAATCCACATAGTTTGAATGAGAGATTATTCCTATATAATTTGTCATTTCGTAAATGCGGAGTTTACATACGCTTTGCGTAATGGTCACAATACTACATTAATGACTTTTTAATACTTATCAACTGCATTAATGACTTCTTAATACTCATCAACTGCATTAATGACTTCTTAATACTCCTTGGCGTGCCAAGATGTTAGAAGACATCAACCATCTTGATTCTACGTGGATAATTCCATCTCCTCAAGTCAGACATGGACACTAATGTGGCGCTCGGTAATGTTTTCGTATATGTATGATGAAAATAAGGTGAAAATGCGTTTGGCGACTTATTTTTAAAAATGTAAAAAAAAAAATGTTACATATATTTAGAGAAAATGACGTAAAAATAAAAATGATATTGTAAAGTGTTGGTTGTGTTTTCTTTATTGAATAGACAAGCTCTGTTGTTGAACCTAAAACGGGGATGATGTGATGGGTGTTCTTTACTTAAATTCAAGAATAGAAAGTTAGGAGTTGTTTCTCCATCAAATAAAGTACGTAATAAGCAAATGAAAAAGAAAAGTTTAAAAAAAAAAAAAAAATGAAGAAAAGAAAAAAAAGAGAAAAAAAAAGAAAAAGAAATCCATGGCTTGACGTTCCCTGATCTGTCTCTCTTCTGTGTTACAACTTTTGCAACACAAGAACCACATTGTTTGGTTTCGCTTTCGCTCTCTCCTGCAATCCCCGAGTAAGTGACCTGGTCTGCTCTTTTCTGAACTAACCAGGTCCTCACGAAGGAGGGAACGGGAGAGAGAGAGAGAGAGAGAGAGAGTTTATTCTCAATTTTCCGTTTGCGTTTTCGGCTACAATGAACGACCTCCTCAAGGTAATCAATACTCCATTCCTCGTTTGTTTTGATTTCTTCTGTTTTGGAGGCTTTTCTTCTGCCTTTTTGTCCTGATCCGGGGATCTGCGTTTTTATTTATTAAATCAGAATCTTGGATTCTTCTGTTTTGGCTTGTGAGTTAGGGAGGGATCCTATCCTGGGGGATTTGTTCGTTGGAGCTGGAACACGATCAAAGTATTGTTTGTAGGCTTAGCAAGGAAACCAAACAGACTACATTGCTGTTTCAATAGGCAATAGCTTTAGCTTAACATGTTTCTCAATTATTATATTGGGACGTTACTTCCTGTTTCGAATTACCTTTCAATGCTGTTATATATTTGTTACTTGGAGAAACTCGATGAGTTCAAAACATTAAACAACCAGACATCAAACAAGACTGAAAGTAACAACACTGATTTACATCTTTACTGGGATCCAGGCTCTGTCTTTCTCTTTTGTATCTGGAGTTAGCTACTGGCATGTCTTCTTATGTAGTAGTTTTTTTTACAATGTGTTACATAATATCAAGTCGCAATTATTGGTCTGCTTCCGTTTGTATGTATATTTTCCTGGAGTTCTGAGAAAGGGTCAAGGTAATAGCAATTGACTTCAGTTTTCTGTTTGTATGAGTTGGCTTGATTACTACTTGCAGGATTCTTTTGAGATCCCTCGGAGTCAACCTCCTACCGGTGGAGATATTGAACTAGGAACACAAGTCTCAATGAATTCTGGAGAACTTGGTTTGGAAAATTTCTTTAAAAAGGTACTTGGTGATCTTAATCTTTTCTCCAATTTTTCACAGAGATAATGATTCTGTATGAGGAGTTCATATCGAGTTTAAGTTTTGTGGATCCTGTCTATGGATTTAATGTTTTCTTGCAGGTTCAAGAGATTGAGAAACAGAATGAGAAGCTAGATAAGCTTCTGAGAAAGCTCCAGGTGAATTTTTCTTTCCAGTATTTTTTTCTTCCCTACATTACTTCCTGAAGGTTATATTGTAGCTCAAACTAGGAGTACTAAGAGTAGCACTCTTGAATACAGCTTCTAGACTTGATTATGGTTGATGTATATTGAAGCCTGAAGCTTGTTGTCCTTCCATTATGGTTTTGTACTTTTCTGTTTTTGGAATTTCAGATGTTCTTGATGCCAAATGGGATGTGAATGATATTTAGCTAGGAAAGCTCTTCATGATACTGAGAATATGAGTTATAAAGTGATAAACAATTATGTAAAGAACTTAAAACTCATATTGCTGTCTACGTAATGGCAATTGTATAGCAACCAGTTCAAGTTAATCTGCATTACTATTCACCATCTGCCCTGCTAATTTTTGCATTTGGAACTATTAATTTAAAGTGCTGTACAAATTTTGGTTCAGCAATTTTGTGAGTTAGCTTTTGGTTGCCATGCATGACTTTTGCATGAACAATTATAAACTGTTATATTTGTAAAGAGGCTTAGAGATATCTTATCAAGTTATCATTGTCGTGTGAAATCTGAATGCAGGATGCACATGAGGAGACCAAGGCTGTGACTAAGGCACCTTCCATGAAATGTAATCTCAAACTCGTTGGTCTCTTTTTATTATGGGAAGCTTTCGGGACTATATGCATATACATTTTTTATGTTAGTATGCATAAGTAATGCCAATTATTGGATTAGGCCTGAAGAAGTCAAGAGAAATAAATATGATTTGCATTGAGAAAAGCAGCAAAAAAGTTTGAAGTTACTCTAGTAATGTGAATAGTGTTCAAGTACTTGCTACGCTCCAGAATAAAAATGTTGATTTTCTTTGTATGCCATTGCATCCCTTGATTCTGGATATAAATTGTAGGGTTTGGACATTGCAAGTCATCTCATGGTGGATAAATGGAAATAGTCTTGATTAATGTTCATTACATTTATTGCACTGTTATTTTATTCTTGTGGTCTGTTGTTAAAAAATATCACATGTATATCGGTTTGTTTATGATGTACCCAGTCTGTGCATGTGACCATGCGTGTGTACTCATATTTTCATATTTATGATTTATTTGCTAAGAAGTGTACATGATAGTTCACTGATCACTACTGCTTCAAGAAAAGGATAAGTCCCACCTTTATTTTATTTTTTTGTCCACTGCACTGTTCTGTTTGTGTTCATCAAAGTTGGTTTCTGTTTGATCTCATAATAACTCAACAAGGATGTTGGATCCTTTTACCATGTTCAGCCATTAAAAAGCGGATGGAGAAAGATGTAGATGAAGTTGGAAAAATTGCTCGCTTTATAAAGTCAAAAATTGAAGAACTTGACAGAGAGGTAAAATCTGACTCAACTTATAGCTGCTTTAAACTCTATGTTGGCAGGACTGCCCATCTGACTGATCTTTTGTCATCACAGAATTTAGCAAATAGACAGAAACCTGGGTGTGGAAAAGGAACAGGTGTAGATCGATCGCGAACAGCAACAACTCTGTAAGTCGAACTCTGCAGTTGCCTTCAGACTGTCTTTTGCCTTTGCCATCCTCTGTTTTTGGTCTCCACTAGATTATGGACATTACTTTCACCTAAACATGCTTGCTGGGGAAAACTTATAAGGTTAGGTAATTGGTTCAAGTGATTAGCCAGAAAAAGAAGAGAAAAGAAAAAGGTATTTATTTTTGCATAGTAGTACCCCTTTTGTCAATAATCTACTTTATTAGTTCAGATATTGCAATAGGATATTAAATGTGAGGCTAGTAAACTAGGATTGATCAAAATTGGGTTGTCTATTTTTCTAGGTTATGCCAAAGAGTACACAGCTCACTTCCATTCAATCCTACCTGCTAGTAATTTTGAATTGTAACTTATATATGATCTAATGGAAGTCACCCTCAACCTAAAAACAAACAAAAAAAGTTTGCAGTAATTGTTCTACCATCTGCCCTCTATTATACTTTCCATATATCTGTCATTTAAATTATTGTATTGTGAAACTGTCATGATGTCCTTCTGAACCAAAATAACTATGTCGACAGTTCGCCTTTCCAGTCGTTTTTTTTTTTTTTTTTTTGTTTCCAAGCATCTTCTTTCCTTGAATATTTATCTGTCTGAACTCAATAGTGTGCTCTGAACTCAATAGTGTGGCTTAATGGGACTGTATATGCCAACTCAATCAAATCTTACTTTGCCGATTTCATCTTTTACAGTGCTTTGAAAAAGAAATTAAAGGACAAGATGGCTGAATTTCAGGTAGTTCAAACTTACATTTACCTATAGCCTTGTTTTGTTTCTTTCATCTGATATATTGTCATCACAACTTAAATGCTCTAAATCTGCAGACTCTAAGAGAAACCATTCATCAAGAGTATCGGGAGGTTGTCGAGAGGCGAGTTTTTACAGGTTTGAGCATTTAATTGCCCCTTATCTGTGGCTATGTAACTTTCTGTGACCTGAATATAATTACCATTTCTCCTTTTTTGTGATTTTCAGTGACGGGCACGAGAGCGGATGAAGAGGTGAAACTTGATGCACTGTTCAAATTGTGGTTTATTTATACCGTTGTAAACGGTTGTGTACTAATTGTTTAAAATTTACAGACAATTGAGAGATTAATTGAGACTGGAGACAGTGAACAAATTTTCCAAAAGGCAATCCACGAACAAGGTCGAGGCCAGGTTTGTCAATTTTTTATTTTTATTTTTTTAAATTTTTTTTACGCTTCCTGTCCACTTGAAACCACTTTTTACTGTCAGCACTGGGACATCCTAAAAACTTCGAATGAATTTTTGACATTTTGAACAATTTGTTCCAACTTGCTATCACACCCTACAATTGTTTTAGTTTGAGGCTTTGAGCTGTTAGATTTACTAAACTGGAAAGTTTCTTTTTAAAGAAAATTTATTGGTTTCTGGAGATGTCCTGCCTCCACTAGCCAATGGTGATTCAGATGATTGCTTCCGATGTCACAAATTTTCTAATGTACCTGTAGGTCATGGACACTCTGGCAGAAATTCAAGAGCGCCATGATGCTGTTAGAGACCTTGAGAAGAAGCTTCTTGATTTACAGCAGGTATCTTTCTAATTTGTGGAATGATGGGTACTATGTCAGTCAATAAGATGTTTAGTTCTACATAGTCCAATTCCAGCCTAAGCCATATAATTTAAATTTTGCTTGCAGTTTTGAAATTAACAAAACTTCTGAATCTTGCCATATGTGATCCTGCATAAATGGGAAGGCTGCGTTTGATCATCAGGTGTTGATCACCTGCATAATCACGTGGCTCATTAATCCAAGTTTTTGTAATTTTGTAATGCCACCACTCAATTCCAGCATATCCTAGGTGGAAAATAGCCACATAGCTCTTAGAACTGAGAGCTGTGTTTGCTTTTACTGCCATAAATGGGGAGCTGTAGTTTCAGTATGATGTACCAGAAGCATGTCTACAGATACTTGAAAGGTGTAAAAATTAAAATGAAAAAGCATTCCTTTTCGTGTTTTTGCTGTTTTGCCCTAGTGTGTAATTTTAGGGTATATGATATACTTTTAATGTTAAAGACCAACTCTTATGCAGATATTTCTTGATATGGCGGTGTTGGTGGATGCACAAGGGGAATTGCTTGACAACATTGAAACCCAAGTAAGTACCACAATCTCATGATTTTCTTGAAATCCGAAATAGATAAAAGAAAAACATGACTTTGAAGATGGCATGTACAGTCAATACCCGTGACACATGGAGAGATATAATGTAATTTGGTTGTTCGTTCCCTAGGTATCAAGTGCAGTTGATCATGTACAGCAGGGGAATACTGCTCTGCACAAGGCCAAGAAGCTACAGAAGAGTTCCAGGAAATGGATGTGCATTGCGATCCTCATTCTTCTTATCATTGTTGTAATCATTGTGGTTGCCGTGTTGAAGCCATGGAGTAGCAACAACGGTGCTTAACTCCTCTACCAGTTTGTAATTGATAGAATGATTATAGCGACTTTACAGCAGACAACACTGAGACTCAGGCGGCGAACTCCTCAAATCGTGTGAATCATTCTAGTATTTTTGGTTGTCCTGTGATGATGCACTCGTCATAACACTATTAATTGGAAGAAAGTACCAACTATAATTTACAGTCAGTATGAACTCCCAACTGGCAATAAACTCGTTTAAATTTACTTGGTAATTCACAGAATTGAGGTGCCAAAATTAAAAATTCTGTAGCATTCACTTTCTGAATGGAATATACTCGGCTGCACTAGCCACTAATTACTGAGCTTTTTTCTCGAATAAGCAATAAGCTTTATCTTTCACCTTCTACTCTTACCAGGCTGAGTTCGATCATTTATGGGGATGATTTCAACCAGGGTGACCAACGCAACACTTAGGGCACTTTTCAACTTATTAGAAAAGTTGTGCTTTTAAGAAAAGCTAGCTTTTGCTTATTTCTGAGAAGAAGTGGTTTAAAAGCAAAGCTGTTGAGTGTTTAGTAAACTGAACTAATAGTATGTGCATGATTGGAGAAAACAAAAATATTTTGAAGGGACTTGTTGATCGGAGCGGAACTTGGTGTACCTCTGAAGCTAACTTGGAAGCTATTGTGCTCAATTACTCTGGCGGACTTATTTTGACTTTCAACCAACCCATCACATGTGCTTGCAGTTGCAAGTCTTAAGTCAAATAGAACAAGATTGAGAATGAATTTTCTGATATATGATTACACCTATTCTGTGGTGTATATAAACGGATTACAATCGTACTACAATGTACTACTACTGTTGTGTACTACTGTACTACACAACATATACAAGGTAAGTAGTTACAACAATAATTCCCTTGTTAGTCTATTCCTAATAGGGAACTATGACTCACACTAACACTCCCCCTCAAGTTGGCGCATATACATCAACCATGCCCAACTTGCTAAGTGAGTCATAAAACGCCTTCCTGGAAACTCCTTTGGTAAGTATATCTGCAAGTTGCTCTTCAGTTGGAACAAAAGGAAAACTAATAATTTTGGCATCTAGCTTCTCCTTTATAAAGTGACGATCAACCTCCACATGCTTAGTACGATAATGCTGTACCGGATTTTGTGATATGTCAATGGCTGCCTTGTTGTCACAATACAACTGCATGGTACTCTTGAGTTTGAAACCCAAATCACGTAACAAATTTCTCAGCCACAACAATTCACACACTCCGTGAGCCATACCCCTATACTCAGCCTCAGCACTAGATCGTGCCACAACTTTCTGTTTCTTACTCTTCCATGTAACCAAATTACCTCCCACAAAGGTAAAGTAACCCGATGTTGACCTCCTGTCTGTGATGTTTCCAGCCCAATCTGCATCTGTGAAGCCACAAACCTCAAGAATGTTGCTGTGTTTAGAAAACAGTACTCCCTTTCCTGGAGCTGACTTTAAGTACTTCAAAATTCGCATAACAGCATCCATATGACTCTCACTCGGGTTATGCATGAACTGACTCACCACACTCACTGCATATGCAACATCTGGTCTAGTATGAGCCAGATAAATCAGGCGCCCAACCAACCTCTGATAGCGAGCTCGATCAGCAGGTACCTGATCTGGATACTCAGCTAAACAATGGTTCTGTTCAATAGGAGTATCAACAGGTCTGCAATCCAACAAACCTATCTCTGTCAGCAAGTCAAGAACGTACTTCCTCTGGCACAGATAGATTCCTTCTCTCCCCCTGGCTACCTCAATTCCTAAAAAGTACTTAAGTTCACCCAAGTCCTTCATCTCAAACTCAGAGGCTAACTGTCTCTGCAGTCTATCTATTCAACAGTATCATTGCCAGTGACTACCATATCATCCACATAAATAATTAGAGCTGTTACCTTCCCTTGTTGATGCTTAAGGAACAAGGTATGGTATGAGTTAGTCTGTCTGTAACCAACCTTCTGCATGAACTGTGAAATCTTCCAAACCAAGCACGAGGTGACTGTTTAAGACCATACAGAGATTTTCTCAATCTGCATACAAAATCACCAGGAGAAGCAACTACATACCCAGGTGGAAGGCTCATGTACACTTCCTCGGCTAACTCTCCATGAAGAAATGCATTCTTGACATCAAACTGTTGGAGTGGCCAGTTTAAACTAGCAGCGACTGAGAGCAGAACCCGAATAGTGTTCATCTTGGCAACAGGAGCAAACATTTCATCGTAGTCAATACCATACTTCTGAGTAAACCCCTTTGCTACAAGGCGTGCTTTGTACCGATTCACTGATCCATCTTCATTATGCTTCACGGTAAACACCTAACGACAACATACAGCCTTCTTGCCTTGTGGTGGAGGCACAAGTTGCCAAGTATTGCTCTTCTGCAACGCCTCCATCTCTTCCTCCATTGCCTTCCTCCACTTTGGATCCCCCAATGAATCCTGCACTTTGTTAGGTACTGATACAGCAGATATTTGATTCACAAAAGATTCATATGACTTAGACAACCTCCTAGTGGACATATAATTGGCTACTGGGTATTTTGATTTAGCAGTAAGGGTAGGTTCATATCTTTTGGCTGATTGACCCCGAGTGGTCCTATTTGGTAACACATATTGCCCAACATTAGACTCATTACTACTAGTAATAGTGAGTGGACATACCTTAAATGAGTGATCTTCAGTACCAGGAAGCTGTGGGTCAGGGGTAGAAGCAATGGTAGGAGGGACAGTTGTGTCTTCAACATCTTTTTCGGCCATAGAGACTGGTGCTTGGATGTTTGGAGTTGTATCTGCAACATCATTTTCCGCCATAGAAACTGGTGCTTGGATGTTTGGAGATTCTCCTTCTGGTGGTGAGCTAATGGTCTCAACTGGATCAGTCAAAATACCACTTGCTTCTTCTCCTCCCCCTCTCCATGATACAGCTCTTCAAAAAATGAATGCTCCCCCTGAAGAGCTGTATCGGAAGAGGTAAAATAACTCATGTCCTCAAAGAAAGTGACATCCATAGTGACATAGTACTTCCTGGTAGGTGGATGAAAGCACTTGTACCTTTTCTGATACCCTCTGTAGCCAACAAACACACACTTAAGTGCCCGGGCATCCAATTTAGACCTCTGGTTCTTAGGAACATGGACAAAAGCAACACAACCAAAGACACGAGCCGGAAGATTATGAAATGAAGGTAAGGAGACATGAGATGCAAGAACCTCAAATGGAATTTTTCCCTGAAGGACACTAGAGGGAAGACGATTGATAAGATGGGAGGAAGCATATACAGCATCGCCTCAAAGATACTTAAGCATATGGGCACTAAAGAGAAGAGCACGAGCCATATCAAGTAAATGACGGTTTTTCCTTTCAGACACTCCATTTTGTTCAGGTGTTTGTGGACAAGTGGTTTGGTGAACAATCCCATGGGTGTTAAAAAACTCTTGGAAAACATGATTAACATATTCCCCCCCATTGTCAGAACGAAGGACTTTAATGGTGCTATGGTACTATGTTTGAACAAGAGTACGGAAAGTTTGGAAAGCTGGAAAGACTTCATCTTTGGTTTTAAGAAGGGCAACCCATGACAATCTCGTACAATCATCAATAAACAACACAAAATATCTCATACCCGATACAGTGGGCTCTCTAGAAAGTCCCCAAACATCAGAATGAATCAACTTAAAAGGAATAACACTTTTCTTAGACACTCTAGGAGAATAAGTAGCACGATGACTCTTGGCCAAAACACATGTTTCACAACGTAAAGCAGACTCATTCACACCAAGAAACAGAGTAGGCATGGTTGTTTTTATAAGACTAAAAGAAGGATGCCCTAAACGGCGACGCCACAACCAAATTTCACTTATCTTATCAGAAATTGAAGTCAATGCGACTCGGGACTGTGCTCCTGGTTTCTCTCCCGCGTATGTTTGATTCACATACATAGGATAAAAGGTTACGGAGCATTTAGACTCAGTATTCAACTGTGGAACAGATATCAAGTGATGAGACAAGTCAGGTACATATAACACATTATGAAGCTCTAAAGTGGGAGTAATACGCACTGACCCGGACCCTAACACAGGAAAAGCCTCACCATTGGCATTGGTGACATAGGACACTGGTAGGGAAGACAAGTTAGTAAAATATGATTTATCATAAGTCATATGATCGGAGGCACCAGAATCAATAATCCATGTATCAGAACCAACAAAGTTAGAAACTTTTAAAGTCATACCAATCTTACCACAATCCCTAAAAGAACCTCCATCTGAACTTCGCACAGACACTTCAACCCTCTGGGCCTCATTGGTCTTAGAACTCTGACTTTTACTGTCATCACCACCCATTGCAATAATACAATAGAAAATATATATAAATCCCAAAGTACGCAGCAGAAATAAACAAATAATAACAGTTGATTTTAATTTTTTTTTTTTTAACCTGAGGTATGGGCTGACTGTTGTCCTACGTGTGTGGCTGAGTTGGGTGAGGTGAGTTGACCGAGTGAGAGGGTTGGAACAGTGAGCCGGGTTAGGAAGGATGCCGACTGAAGTAGGTGACTGGAGAAGAGAGGACACCTGTCTAAACGGAGGGCGCCCACAAAGACGAAGCCAATCGAACTAACTAGAGAAGAGGCGATTCGATCAGAGAAGAGGCGACCCACTCAGGTTGAAGACGAAGCTGATCGAATGAGACCCGACCGGAGAAGGGACAACCATATCAGAGATGGAGCAGAGCGGGGCTGGGCGACAGAGCCGGAGTGCTGGGCAACTGCGCCGGAGTGCTGGGTAGACTCTGGTCGACGGTGACGACCTGGGATGTGATGAACAGGTCTGAACTTGGCGTAATCTGAGACGGCAGTCTGGGCAGAGCTGCGACGGGCTGCGAACTGAAGAACCTGATCGACTACGAGGAGTGATGTCGGTCTAGGCAAGGCAGCACAGTGACGTAGATGGAGGCAACACCGAGAATCGATCGATACACGATCTGGTGTGATATGAATGGGTCTCGGGGCTCGGCTGGCTGGACAGGCTGATCTTCGTCGCCGGAGGAAGATGAAGGCAGTCTGGGGAGACGAGGCCGGTTTGAACGACATCCAAGAAGAAGATGCACTGATTGTTCTTGGACGGACGGTAATGCTTGGAAGATAACGACGACAGAATCCCAATAACGCTGTTAAGAGATTCAATAACCCGAATTAATTCCTCAAATTAAAGAATTAGAAAATAAGAGACAAAGTCCTCTTGGATCTTTGCTCTGATACCAAGTCAAATACAACAAGATTGAGAATGAATTTTCTGATATATGATTACACCCATTCTTTGGTGTATATAAACGGATTACAATCGTACTACAATGTACTACTACTATTGTGTACTACTGTACTACACAACATATACAAGGTAAGTAGTTACAACAATATATTCCCTTGTTAGTCTATTCCTAATAGGGAACTATGACTCACACTAACATCTTATACCCTCTCTAATTCCTGATGAGATTAATGTTCTACTAGACTTCTCCAATGAAGAATTGTTTCAAGCTCTAAACAAATGCATCCATCCAAATCTCCTATTCTGGATGGATTTTCACCTTGCTTCTATGGTGGGAAAGAATGTTTGTAACATGGTTAGAGCTTGCCTGGAAGATGACTTGGTTATGAGATAGGTGAATGGTACTTTTATTGACGCAGTCGAATTGGTAACTAGGTTTACCAGCAATAAAAGTTGATTAATAAAAGAGATAAAAGAGAAAATTATCTATTTGATTAATAAAAGTTGAAAGATAGGTTATGCAGCCGCATAAATAAGAGAAAAGTAACCCTAGGGCGACTAACAATAAAACCCTAAAGCCCATGGGTACAAATGAAAACAACCCAAAAATAACTAGGAAAACCAAAACGGGAAAAATAGCAAAATGCAGTTTTGAGGCCCTAAACGACCCTGAAAGCTCGAAAAAGGCCACAGCTTATGGCTAAGCCATGAGTCTTGTTTCTGGCGCAATTCCCTTTCCGGAATGGTAAGGCACATCCCAATCGGACACTGAGCTGTTTCGTGTCTACTAGTCACTTTTCGTTTTCCTCCTTTAGCATGATCCAACTGTTCTTCGAATTGGGCTGCCATCCGTTCTGCATTAGTCTCCTCCACCTCCGAAGAACTCGACCCCGAGTTCTCATCTGGATAAAGAATCTCATCTTCACGAAACTAATGCAGGTCAGCCACATTAAAGGTGTTAGAGATACCCATGGAATCAGGAAGGGCAACAACATAAGCATTGTCGTTGATCTTCTGTAGCACCTTAAAAGGACCATATTTTCTGGGCTTCAGCTTGTTATAGGTACCAACATGAAATCTCTCCTTCCTCAGAAACACCATCACGTCATCACCCTCTTGGAACACTTTTACTCTGTGATGTTTATCAGCTGCAGCTTTATACTTAGCATTAATTGCTTCCAGCTTGGCCTTAACTTTGTCTCGAACAGCCTGCACATCTTTAGCCATGCCCTCAGCAGCAACACTAACACCAGGAACCTTAGGAAGCTTTACCAGATCAACCACATGTCGAGGAACAGTAGTATAAACTAAGGAGAATGGTGACTTCCCTGTTGCACTATGCACAACACTGTTATAAGCAAACTCTACCTGTGGCAAAGCATAATCCCACTGTTTGGGTCGATCTCCACAAATACTTCGGACCATGTTACCCAAAGTTCTGTTAGTAACCTCTGTCTGCCCATCAGTTTGAGGATGAGCTGTGCTGCTACGGTTCAAAGCTGTTCCAAACATCCTCCACAAGGTAATCCAGAAATGGCTAAGGAACTTTGTGTCTCTGTCAGAAGTAATGGACTTGGGTACTCCATGCAAATGAACCACCTCCCTGAAGAACAGTTTGGCTATATTAGAAGCATTAACAGTCTTCTTACATGCAATGAAATGCGCCATCTTGGAGAACCTGTCAACTACCACAAACACTGAATCCACACCCCGTTGGGTACGGGGTAATCCCAACACAAAATCCATAGCAAGATCCTGCCAAATATCTTCAGGAACAGGTAAAGGTAGATAAAGACCTGTGTTTTGGGACTGACCCTTAGAAACCTGGCAGGTGTAGCACTTTCTCATGATAGTTCCTGCAGCCTTCTTCAACTGTGGCCAGGAATACCTCTCCTCAAGGCTAGCAATAGTTTTGTCTTGGCCCAAGTGCCCACTCAATCCCCCTCCATGCATATCTCTAATCAGTTTCTCCCTCAATGAAGAACTAGGGATACATAGCCGGTTGCCCTTGAATAAATATCCTTCATTCTCATAAAAATCTGCAACTGCATTATTGTTGTTGCACTTGGCTCAAATCTCCTTGAAATCAACATCTTCCTCATACAACTTCTTCAAGAGATCAAACCCCACAATCTCCTGAGCTAAAGTGACCAGTAAGGAAGCCCTCCTACTCAAAGCATCTGCAACCCGGTTAAGAGTACCAGATTTATGCTGAATCACAAAAGGGAATTTCTGCAGAAAACTCACCCACCTTGCATGCATCTTATTCACAGTTTTCTGGCTATTAAAGTACTTCAAGGCCTGATGATCAGTGAACAGTACAAACTCCCTCTGAATCAGGTAGTGCTCCCATTGCCTCAATGCCCGAAACACTGCATAAAATTCTTGGTCATAAGTACTCCACTTCTGACAAGCTTCACTCAGCTTTTCACTAAAGAATGCTACTGGTTTCTTTTCTTGTGACAACACATCACCTACCCCCACGCCACTAGCATCACATTCAACCTCAAATACCTTGTCAAAATTATGAAGAGCAAGAACTAGTGCAATACAAAGTTTCTCCTTGATTAAGGCAAAACTCTTCTCTTGTTCCTCTCCCCATTGGAATTTGCCTTTCTTCAAACATTCAGTAATATAGGGGCAGTAATGGTACTGAAATTCTTCACAAACCTCCTGTAGAAAGTAACTAAACCATGAAAGCTCCGCACCTCAGAAACTGTTTTTGGAGCTGGCCATTCTCTTATTGCTCTCACCTTCTCTTCATCAACCTGAATGCCTTCTTCTCCAACCACAAATCCCAAAAATAACAGTTTGTTGGTACAGAAAGTACACTTCTTCAGGTTAATGTACAGTTTATTTTCCTGTAAAGCTCCCAAAACCTGTCTCAAATGTACCAGATGTTCTTCTTTGGTCCTACTATAGATCAATATATCATCAAAATACGCCATGATAAAGGAATCAATAAAAGGACGAAGAACTTGGTTCATAAGCCTCATAAAAGTGCTGGGTGCATTAGACAACCCGAATGGCATAACCATCCACTCAAACAAGCCATCCTTGCTCTTAAAAGCTGTCTTCCACTCATCTCCTGGCTTGATTCGAATCTAGTGGTAACCACTTCAAAGGTCTATCTTGGTAAACACTTTGGAACCCTCCAGTTCATCAAGCATGTCCTCCAAACGAGGAATGGGAAACCTGTACTTCACAGTTATCTTATTTATGGCCCTGCTATCAACACACATCCGCCATTGATTGCCATTCTTAGGCATAAGGAGGACTGGAACTGCACAAGGACTCATACTTTCACGAATGAACCCTTTTTTTTAACAAGTCTTCAATCTGCTCCCTCAAAATCTCATTCTCCTTGGGACTCATTCGGTAATGTGGCAGATTTGGCAAACTAGCTCCACAAACCAAATCAATCTGATGTTGAATGTCCCTCATAGGTGGTAGTTCGTTGGGCAACTCATCTGAAATCAACTCTTCAAACTCTCCCAACATATTCTGCACTTCCTTAGGGATCACCACATCTTCCTTTTCTGCAGCCAACAACCCCTTTATCACCACTGGGCAGAAAACTTCAGATTCTTTAAAGGCCTCCTCCATCTCAAATTCACTACTAGATAAGGTCAGAAAACTCTCCCCTTTCTTTCCACCAGATTTCTCAAATTGACACACAAGAGCCATAGCAATTTTATGACTATTCCACATAAACATCATCGCATTATCTCTGCCTTTATAAATCACATCCACATCATATTGCCATGGTCGTCCAAATAAAGTATGACAAGCATCCATATCAATAATATCACACAGAACTTCATCTTTATAATGCTTACCAATGGATGCCGGTACTTTGCAGGAATCAGTAACTCGAACTTGTGGACCTTTCTTGACCCAACCAAGGGAATAAGGTGCTTCATGAGGCTGCGTAGGTAACTGCAAGTATTCCACCAGCTTCTTGGCTACAAAGTTTTCACAGCTCCGATTATCCACAATCAAATTGCACACTTTGTTATTGATGGAACAAAATGACCTGAAAATATTGCGTCGCTGCCCATCTTCTTTAGGACATAATAAGACCCGCTGCAACACAATATTAACCTTTTCAGGAGCTCCTCCTCCGCAAACTCAGCCCCATCATAATCGTCACCTCTTCCTCCTTCTTCTTCATCTTCATCATATTCACCTATAAGAGCAGTTTGTCTCCTCTCAGGACACACATTAGATCTATGCCCAGGTTTGTTGCATCGATAACAGACGTCTATTGTAGGTCTAGCATAAGGATTATTAAGCCTCTGGTTCGGGGCCCTGTTTTGAGCACCACTAGAACTGCCAGCCCCTTTGAAAGGAGGATTGGAAGCCTAAAAGCGTTTTTGTTTTCTGCAGTGTGGTTTTACCCTTGTCAGTTGAGGAGTTAACCAAATCTGTGATCCTTTGGTAGTTATATCTCTGAAAAGAAGAAGCTCGTGAAGGCTTCTCTAACAACTCTGCCTTCAATGCTAGGTTCGAAGCTTCTGCCACAGTCCACACAGTGACTAACCCAATTTTCTCCTGAATGAAAGGTTTCAGCCCATTGATATAGCGAGCCACCTTCTGGCCTTCAGTAGCTCCTAATTCATTACGCTTTGAGTAGCGTAGGAACTCAGCGATGTACTCAGCCACTGTCCTAGTTCCCTGGACACATTCAATATACAACCTGTACAAAATCTGCTCATAATCATCTAGCAAGAATCTCTCCATCGTCAACTGCTTCATTCTTCGCCATGTTCTAACATCCTGTTTCCTCTGCTTCTTTTGAGTGTTCTGCAATTTATCCCACCAAACTGCAGCAGTACTCTTCAATCTCCAAGCAACATGCTTAACCTGTTTATGTTCAGGCACTTCCATAATCTCAAAGAATCTGTCCACCTGAAGCTGCCAATCCAGATAATCTTCTACACCCAAGTTGCCTGAAAAGAAAGGAATCTCAGCCTTGACTTTGTAATCCTGGTCAGCTTGTCCTTGGTGTTCATGTTGCACAATTTCTTCTTCAGACTCAGACTCTGAAGGATTAACAACAACTTCACCACGTGGAGCCCTAACTCGCTGGCCTCCTTCCCTACCTCTATTCCGATTATTGTTGTTGTCCAATCTGATTATTCATGGAATTGATGGCAGTGGTAAACATTGTCGTAAGAGCTTCAATATCTGATTTTGTAACTTCACCCATTGCTACTAAGGCAAATAAAAGAGACAGGGAAGACCTGCTCTGATACCACCTGACGCAGTCGGATTGATAACTAGGTTTACCAGCAATAAACCTAACAAAAGGGTTCTGGAGTCCACCAGAGATAAAAGAGAAAATTCTCTATTTGATTAATAAAAGTTGAAAGATAGGATAAATAAGAGAAAAGTAACCCTAGGGCGACTAACAATGAAACCCTAAAGCCAATGGGTAAAAATGAAAACAACCCAAAAATAACTAAGAAAACCAAAACGGGAAAAGCAGAAAAATGCAGTTTTGAGGCCCTAAACGACCCTGAAAGCTCGAAAAAGGCCACAGCTCATGGCAAAGCCATGAGTCTTGTTTCTGGCGCAATTCATAAGGCACGTCCCAATCGGACACCGAGCTTTTTCGTGTCTACTAGTCACTTTTCATTTTCCTCCTTTAGCACGATCCAACTGTTCTTCGAATTGGGCTGCCATCCGTTCTGCATCATTTATCACATTTATCCCTAAAGCTGATGATCCTCAAACTATTCTGACTGGACCCCTATTAGCTTATGTAATTTGCTCTATAATATTTGGGCAAAAGTAGGTTGAAGAATCATCTTGATAATCTCATCTCTCCATTCCAAAGTGCTCTCCTGCCAGAAAAGTTGATTTCAGACAGTTCGTTAGTGGCAGTTCATACTTACTAATTATGTGTGAATAATAGGTATGTTACTGATTCTGGTTATGTGAAGCAACGGCAGTACAACCCCTCAGCTGGCATGTACTCCCTCAATGTTGTTCAAATTAGCAAGGAGTTAGTAGATCCATATTTTCTTCATAGGTTTTCTTTTGTTTCTTTTCTGCAGTTATATCTTGCTTGTCATTCTAATTAGTCCTTGAATTCCTATGATTGTAGGGTACAAGCTAATCAACGATTAGGACGAGCTGGAAGGACATGTCCTGGGAAATGCTATCGGTTATATCCATACATCGCTTACCATGAGGAGCTCCTGGATGCAACAGTTCCTGAAATTCAACTTTCTTCACTTGCTGGAAGTGTTCTTTATTTGAAATCTTTGGACCTCCCTGATATTGACATCCTCAAATTCGATTTTCTTGATTCTCCTTCCTGTAAGACAGATTTTTTCTTCTTTTTTCGTTTTTGGTCCTTCTCTTCACTGTTTAGGCATACAATTATTAATCCTTGTAGATTTTAAGTAAATATAGTTGTTTGTTGCAGCTGAATTTAGTAGAAAAGAATACTTCAATTCAGGGTTAATTCGATAAATCTATTCATCCCACAATGGGGATATATATACAAATACAAAGGAGTAGTCTAACTCCAATAGGAAACAATCTTTCCATAATTACAGGATATTCTAATTAAATAAAATCCTAATTACATACAGATTTACAGCGATTCTACACTCCCCCTCAAGTTGGTGCATAGATGTCTATTATGCCCAACTTGTCAACCGAGCTGTCAAATACCTTCCTGGACACTCCTTTAGTAAGAACATCAGCTAATTGCTCCTCTGAGTTTACAAATGGAAAGCGAATAACCTTTCTGTCAAGATTTTCTTTAATAAAATGACGGTCAACCTCCACATGCTTTGTTCTATCATGCTGAACTGGATTATGTGCAATCTCAATGGCAGCTGTATTATCATAATGCAAATCCATAGGCTTTTTAAGCTTGTAACCCAGGTCCTTCAAGACATTACGAATCCACAATATTTCACATACTCCATGTGCCATACCTTGGAACTCAGCTTCTGCACTTGATCTGGCAACGACTTTTGCTTTTTGCTATGCCAAGTGACAAGGTTCCCTCCATCAAAAGTGAAGTACCCAGATGTAGAACGTCTGTCCGTTTTATCACCAGCCCAATCTGCATCTGTGTACCCAACAACTTCCAATTCATCTTTTTTCTGAAACAGTAACCCTTTACCTGGCGCCCACTTCAAGTACCTCAAAATACGAAAGACTGCATCCATATGCTCTTCACTAGGACAATGCATAAATTGACTAACAACACTCACAGCATAAGCGATATCAGGTCTGGTATGTGAAAGATAAATCAACCTTCCTACAAGACGTTGATACCTCCCTTTATCAGTTGGCACTTGATCAGGATAGATAGCAAGTCCGTGATTCATCTCAATGGGTGTCTCGATGGGTCGGCAGTCCAGCATCCCCGTTTCAGCAAGTAAATCAAGAACATATTTCCTCTGTGAAAGTGAAATCCCCTTCTTAGACCTTGCAACTTCAACACCCAAAATATACTTTAGTTGTCCCAGATCCTTCATTTCAAACTCCTTTGACAAATACTTTTGCAATTCATTTATCTCATTCGGATCATCTCCTGTAACAATCATGTCATCAACATACACAATAAGAGCTGTAATCTTACCATTCTTGCGCTTGATGAACAAGGTATGGTCAGAATTGCTCTGTCTGTAACGTCCCGTATCTCAATTACCCGTTTACTAGTCATTTGGACGGTAAACGACCTTTATTTTCACTTTTACTATCGTTTCAGTACGTTTAGTGGCCCTAAAAGTTGACTTTTCGTTCGGGTAAAAATTTAAGGAAACTTCCTTCATGAAAGTTGTAGAGGACGTTAAACCGAGCGCGTGCATATGTGGTGCGTAAAAATTGGAGTTCGTATGTGAAAGTTATAAGCGAAAGATTAAAGTTACTGTTTACGGTTACTGTTCATAGTAAGTTTCTATAAATAGCCGAGTTACTGTGGTAAGTTTCCATTTTTGGAAACCTACCCGGCTCTTTCTCTCTCCTCCCCCGACATTTCCTTCCTCTTCGGCCCGATTCTTCCTCCTCCGGCCGACCCACGGTGAAATTCGGCCATCCCCAAGCTCGTCTCCTCCCCCTTGACGCATCTGTGGTGGTATTTTGGGGAGATTTGGCCGGAGGAGCTCGATTTCTTGCTGGGAAGGTTACTGTAGCAACTGCGGGTTTTGACGATTTCCGGCCATTCCGGCCACCTCCGGCCACCAGGTTAGCATCGAAGGTTCGGTTTTTGATATAGATCATTTCCCCTAAGGTCTTTCATTTCAATTTGCAGTGTAGAGGTCGAATTAACGATTTAAAATTTCTAGGGTTCTTGGAGTTTTCTGGAAAAATTTCACCGGCCATTTCGACTGTTTAAAGGTAAAATTGGGTTGTGTTGTAGTTGAGAAAATCGATCAGTGTGTTGAGTAGGTGCTACTGTCAAAATATGGTGGCCATCGGAGGTAGTGGCCACCGGCGCGTGGGGCCCACGCGCTGCCACTGTTGGCGGCGCGTGGAGGCGTGTGTGGGCAGTGTTTAATTTCAGTTTTAGCCCTTTAAATTGTATAATTGTTGTAGAGGTTAAATATGTGATTTTGGTTAAGTTTGGGAGAAGTTTGACATGGATTATGAATTTCTGAAGTTTGGGAGTTTCGGTTGTTGAATTGTGGGAATCCAACCTTCGGATTTCCCTTGTTCCGATATGGAATACATTAATCGACGGATGGATATTAATGGTGAAGTTTGGTAAGGATTGGGGAAGTTTGATTGGGTGTGGAAGAGGATTGGAGAAGTTGAGATTGGGTTTTGAGATTAATTATTGATTATCGTAAATAGTTATCAAATTGTTGTTTACGGATTATAATTGTGTACAGGACGTGATACCGACCTATCGCTCGACGAGGATCCTTACGCTTGGATACCACGTTAGCCGTATACCGTGAGTGGACTTTTAATTTTAAAGATTGATGCATGCATATATATTTATTTGCTTCCGAGTTGATTATTTTATTTATCCATTTACCTTCTTGAGCATACGGTTATTTTCGGAAACGGTTTTGGTTAATTGATTTACTTGGAGATTTTATGGCGTGCGGGGTCACGTCATTGGATTACGCTTATCTTCTTTTATTTATTTATCTCCGATGTGATTTCCGGATTTATACTATTTATATTATACTTATATTCGGCAATTTGAGATTTCTATGAAATGCGTTGAAATTAATCTTTATACTTATTTATATCCTAATTATTTTTGATGATGAGATTATCTGGGCGTGTGGGACACGTCATGGGAAATTCTTTTACGAAATATGGGGAAGCCTTATGTGTTTGTGGTTTTAAATTGGTTTTCGGGTTTCTTATGCCATACTTAGGGTGACTATTATCATTGCTAGCATTGATCTTCCGCCTTTGTGGCGAGGTGATGGGATCACCGAAGCCCTCCGCCTTTGTGGCGCTGGTTACTGTCTTTGTGACAGTAATTCTAAAGCCCAGTATCCTATCGCTACACATAGTGGCGTAAGGGTATATTACGGGAGTAATGGGAGTACTTTAGCCTGGGAGGCTATCACCCGAGCCTGGGTGGCTCACTCGTATGGCTATCATCTTCCCCTACTCTTTATACTATTTTTGACTAGCGGGGCTAGTCCGATTTGTTTTAGCCAGCGGGGCTGGTTCTATTTCTTTGAGTATCGGAGTTTCCACCTTTTCTTTTATTCTTATGTGACTAGCGGGGCTAGTCGGCCTTCAAGAGCGAAACTCCTCTTATTTTATTTTTGTTAATCATTGCATGCATCGGAAGTTCTTAGAGAAATAAATGTGGGAAAGTATAAAATCCCTTTTATTTGAAATTGTTTATTTTTTTTTGTCCACTCACGCTAACGTTTTTCTTGTACTTTCCCCTGGGCCCTTCGGTTTCAAATGCCCAGTTCGCAGTGTAGCTGTTTGGCTTTAGGAGTTGAGGCTTAGCACCACCGCTGTCATCTATCCCTCGTAGGTTACTTGCTAACCTACTATGTGTATCGTTGTTCTTTTGGTTCTAGACTGCTATGATAACCTTGAGATTTTTGTATTATTATTGTAACCTTTGACTTGGTTGTATTTTGAGTTAATTGGATAATTTGGTACTCTAAATTGTGAAGTTGTGCAGTTTTGGGAGCAGGGTGGCTCCAGGAGTTTTGGGAGGGTTGTTTAGAAGTGAAATTGAAATCCTACAGGTTTTGGGTTACCCATTTTTAAGGGGGGTTATGCCGAAATTTTTGGTAAACCTTCTTTAAAGGTGGGTCCCGCGGGGCCACTTCGGATTCCAGGGTGGAATCCGGGGCGGACCCTGTCAGTTGGTATCAGAGCATTAGGTTGTTAGGTTCTGTAGACTTGTTCTGAGGGATAAGGTGAGTAATTAAAGAGTCAATTTTGCGGTAGAGTATTCAACAACAAGTGCTCGAGTCAAGTTAAACATTTGTGAGATATATGAATGATGAAAAGCCAAAATTAACAAAAGAGGCCCAAAATAATCAAATAATGATATAAAAACATATCGAACTGTAGAATAACATGTTGTCCGTCTAATAATATTGTTTTTAGGGTTATTTGCTATTGCATACAAATTGTTAGGTTGCATTAATCTGGTTATAACTTTGAGTGTGGTCAAGACCATAAAAAGATTGAATGCACCCCACACACACGTATCTAATTTTCTTGTTACCTAACCACCTGCCCAGAATAAATTTCTAGTATCGTTACAACACCAACTATTTGGCAACGACGACACTAGTATTTCGGTTCTCCATGCTCCCGCTGGAGTGGCAGGGGAGCTTTTACTACTCTAATTCAATACAAGCACACAGATATGATGATTCACACTATGTGTCGAAACTCAGAAAGCTCAAATTGATTATATAGTTCTATCTATTGTAGTGACTTCACCAAAGTCAATTCAACTCAAGACACATACGAGCGATGCTAGCTTAGTTCTACCGCCACTGGAGCTTGTTTATCCAACGCGATGATGGAAGAATTCACTCTAGATGAAAGTGATTACACAATCCCCAGAGGTAAAATTGGCCCAAATATTTCTTTCTTTGAGTGTATTAAAGCTATGCTTGATTTAGAATAGAATTATGTGGTGAATGTGAAGGCTTATAGGTAACCCTAACTCTGACGATGCATATGAATCCATGAGGACAGAGCTGACCTGTAAGTGGACACTTATGCCTCGTTTGGTTCGCAGAATTGAAGACTCAGGTTTGTTTGGTAACCACAAAGTCCTGAAATGCTTTCCTGACATTGGGGAAAGTTGGCAGTAAACTCATTCCACTCAAATCCCATGGGATTGATTTTCCCATCCCATTTCCTAGCATTAACTGCAAACATTTTGGACAACAATACCCCTGCCCAAATACGCTATTGCCAAATTTACCCATTAGAATATCTTCTAATTCTTAGCCTCTTTCACGCTCATGCGTTCGCGCCTCAATTTCGCACCCTCTATTTTGCGCCTCTTTCATCACTTACACACTCATGCATTCCAAAAGTTCTTTATCAGAGGAGATGAACTAAATTATCTTCACTCACAAAGAAGTCATCTGTTCTGATTAGTCTCGCACAACAACTTTCATTTAGGTATATATGATATATAAATCCATTACCTTTTTTTTTTTGTGATTAGGTATATGATTTGTTTCTTCGTGTTCTTCAACTTTCATTCGGCTCACTCTTCTTCCATAATCAGCTTTCTCTCTCCCAAGTAATAAAGGTCAGGCCCTAATTCTCGAATCTTGTTCATAATACTATTGGGTTCTCTTAGTTTCCTTTGGTGTGTTTCTATTTGTGTATGAACTGAGAATTGTTTGGTTGATGAGGATTAGAAAAGGGTATTTGTGATTCTGTTGTTTGTGTTTTGTGGTGGGGTTTGTTAAGTAATGGAGAAGGTAAAGTGAACCTAAGTTAGAGGGTTGGTTTTCTGGAATACCCAATTGATGGAAATAGAATAGAATAGATTCTTTTCTCTATTTGATTCTGGGCTTGTTTTGTTTGTGCTTGATTTTCATTATGTATGATGGATGCTGTAAGTTGGAATTATGAATTTTGGGTTGTTTCAATTATTCTGCTCCATTGTAATTCTTTTCTTAACTGATCCATTATTTTGTTGTTACTTCATTTTGGTCTTGCTCATACAAAAATGGTGAACAAACATTATACAACTTTAGGGGTCTTGTTCCTGTAACATGTCTACTAAGCCTTTCCTGGGTCGTCTCATGATTGTAAGTTATTCACTAATTATGCATGAAGTTGCTACTTTTGTGCTGGTTTTGTTAGTCGATGATTTGCTGGGGTGGGTAGGCTATGTTTCAGTTACCTATTTCTAACTTAAGAGGATTAAAATAATGGTACTTGTAGGCATGGTAAAGACTGTTTTAATACCTTTAACCTTGTCATTGCTTTTTTCCTTCTGTTGAAGTTGCATTATATAACCACAAACCAAGTCAATTGGCAATGGGTCAGAAGCCTAGAATTCTATGCTCTAACGTAAAACATAAGAGTGACCTGATATTTATGTTAGCTTTATTGTTGTATGCGTTAGTTGTTTACCTTTACTTTTCATGGTGCATTTGAATAACCAATGCCCTTGAGGCTGCAAAAGGTTCTTCCACTACAATAATTTCTTCTACAGCAAAAGCTTCTTCTTCTGCAAATGAACACTTCCTGCCTATTTGGCTCACAAGTCTTATAGTTTAGTTTTAGTACTTATAAAAAAGGTGGCCATAAAAATCGAGAAAATGCTAAAGGGTAACTTTTAGTCCACAGCGTGTTGTATTTGCAAAAACAAATCTATACTCCATTTCTCATCCATTTAAAAGATCAGTGCATCAGAAATATTAGGGAAGCAGTTAGCATGTCAACTATGGGGCATTATGCATTTTAGACTTTTCAACATTGGTATTGGTTATGCTTTTCCTTTAACTCTTTTTCTAGCAACCAAACAAAGTAATTTTATTTGTAAGCTTCTTTTTCAGGTGATGAATTGGACAGACAATATCCAAATTATACTGCTTTTTTTTCTTTCCCTTAAACAAATCAAATCAAATATACAAATATGAACGACTAACATGCATGACTGATTATCTGCTTATGGCATCGTCTTCAAGCCCCAAAAATTGTGTCACACCACCTATGCCAAAATCTTCCTCTCATCCAACCCAACAAATTTCACAACTACATCAAAGTCTGAAATGTATGAATTGACCGGAAATCACCTTGAAAATTTGGGAAAAAAACCCTAGAATTTCAATTGCTCGATTCATCCTCCTCACTTTGAATCAATTTAAGCTACTTCGAGGGATTATGTCAGTCGCAAGGGCTTCAAAACCCAACAAGAATCGTCGCCAGAGGTGGCCAGAAACGTGAGTTTCGACAAGGTACCCAAAACAGTGTCGTCACTCATTTTTTGCTTCTATTCGCCGTTGTGGGTGATCGTACGTGGAGGGTGAGGCTGGAAATAGGGCCAGCGTGAGGCATCATTCCAGATGGGATCTGTTCGCATGTTTGGAGTGGCTTGATGACGGTGGAACTTACCGGGTTGTGAATTTGGGTTCGGGTTGGAGGTTGGGTCTGGGATAGAGAAGCTTACCAAAGTGAATTCTTTTTATAGAAATTTTCCCTAAACAGTAACATTTGCTTTTTAGACCATAACTTTCACATACGAACTCTGATTTGAGCATTCCACAAAAAGGCCAATTCACAAAATAAAATAAAAGGAAAAGAAATTTAACAAAATAATGAAAATAAAAAAAATAAAAAAAGTCGATGTTGTAGGAGAATAGAATTGTGTTTATTATTGATAATAGGAGCCCTTTATATAGGGAGTTTACAGAGTACACAAAAGATAACAGAATCGGAATACAATTAGTATACCTAGGGTACTTTCCTATTACAACTCTAAACCTTAGTTTGAAGAGGCACACATTATGTCGATATCCTTCAACACTCCCCCTTGTGCCGCTCAAACTTGGTGATGACGCTTTAATTGTTGCCTCGTTAAAAACCTTGCCAGGTAACAAAAACCCTGTGGGACAAAAATAACCCTGGTCCAAGGACAAAAAGAGAACAACACGTCCTTCACTCTTCGAGATCGAACATGTAGACATCATGCCTCCCCCTGATGTCAATATCTCCCCCTGATTGCTACAATCATGGGAGTTCGGATAACTTTTTCAATCCGATGCTCTTCACATGTTTCTCGAAAGTGGATTTTGGTAACGACTTAGTAAATAAGTCTGCTACATTATCCTCTTATCGGATTTGGTTCACTTCAGTATTTAGAAATGCTTGTTGTCATTTCGATGGAGGGGAGGAGGAGCATGGAAGGTGGCATTTTGCCTTGTGGGGTCCGATCCCACACTTTCGTCATCTCTTTTCTCTGTAGAGATAGAACAAGCCCATATCAATCATACCTCTCAAATATCGAAAGATTGTCTTTATACCAATCTAATGGTGTTGCGTTGGCGCGGGGCTATATCTAGCCAACAAGTTCATAATAATTGAGGTGTCCGGTCTTGTATTGTGCTAAGTACAATAATGCGCCTATTGTACATAAGTAAGCACTTTCGCTATTAACACGTCTTCGTCATCATCCCTGGGACGAAATGGATCCCTTTTAGGGCTAAGACTACGAACGACCATGGTGCATCTTTGACTTTATCAAAAATGTCTATTGACACGGTATACAAGTTCTGAATCTAGACAAAACCGTGGTCTCCCAAGGTCATTCCTCTCAAACTCGGATTTCAGGTGTTCAGCGGTTTCCCTTAACTCTCAAGGGTTCCAATTATGTTTATCAACATAAACCGCGACCATTGCAAATCTGGAACTTGTCATGGAAACGCGTGGGCATAGTTCATCATATCTCTTCCCAATCAAGTAGTCATTTTAGTAAGCATTTCAACCTCGTTGCAAATGCGCTCCGTGGTATAGAGCCTCTTGACTTGGGTAAATGAAGTCCACAAGAACCTTCATTATATTCCGTATCTAGATCCCCATAAAGATACGTAGTGACCACATTCGTAAGCTGCATGTTCAGTTATTTGGAAGCTACCAAACTGACAAGGTAGTGGAGTGCAATGGCATCCATTACTAGAGAATATGTCTTCTCGTAGTCGATTCCAGGGCGTTGTGAGAAACTTTGCGCCATAAGGTGAGATTGCCATCTCTTTTTCTCATCACGCTATCTAACGAAGACATATTAATGTCAATAGGTTTTATGCTAGGAGGTGTTGGCATCTCAGGCACGAAATCCTTCCTCTTCGTTAGTGAATCCAATTCAACCTGGATCGTATCTTTCCATTTAGGCCAATTTTCTCTACGTTGTCATTCTTCAACGGAGTAAGGTTCAATGTCATTGGTCTCAATAATTCCACGTCCACATGTACACTAGTGTAGTTCGTAGAGATCTCTATATTTTCAGGAATTGGTTCTATCATTGAGGCGTCCCCCAACGATGTCTCTTGGACATAACCACAATCCAAAATATTCTCATGAGATGGATTATGAGTATCAATGATCAATGGATCAAGTTGTGCCAAACTCGCTCTCTTCTTAGGGCGAGAATCCATCGAACCTATGGGTCTCCTACTCTCTCTAGCGGAACCCATGGCCTATGACGCCATTATGCCACCTTTGTGGCGTCACCATACTACCATCCATGGTAGTGGTGCAGTACCCATCTTCTCTGGGTGGCACCATGTCCTCTTGTGGGGACATCAATCCTTGTAGGCATGTCTGCAGCAGGTATATGTGATCTCGTCACTTTTAGGGGATCAAGATGAGACATAGTAGGGACAGACCACGACAATTCCTGTCGTTCCTGTTGAACATTGACGTTCTAATCTCCCCTAACGACGGGAAGACTGTCTCATCAAAGTGACAATTCGCAAATCCAGCGAAATAGAGATCGCCTGTCAAGGGTTCTACATAGCGGACTTATAGTTGGAGACTCATGTCCAACAAATATATATATATATATATATATATATATGCATTCATTGCAATGACTCATGTTGATGCGCTGTGGCGACGCAATTGGCACATGAACCGCACACTCAAATATGCATAAATACGAGATATTAAACTCGAACCCAGTCACTAGCTGTAACGCAAATAAAAGTTGAGTGGCTGCTATGAGTCGTAGACGAATTAGCATAGCTGCATGCGTTATTGCATTACCCAAGCGGAAATATTGGTGCGCATTACCAATGTCCGGGCTACCATTGTAGTCATTTAATGGTGGCTTTTCCGCGAGACCAATTGGGTGTGTACCTGGGAATATGATGCTTGATATCAATACCCAATGATATGCAATAGTCATCGAAAACTGTCGATGTAAACTCTCTAGCATTATCAAGTCAAATTGACTGAATGGGATGATCTGGGTAGTGAGCCCGTAGCCATATGTTATGTGCTAGGAGTGTAGTATAAGCAGCATTACGAGTGGATAATGGCACAACACGTGACCAGCGTGTTTGCGTATCAACCAACACCATAAAACATCTATATGGTCCGCAAGTTGGTTGATCAAATCCATAGAATTCCCTTAGATTCTTTGTGAGAATGGAATTATTTCCTCAATCTCCTTTGCATAGGATGGTCTCAATCCTAAATAACAGGCTTTACAGAACGAAACATGGGCTTTGGTGAAGCCATAGTGTCACAATAGACTTGAGAAGTAGATAGAGGAGTTTATGGCGTCAATGCCATGTATCTGCCGCAGGGGGTAGGCGGCACTGGCCATGTATGGCCGGTCTTTGCACAATCATGGCGCCATGAGGCCCATGTGCAGCTCCTCGAACCAATTCTTGGTTCTTACTTTTCTTCGTTCTGAAAATGGATGTCCGTGTAAAGTCTTTAATACACAGATCATCATGTCAAAGCCTATATGTGTCAAGATCCCATAAGTCATCTCTCATGACATAGTTGGATTCAATAACTCAAATAGTGGTTGCATACAACCCACTAGAGCGACACATAAGTTTCTCTAATACTCGTTTATGTTCGTAGTCATTAGAGGTGATGCAAATGAACTCTGTCCATTCTCATAATGTGTTTCCACATGAAAACCATTGGCTCTTATAATAAAGTTCGAATTAAGGTATGTCGAAGACATTAAGTAAAAGAATTGACACTTTATTAATAGCCAATGATTACATCAAAGTTTCCAAAGTCTAATCCAAAATAAAATCAAAGTAAGACACATTGTAGTCACTCTATCCGTTTGGTAACTCCAATCAAATATGACCAGAAAAGTAGAGAGAGATGTTGGTGGAGCGAGGCTCTCTTAAGTACCAATAATCTCAATGACTTTCCTAGACATCATATTTTATTGGGTCTGCCACATAAGAAAGAGTTAAGACAATTGTCATTTATTGACTAAGGCAAATTGCCATTACAAAAGTTCTTGGAAAAAGAAAAAGGACTAATCTAATCAAAGTCTGTTGCATCCATGTGCACTTCGTCTTCATCTTTGAAGTCCTCTATGGTGAGATTGACATCTCCACCATCTTCTTCTTCTTTTGCAAGGTACACTTCTTGCTCTCTCAGGTCCCTATATGCCCTGTATCTTTCAGCTAGTTCCTCACTTGCCTTGCATTGCTTGAACCAATGCTCAATTGATCCACATCGATGACACTAATCATTGCGGTTGCCTCCCTTTAATTGAGGTGCATGTTGTGCACGTTGCGGGCGTTCCCTAGGAGGGTTGGTGCCACCACCACGACCCATTGAGCCACCATTACGGCTAGGGATACCACGACCCCCTCTCCCACGTGTTTCATTACCACCACGTGTATCCACACCAAACTTGCGGTTTCCTTCCTGGTTAGGGCGGTTATATGGGCTCATACGTCCCTCATGTCCCCCATTCTTAGGGTACCGCTCCTTGCGCCCTCCTTTGGGCGCATTATAATTCGCCTCATGAACGCTCTTAGTTCCAATGGGCCTTGAATTATAATTCCTCACGAGTATGTTATCATGTTTCTAGGCTACAGATATAATATTGATAAGCTGATGAAACCTCGTGATCCGTCCAGCATTGACTTCAGTACGGTATTGCTTTGATACCACAATGGCTGAAACGGGGAAGGTGGAGAGAGTTTTCTCAATTAGCTCTTGCTTTGTGATAGGTTGTCCACAAAACCTCAACATGGACTGTATGCGAAGAGCTTCTGAATTATATTCAGCAACAAACTTGAAGTCAGCAAAGCGCAGATTGTTCCATTGAACCTTCAAGTCAGGGAGGAGGGAATCTTGGACATTGCCAAAGCGCTCTTCTAGCGCTACCCATAGCTCTCTTGCATTCTTGATCGACATATACTCCAATCTGAGTGCCTTATCCATATGGCGTCGCATCAAGATAACTGTTTGAGCATGCTTTGTAGATGTTCTGTTGAACTCAATATCCGGGTTAGGTGCCTGGATTATGGGTAATATTCCCTTGGAAGTGAGATGATTCTCAACATCGGTTACTCAACTGTGGTAATCCGAGCCTGTTGAGTCAAGCATGGGAAAGTCGAGTCTAGGTTCATTCGACATCCTGAAAATAAGAAGAGAAGATATATTAGTTTCAGAGTTAAACTTCCACGAAAACTAAAATAATGAGATTTCCGAGCTATGCTACCAAGAAATCAATTTCCAAGAATCTCTTTTGGATTAGACCAAACAATGATGTTTTAATATGGTCACAATTTGATGCTTACGGACGCTCTTAGTCCAAGCATTGTGAACGCTCTTAGTTCACACGAACACTCCTAGTTCGTTTAATTATGAACACCCTTAGTTCATACGAACACTCTTAGTTCGTTAAGCGTGAATCCCCACAATTCCGCTTTGTTAAATACTCAAAATCATTTGGCAACATATATTCCAATATTATGCAGAAAATAAAATGAATTTAAATATAAGAAAGCAGGAACTTTAATCGTAAAAACTTACTTGATAATTTGAAGTTTTGCTTCACAATTCTTTATACACGCGCGTGTTGATACAGGCGTGTAGCTAAATTAGAATTGCTGTAATTTGGTTGGAAATTGGCAGTTGGTGGGCTGCCCTTCTCCCTTCCTCCTTTTTTTCTTTTTCTTCCTCCTTTTTTTTTTTTTTTTTCTTCGGGCCCAGCCCTTCTCCCCTTTTTTTTTCTTTTCTTTCCGGGTCCCTCCTTTTTTCTTTCGGGTCTTCTTCCCTTTTTTTTTTTTTTTTTTTTTTTTTTTTTTTTTTTTTCT
The DNA here is from genome assembly GCF_002994745.2 of Rosa chinensis. Lineage (NCBI taxonomy): Eukaryota > Viridiplantae > Streptophyta > Magnoliopsida > Rosales > Rosaceae > Rosa > Rosa chinensis. The sequence continues at coordinate 47,990,189 of NC_037090.1, read as the reverse complement.
GGTCTTCCTCTCTTTTCTTTCTTCTGCTCTTCCTCTCCTAATCTGCAGGTGGCGGGGCAGGGATGCTGCGGCGGCGGTGGTGCGATATTGCTGGGTGCAGTAGGAGGCCTGTGAGTGGAGGAGCAGGGTGAGCAGCAGGGCCGTGCTGGGCTGTGGGCTGGTGTGTGGGCTGCTGCAGGCTGGTGTGCAGCAGGGAGATGCAGGGGCTTGCGGTTTGCGGCAGAAGGATGGGGTAGAGCGTAAGGCTGCTGTGGGAGGCTGGCAGGAGCAGGTGCGGTGTTGGGTTTGCAGTTGCTGCTGGTGAGGTTCGGCCTCTCCCCCCTTTTTTTTTTGTTTTGTTTTGGGTTGGCGGCAGAGAGGAAAAGGTTTTTTTTTTTTTTTTTTTTTTTTTTTTTTTTTTTTTTTTTTTTTTTTTCTGAAGCTAGGGTTAGAACTCGTGCTGATAACGTGTTGTAGGAGAATAGAATTGTGTTTATTATTGATAATAGGAGCCCTTTATATAGGGAGTTTACAGAGTACACAAAAGGTAACAGAATCGGAATACAATTAGTATACCTAGGGTACTTTCCTATTACAACTCTAAACCCTAGTTTGAAGAGGCACACATTATGTCGATATCCTTCAACAGTTGAGCAGTTTTCTCTACATATGGTAAAATAACTGCTCATGTAGTTATCCACATCCATAGGGTGTGTTTGTTGTCTAGTTACTAATGAATCTTTTAGAAAAAATTTCTTCTCGTGCAACTACTATTGCATATTTAAAAGCTTATTAAAAAAAAAGCTTAAAAAAAAAGCAGTTATTTTTTATTATTATTTGTTTTTTGAAATGTGATTTGGAACCCAATCTAACTTGGAGAATCAGCCCCACGACTGTACATATTATTAACAGAAGAAATATGGTACATTGTGGTGGACATGAAACCAAAGTCCCATGGAAAGGTACAATGATACTCGTAGAGCACATCCCAGATAATAGCAGGAGGCTCATCTCTCCATAAGTCATCTATACTATCGACATTAGCAAGGTATGAAAATCTATTTGCCGCACCATTTTGCTTCTCGGTATACATGGGCGAAGTGACAATAAGTAAAGCTAAGAGCCATACCATTTACAATCCTCAGTCACTCAACCAATAACAGAGAAATCATCTTCAGCCTTATGCATCATTCCAACGAGCACAACAGAATCACTTTCAACTTCAATTTCCATATAGCCTTGATGAATAGAAAGTAATAAACCTACTCGGAGAGCCTCAGCCTCCATATGTAAAGCTGATTGTACATGTGAAAAAGAACCAAGTCATAGCTGCGACACAAAGGCCATCTTCATCTCTAATAACCAACCCCACTCCACCACTGCCTTGATTTGCCCTATGTGCTCTATCTACATTTACTTTCATTCTTCTAGTAGGTGGGAGTGTCCACCTTGTAGCATCCCCTGAGGAATTTAGGCTAATTGGTCGAGCTAGGCATCGGGCTGAAAGACGGCCGCCTAGTCGGGCTAAGAGGGTCGTCCTGAGCACTGGTTCCTTTTTTTTTTTTTTTTAATAAACTCAAAGTCGAACTGAAGTCTCGAACCCAAAACTCTCTCAGAGTCAAAGTCGAAACCTAAGTACCTTTGTGGCTCTATCGAACACTCACTATCGCCATCTTTGCTCTCTCTCTCTCTCTCTCTCTCTCTCTCTCTCTCTCTCTCTCTCCGGCACGACCTTTCTCCCTCTCTCCAGCAAGGCCGCACGACTCATCTCTCTGTCTGTGCAGAATTGGTTAGTTGAATTTCTGGGTTTTGAATCAATCTGTTGTGGGTTTTAGATAGATCTGTTTCTCACTCTTTCATGAATTTCTGGGTTTTCATTTCAAGTATCGAACTCAGCAGCCTCACCTTCAACTAGTCGCTTTCTTGAGTTCTTGGTTCGATTTAATCGATTTAGAAATCTTCAATTTCTGGGTAAGTTGCTGCCATGCTTAGTTGCTTTTGGTTCGAATAATGATTATTGAATATTGTTTTTGGTTGGATTGAATGAATATTGAATATGTTTGATGGTTCTGTTTTCGACTTGAATTAGATATATTTAGACTTTGATAATGTCTAACCCGGTGACTGGTTTGTCATTCATGAATGCTATGTATGTTGTGTCATCCATGAATCCATGATGCTGTGCTGCTGTTTGATTAATAGAATTTGTGTTTATCTGAGATAGAGATAGACATATAGTGATATTCTGAAGTTGTGTTTGATTAACAGAAGTTACTGTTTCTAATAAAAGTTGCTGTTAAAAAAAAAAAAAAAACAGAAGTAGAAGGAGAAGGAAGATGAAAGTACACTAATAATGTTTAGGGTTTAGGTAAAGACAAGAGGTTTAGGGTTGGCTGCAGCGGCGCCTCCGCCGTTCTGACCACCATGGGTGAATCTCAGGTGGTCTGCCCTTGGGCTTTCTTAGGCCCTTTGTCTGACAAGGAGTCCGAATGCATTGCTCCTGCACCAAAACCTCAAAAGCCAAAAACCTTTGCGTCAATTGTTGCAGGGTGTGATGAAACTCATATTCCAATAAATACGCTTGCTGCACCGACCATCCGTGGAGAAACAGTGTACGTCAAGATTAATGAGCAGATTTATCAAGAGCAGTTGAGGGCTTGCCGTACTAATCTCATTGGTCGTCTTCTTTTGCGTAAGGGATCACCACCGATGAAGACTGAAACTTTAAAGCTTTCTTTACAATCGCTTTGGCAGCCAGTAGGACCCTGGCATTTGGTCCCCATCGGCAAAGGGTACTTCGACATTCATTTCAACTCTGAGGTTGATATGCACAAGGCATGGGGTGGTGGGACATGTACGCTTGAGTCGGGGATATTTCGTTTGTCACAGTGGAAACCAGATTTCAAGCCAGGGGAGGTTCTCCCTCAAACTCATGCCCAAATCTGGATTCGTATCTCGGGTCTAAGTCAAGAGTACTGGCATCACCATCATATTCTTGAAATTGCTCATAGGGTTGGTACTCCACTACAATTAGATGCAGCGACGAAGGAGCAGCGTTTTGGGTACTATGCAAGGGTTTTGGTGGATGTCGATCTTTTGGGTACCCTCCCAAATTCCATTACGGTGGAAAGAGATAACCATTGCTTCCCTGTTGGTATTGAGTATGAAAACCTTCCTCCACAATGCAATCATTGTGGCCTCATCGGTCATGAGCGACGAGTTTGCCAGCATTTTAGGCCAACTGGGAATCCGATTAAAAAGACGGTGCATCAACGTAAAGAAGTTCGTCACGAATATAGAGTTAAGAGCAAAGAGACTGTGCCTGTGCCAGTTGTGCAGCAAGTTAATGAAGCTCTGGAGAACACAAGGATTTGAATGTGCCTGGCCATCCCACTCAACAATTGGTGGCCCACGAGACTGAACAAAGTGGACAGCGGAACCTTGCTCCAATGGCTCCGGTTGTTCATCCTAATGAACCTAATGTTGAGAAGAGTAACACTAGTATTCATGAGGTTCATATTGAGCAGTCTTCCAAAGCTGAGGACGATTTAGCTATTATAGACTGTGTGAATAATATTGTGGAAGGTGTAGCTTCTGAATATATTGACCATATTGTTGATCAGGTGATGATGGAGAATGACAACCCTATTGACGGAGTGGTGGAGGATGTTCAGTCAGATGATTGTGGTGATGATTTTAATGGTAGAAATACTCCTAACCGGTCTTGGAATGAGATTTTGGATGAAGAATGTGAGGCTAATACTGTTGCTCCTATAAGCCAGCCCCCGAGCTTTGGTCCACAGGATTCTAGAGCAGCATTAGAAGTGGATGAAGTGGCTCGGTTTGTTAATGGAGAAGATGTTGACGGTTTTATTCCTGTTTTGACAAAGTCACAGCAAAAAGCTCAGGCAAAGCAGTTGAAGAAAATGACTTTGGCTTCTAGTACTAGAACTACTCCTTACCCTTCCCGGGTTTGTCATAAGCCTCAAAAGCTCTGATGAAGCTTCTTTATTGGAATATAAGGGGAATTGGTAATTCTGATTCCCGTAATGAACTTTCAAATATCTGTGGTCAGTATCATCCCGATTTGGTATGTATTTCAAAACCAATGATTTCTTTTGACATGATTCCCACTTCTTATTGGGATTCTTTAAATTTACGGCTTATTTCTATGAATGTACGGGGCAATCTTTTTCCTCATATCTGGCTCCTGGGAACATCACATATTTCTACTTCTTCAATAATCCTCTCTTCTGAGCAATAGATTACTATTCAAGTCAACATGGAGGGGGTACTATCTCAGTTTTCTTTTATTTATGCTGCTACTACGGCTCTGAAGCGTAAAAGCCTTTGGTCAGATTTATTGCATCTTCGGCAGAATACATCTGTTCCTTGGATGGTGATTGGGGACTTTAACGCCGTTTTAGGTGCCCATGAATGCTTGGGTGGGCAACCTCCTATTCGTTCATCTTGTGAGGATTTCAGAAGTGTCACTGAGCTTTGTGATTTTTCTCATATGGATACTTCAGGGGCTTTCTTTACGTGGGCTAGGGGTCATGGGCGAAGTCATATTGAACGCCGCCTTGATCGTGCTTTATGTGATACTTGCTAGAATGAGTCCTGGCAGTTAACAAGTTGCATTGCACTTCCACGAGTGGTTTCAGATCATAATGCTCTTTTGTTCTCAGCTAATAGGAATTTTATTGGGGGACCAAAGCCCTTCAAATTTCAATCAATGTGGCTTCTTCATCCTTCTTTTCAGGACCTTGTAGCGAATTATTGGAGAACTACTACTCCTGCTGGTTGCCCAATGTATGTCACTCTGCAAAAGCTTACAGCTTTGAAGCTATGCCTCAAGCATTGGAATTACAGTGTCTTTGGGAATGTTCATAGATTTTTGGAAGAAGCTCGAGCCAAGCTAGCTGATATTCAACAAACTATTTCTTCAAATGGGTTTTCTGAACATCTTTTTGCAGCTGAAGTCGAGGCCGGCCAAAACAGCGATGCTTGATGCAACTCGGCGTCAAGAAGCATTTTGGAGGGATAGGGCCAAGGTTAAGTGGCTTACAGATGGGGACAAATGCACCTCTTTCTTTCATGCCTATGCTAGAAACAAGACCGCCAGAGCTAGCATAAATTGTCTTCATGATGGTCATTCTCTTCTAACTGACTTGGAAGACATATCCAATCATGTTGTAACCTTTTACCAATCATTATATGGCCCAGGTACGCCTCCTAGGGGAATTGATGAGATATGTGATATTATTCCTACCTTAATTACAGGTGAAGAAAATGCTATGCTTACAGCTATGCCGTCTCCATAAGAGATTAAACGTACTGTTTTCTCCATGAATCCCTCCAGTTCCCCAGGTCCTGATGGGTTTCCAGGTGCTTTCTATCATAATTGTTGGGATATTGTTGGCACAGATGTTGTAGCTTTTGTGCAATATTTCTTTCAGCATAACTGGTTGTACCCTAATGCCAATTCTAATTTTATTGTGCTTCTTCCAAAAGTTGAAGGTGCAAACTTAATTTCCCAATTTCGGCCAATTGCCTTGGTGTATTTTCTTTTCAAGATTATACCAAAAATTTTGGCTGATCGTTTGGGCCCTATTGCCTCACGTATTATCTCACCTAATCAATCTGCATTTCTGCCGGGACGTCGTATTTCTGATTGTATTGGTCTGGTCTCTGAGGGTTTCAATTTATTGGACAGGAAAACTAGAGGTGGTAATGTGGGTATCAAGGTTGATATTGCTAAAGCTTTTGATACCCTAAATTGGCAGTTCTTATTTCAGGTTCTCCATCAATTTGGTTTTTCGCCAGACTTCATGAATTATGTCAATACCATCCTTAATTCAGCAAGATTGTCAGTTATGATTAATGGTTCTCCAAAAGGTTATTTCCCTTGTGCTAGAGGAGCAAGGCAAGGGGACCCTTTATCCCCACTTTTATTTTGTATCGCTGAGGAGGCGCTGAGCAGATGACTTTCCTCTCTGTTTGCTTCTCAGCGTGTGAAACGTATATCCCTTCCTTGAGGTTGCTCCCTCACTCATGTCTTATCTGCAGATGATCTATTTATATTTTGACGCGGGGATATCTCTTCTCTCACTTGTCTGCAATCTTTTTTAGAGAGTTATGGTCAGGCTTCTGGGCAGCTAGTAAATAAAGAAAAGAGTACTTTTCATTTAGGAGATTCCTATGCTCATTGCCGTAGGCCAATACACCGTATATTGGGCTTTAAATGTGGAAGTGCCCCATTCACTTATTTGGGTGTCCCAATTTTCAAAGGTAAGCCTTGTCGGTTACATCTTCAAGCTCTGACAGATAAAGCAAAAGCTCGCCTTGTGGGTTGGATTGGGAAACTTCTATCTATGGCTAGGCGTGTTCAATTAGTTCATGATGTTTTTCAAAGTATGCTTCTTCATAGTTTCTCTACTTATCTCTGGCCGTCATCACTCATTAAATGCTTATCAGCTTGTGCTCGCAATTTCATATGGTCTGGGAACATAGCTATTAAAACGCTTGCCACTGTTTCCTGGAATCAAATTTGTGCACCAAAGAAAGAAGCTGGGCTTGGTCTTCGACATCTGAAAACTCTTAACTCTACAGCGCTTCTTCTTATGGGGTGGCGTGTTCTAACAGTTAATTCAGCATGGAGTATTTTTGCCCGTCGCCGATTCTCGATCTTCCATCATATGAAGATTAGATATTTTGGTTCTTCAATTTGGCATGGGTTAAAAGTTTATCTTTCCCTATTGTTTCAAAATTCCAAATGGCTCATTGGGGATGGACAATTAGTTCGATTTTGGACTGAAAAATGGCTTGATATACCCATTGTTGATAAGCTTCATGCTACGACTTATTCTGCTCATTTGACATCTACTATTGCTTCCTTTATCTCAGATCAAAGTTGGACTTTGCCGGCTCAATTTTGTCAAGCCTTCCCAGATTTGGCTAAAGAGATCATGCTAGTCCCCCTCCCTTTGGAACCTATTAGTGATTCTCTTGTTTGGGAGCATTCTGGTAATGGGACTCTTTCTTTTTCCTTTGCCTATGAACAGTTACGTCCAAAATTTTTATCGCCAACATGGGTTTCTTCAGTGTGGCGTAACTATATTCCTCCACGCTATTCTTTGCTAGCTTGGCGCTTATTTCATCATAAATTGCCTACAGATGATCAGCTTCAAAAGAGAGGTATTCCTATGGTGTCTGTTTGTCAGCTTTGTAATTTTGGTTTTACAGAGGATCAGACTCATCTCTTTTTCAATTGCTCTTTTGCTCAACATGTTTGGCAATGGTTGGCTTGCTGCTTTGGTTGTTCCTTGCCATCCAGTGGCTCTTTGCTAGATCTTTGGAATGCTTTCACTCACAAGCCCTTCTCTACTCAATTGAAAAATCTTTGGCTTGCAGGAGGCTTGTATGTAATTATGGCTATTTGGAAGTCTCGTAATAAGTTACGGTTTGAGAACAAAAAACCGTCTCTTATGCGTGTCTTCCGATCTATTAAAGCTTGGCTTCAATTTGTTGCTCCTCATACACCTGGTGACACCAATGGAGTCTTAGATGCCCAATTGCTTCTTGCATTGGGTGTGACACCAACCGCTAAAACCCGAAAAGAAAATCGGCTTGTTCTGTGGCACCCTCCTATTTCTCCTTGGATTAAGCTCAATACTAATGGTCTTGCTAAAGGAAATCTAGGTCCTGCAGCTTGTGGGGGTGTTTTTCGGGATTGTCAAGGTTGTTTCATTGGAGGTTTTAGCACGAGCCTTGGACATCATAATGCTTTCTTTTCAGAGCTTATGGCGGTAATTATTGGGGTTGAATTGGCTTTTCAGCTAGGTTGGCATTGTGTGTGGCTCGAATGTGACTCTACTAGTGTGGTTGACTATTTCTCTACACCATCTTTTGTCCCCCTGTGGCAGTTGCGCATCCTGTGGCTTAATTGTGTGGCTAGAACTTGTGTAATGTCTTTCTTTTCTTCTCATGTTCTTCGAGAAGGGAACACTGTCGCCAATAGGTTGGCTAATCTGGGTTTGTCTTCGCCATCTTTGGTTTGGCACACTTCCCCTCCTGTTGAAATTATTCCATTCCTACGTATGGACTCTCTGGGTTTTCCTTACTTTCGTCATGCTTAGCTGCTATTTGCTACAGACGAGATGCTCCAACCTGCAGCTCTTGGTTTTGATCAAACTGCACCTTTGTCATGTTGATGAGGATGCAGCAAATGCTGGTGCACAAAGGCTGGCCATGCAGGTGGTTTCCATGATCATGTTCTCTCTAATTTATATGTTCTCCGTGCACTAGTTTTGGCTAGTTTTACTATTTCCTTTTTGTTTTGCACCCTTTGACTATGGGTTTCTTTTTTTTTATTTGCTCTTGGGAAGGTTTTGGTTTGGTCCTCCTTCCCCTATTTGTATTGTTTTTTCTTCTTTTTAATAAATCTAAATGGAGGGACGGGCGGTGGGTTCCCGGTTGTGATAGCCCCCGTTACTTCGGGATTGTGGGTGGGCGTTTGACGCCCCAAATCGGCTTTCACAGAGGAGCTAATATCGCCTAATCCTCTATTTATTTAAAAAAAAAAAAAAAACAGAGGTTGTGTTTGACTAAGTGATTAACAGAAGTTGTTGTTTCATGAATGCTATGGTGGTGTTTGTTACTTTGCTTACTAGGCAGTAGCCCTTGCTCTGTATCTGTTTTGAACTTTCAAAATTATTAAATACTTTTCCTTTTTTAACTTAATTTCAGCATGCAGTTCTGATCATTTGGTAATTGAATATTTGTTTGCATCTATTTTGGTAATTGAATATTTGAAATGGTTGTTGAATATTTGTTTTTACTTGTTTAGGATAATGGCGGGCACTACATCTTCCTCGGCATCTAATGCAATGTCTTCAATGGGTAGATCATTAAAATGTGGTTCAGGTGATGTTGGATGGGAGTATGCGGAGTTGGCGGATGCTTCAAATTTGGATAGGTTGAGGTGTAAGTTGTGTGGGAAATTGGTGAGTGGTGGAATATATGGAATGAAGCAACATATTGCCCACATCAAGGAAACGTGGCTTCTTGTAAATAGTCTTCGGATGAGGATATAGCCAAATGCAAGAATGCTATTGAAGAGGCAAAGTCTAAGAAGAAACAAAATAGTATACATGAAGCAGGAGTGAGGCAAGAAGTCATTCTTGAAGGAGATGAAGACAATGAAGCGAGTCAAGGGACAACAAGAAAGCTGCATACTCTTGGGCCTATGGACCGTTTTGCATCCCCCATCGATCCGGATTCTTCAATGGATGGAAGTAGGAAGATGAGGCAACAAAATATCAATGATGCACTTTTCAAGCAAAGAACACATAGTGTGCATCAATACTTGGCTAGATGGGTGTATGAAGCCAGGATTCCTTTTCATGCCATTGATAATGATAGCTTCAAGAGATTTGTTGAAGCGGTTGGTCAATTTGGCCCGGGTTACCGACCTCCAAGCCAATATCAATTAAGGAAGCCACTATTGAAGAAAGAGGTAGAGAGAACTAAAAGTTCATTGAAGAAGCAAGAAGAAGAGCGGGCTTTGAATGGTTGCTCTATTATGACCGATGCTTAGAGCAATCAGAAAAGAAGAAGTATCATGAATTTGTGTGTCAATTATGCGGAAGGCACAACTTTTCTTTCTTCTAAGGAAGCATCGGATGAGACACACACCGGGACGTATATTTTTGAATATGTGGACAAGCGTATTGAAGAAATTGGGCCACAAAATGTGGTTCAAGTGGTGACGGACAATGCTTCAAATAACATGGCGGCGGGAGATTTGATGAAGTTGAAGAGGCCAAACATATTTTGGACTTCATGTACAACTCACACCTTGAATCTTATGCTTCAACGAATTGTCAACCAACCTAGATTCAAAGGGGTGATTGAGAAGGCAAAGAGCTTCACCATCTATATTTATGTACATCACAAGACTTTGGCATTGATGAGGAAGTTTACAAAGAAAAGAGATATAGTGAGGCCGGGAGTCACTAGATTTGCAACCGCTTTCCTCATTTTGCAAAGCTTGATGGAGAAGAAGAATGAGTTGAGAGCTATGATTACTAGTGATGAATGGAATGCAAGTAAGCATGCAAAGAGCGTAAAGGGGAAGGCGGCGGTGAATATTGTTTTGAGTGCTTCTTTTTGGAATGGGGTAAGTCTTTGCTTGAAGGTGTTTGCCCCTTTAGTCAAGGTGCTTCGCCTTGTTGATGGGGATAGAAAGCCATCAATGGGCTTTGTGTATGGAGAACTACTTAGAGCCAAAGAGGAGATTAAAATAGCATTCAAAGATCAAGAAGCTCACTATAGTCCAATCCTTGACATTGTTGATGGAAAAGCCCGTGGTCAACTTGATAGTCCATTGCATTTAGCAGGTTACCTCTTGAACCCTTACTATACATATGCCAATCCAAGCATTGAGAATGATAATGTGGTCATGGATGGGTTCTTCACTTGTGTTGAGGTATTCTTTCCCGATGACATTCAAACTCAAAGTTTGGTGACAAATGTAGAATTGCACTAGTATTTGAAGAAAGAGGGTGGATTTGGAAGAGCTTTGGCTAAGGCGGGATGTGCACAAAATTATGACAATTATAATTTGTTTTGTTTATAAGCTTATTTTTTTATATAGCCAATTGTTATTGTTTTGTTTGTTTTGTTTTTGGAGTTTGGCTAATTCATAATTGTTGTTTTGTTTATGTGTTTTTTTAGTTTTGTGGTGGAATATTTATGGAAACCTTGTACCAAAATTGCAAAGTATGGCTAAAAGGATACTTTCATCGACCACAAGCTCATCAGGATGTAAGAGAAATTGGAGCACTTTTGAGAGGGTAAGTACTTATTTAGTTATGCATTTTTGTAAGTTTATAAGCAAGTAGTAATGTAGTTTACTAACTTCGTATCAAAAAAAAAATGTAGTTTACTAACTAAATAAAAATTCATAATATACTAATTTTTTTTTTCTTTATGTAGATCCATACAAAGAAAAGGAATAGACTAGATACAACGAGGTTAAAAAATTTAGTCTATGTCCAATTCAATGTCAAGATCATCAACAAGAAGAGAAGAATGAAAGAGAAGAATGTGGATGTATTACTAGCATGCAAGTGAAGCTACTATGGCCCTAGGATGGATTGTGGATGGTGGTGATGAAGATGTAGATTCTAATCTTACTAGTGAAGTAGTTGGAGAGGGATTGGGATTGAGAGTGGATAGTCTCTTAGAGCCTATGAGAAGTTGTAGAATTCAAGAAATTAGAGAACTTCATGAGGAGGATTTTGTATCAGATGAAGAGGAAGAAGATGAGATGGATTTTGAGTTTGAGTCTGATGAGGAGGGAGTATTAGAGGGATATGGTGAAGAAGAATTTGAGGATTAGGCTTGGAAGAATCAAATTTGCAATTTTTTTGTTTATTTCTAAGAACTCATTATCTCATTGTTGTTGAACATTTTATCTATATTTTGAGTATTTTTACTATTTTCAAACATTATAATACCTTTTATATTTTTATTTATATAATTATATGTTATAAAAATAAAAATAAAATAAAATAAAAAAACCGTCTAGTCCCCAGCCTTCCGCCCGACTAGTGCCTAGCATTTTTTAGAATCTTGCTTAAATGTGAAAACAAAAGTATAAGCAACAAACTACCAATTGACAAACAGTCAAATACATAGAGAAATCCATCTTGCTGCATCTTTCTTTGAGAAGAAGAAGTTTGCAACAATCTAACTACCAACAAACTATCAGATAAAGAAACTTACAGTCAAAAACATAAAACTTCAACAAATCAATTACATACCTTGTTTACACGGATTGAGTTTCCATAAAGCTTGATAATATTAAGCACCTTGAACGCCACTCCACTTGCACCATTTTCCCAACCTATAGTAACTTGTAGATTCACCCATTTCAATTTGATACAAATTATGCCTAGAAAGCCAATAATTTAAACTTGAAAGAACGAAAGAACAATTCTTTTCATGGAGGAAAAAAATTGCAAACAGCCGCAAATACCAGCAAATAAGACATACTCCTCATTTTCCATCTCCAAGGCCACAATTGTTGAAAGTTCAAAAGCTCAGGCGTATTGTTTAAAAATGCAATTCAGCCTAAGGATCGCAAATTTTCGATAAATGCACTGGTCTAATGGCATGAGATATAAACACATTTGACTTACCACTTCTCTTTTTCTTTCTCATCTATTCATTCCCCATACAATCTCTTTGATACGATACACATATGTATAACTCCATAACCAATCACGACCCAATTCAAGTTACCAAATATGAAGCAAAACCCACAAATCCAAACAGACCAATTAAGACCTCAAACAAATACAGGAAGACTAAAAAGTGTTACCTTAACAGAAATGGTTTTAGCTAAAGCATCAAGGTCTTCAAGCAGTTTCCCAATTCTGACCTCATTCCAAGGATCCCCATACTGCTCCCTCAGTATAAAATCAGTAGAGAAATTGTAGGGAATTGCAGTCCTGCTCTGTGATGGACTCTTCTTTATCAATTGGCTCTGCGGAGGAGCGTCTACTAGTGGGTCCAAGAGCCTCTCGAACTTCAGAGACGTGACTTCCCACAGTGCCTGTGTCACTGGCGAGTGGAACATTCTGCATAACGATACCTGCACACATCGGATTTTGAAATTGAAAAGATTAGGGGAAATCAAAGATTGAGAGAGAGATGAAGGAGATAATTGAGACCCCCCACCCCCAAATTCAAATCCTTCTTCGCTCCATGTCCATCCCTCAAGCTCAATCCCACTCCCCATCCCATCTCCAAGCTCCGTCTCTATCTCCACCGACGCCTATGCATCTCCGCCACCACCCAACCCCAATCTCATTCCCCTCTCCCACCGTCGCTCTCTCACCACCCTCTTCTCCGTAACCCTAGTCACATTTCGGCCTGTTTCGCTTCCAGTCTTCAAATTAGCCTCCCGATACAGCCACCAGCGCCTCCCACCGCTAGCCTACTCTTCTTCGCTGCCCTCGTAACGTGAGGCCCGAGTTGGTTTTGGGATTGAAGGGTGGTGGGAAAAGATAGGAATGGAAGAACCCTAAAGTGATGGGAAGCGATCTTTAGGTTGGGTCAAAGAGTAATGGTCCGGTTGGGTTTTGTTGAGAAAGGATTTGTTGCAGAGAGAGGCGCTGTGTCGAGAACAGCGGTCAGCGGGCTCTCATTTAGGTTTAAGTTTTGCAAATGGAGTATATGCGTTGGCTGCCTCTCTTCTAGGGTTATTTTTTTGTCCAAGTGTTTTTTTTTTCCATTGCTTTAATTATATTGGGTTTGTTTGGACTGCTCAGCTATTTGTAGGAGCCCTCATTTGATTTATGGACAAGTCCCCTAAGAGCTCAGACAATGGTTTTATAAATAGTTGTCTGAATCTCCAATTTCAAATTTTCAGTTTGTCTCGTGTTGTTGCCTAGGTGGAGGAAAATGGGTTTGGAGGAGCGAGGGGGGGGGGGGGGGGAATTAGTTGGGAGGAATGTTGGTGGACATGTTTCTCTCTTGAAACCTATAGATTCATACCACAGTTTTAAATAAACCGTCGTATCATCACTACATGCTGGGAAAATTTAAGTGCTACCAAATGGTGGGAAACTTGCCGCTGTATAACCATTTTAACCTCACACCACGCTTCTATTTATAAATGTCTTCTGAAATAATTTATAATTCCAGCATGAAAAACACCCGTTGGTTGAATTCATATTAGAAGACAGACATTTTAAAACCGACGTCCCAAAAATGAAAAATCATTCACATCACAGAAAACAGTATGGCGTCGTATGAGAGGTGTCGTGCGTTTCATTTTTTGTAGTAGTGTGTGACTTTGTTGAGAGCTCGATAGTCCACACACAACCTCCAGCTCTCATCGTGCTTCTTTTGGAACAACACAGGCACACCAAAGGGGGCTTTAAATGGCCTAATGAATCCTGCCTTGAGCAGGTCTTCGAGCTGATTTTGAAGTTCCGCCAGTTCTGGGGGAGGCATTCTGTAAGGTGCCTTTGCGGGTGGTTTGGCCCCTGGAAGCAGTTCAATCTCATGGTCCACACTCCTTCTTAGAGGTAATTCCTTGGGAAGTTCGGGTGGCATCACGTCTACATAGCTCTCTAATACCCCCTCGATCTCCTTCGCAATCACTTCTCCTTTAATCTCATCCCTTGTCAGGGGAACTGCTACATAAGTAGGCTCATGATGCTTCACGCCTTTCTTGAACTGGAGGGCAGATAAGAGACGGGGTTCACTTGGTTGTTCGATTCTTGCTGGAACCACACACGACCTTTCTTCCATAACGAGCAAGTGTTGGGCACTAGGAATAGGAATAGCTTTGTTCGCCAACAAGAACTCCATCCCCAATATGACATTAAAGTTGTCCATCTGAACAACTACGAGGTCGGTCTTCCCTTGCCAGTGACCCAACTTGAGTGATACCCCTCAAGATAGTCCAGTTGTGGGTGAGGCCTTAGAGTTCACAGCTTTCATGTGGCCAACATCCTTCTCCAACTTCAGCCCCAACCTCCGTGCTTCAGTTTCCAACATAAAGTTGTGAGTGCCCCCTGTGTCAACCATTACTCTCTTGGCTATTTTCCCATTAATACTACCATCTACGAACATCAAGCCTTTAGCCTGGGACTTCTTAGATGAACGGGGTTGCTTCTCCACTGCACCCAAGAATCTTAAAGCTCCCATGTGTCCAGGTTCCTCCTCTGGCTCTTGCTAATCCTCCATTTCTTTTGATTGAATATGGGCCTGTAGAGCAGAGAGGGCATTCATTCACCCTATGAGGTCCTCTGCATAAGAAGCACGATAGTGGCTTTGAAGCATAGTCAGAGGGATTAAAAGGTCGAGGGCTGAAGACCCCTATCGAGGCAGCAGGCTTGGACGTTGTCGTGTCCCTCGCATTCACTGTTCTCCTGTCCCCTCCTCTTGAGTTGGAAAATTTGGACTCCGCTCCCCCACTTCTACTCTGTCCCGGCCTTTTATTTCCATTGACATTCGCGTTTGAAAACGGCTAAGTCTTCTTAGTAGAGTTCTCTTCAAATGTGTAGTCTGTCAACCTTTTAGCAGCAGCCTGTGCGGAGGCCAAATCTTGGACCCTCTGCCGCAGAAGTTCTGTCCTCACCTATGGCTTTAAGCTTTCAAGGAAATAGAACAACCGATCCTTCTTTGACATATCCAGGATGTCAAGCATGAGCACAGAGAACTTGTTCACAAAGTTTCGGATGTTGCTGGCGTGCTTGAGCTCCCTTAGTTGTCGTCTGGCAATGTATTCTACATTCTTGGGGAAGAATTGAGCTTTGAGCTCCTTCTTAAGATCGTCCCAAGTGTCAATGGTGCATATTCCTCTTTGGATGTCATTATATTTGGTTCTCCACCATAGTCTAGCATCTCCCGACAAATACATTGTCGCCATGCTCACCTTCAGCTCTTTCGAGTCTGGCTTCACTTCTCAGAAGTATTGCTCCATATCAAATAAGTAATTCTCAAGCTCCTTAGCATCTCGCGCCCCTCCAAAAGCTTGAGGTTCTGGTATCTTTACCTTCTTGTAGTCTGTCACAGGTTGGTTTCCCATGGCACGGATGGTCAGGTTGAGCTTAGTATTCATCTCTACTAGCTCATTCTTGAAAGCATCAATGGTGGCTCAGACATCTTCTGCCATATTGTCCACTGTCACCTAGAGTGTATCAAGGGCATCACTCATTGCCCCCATTTGCTCGTTCGGAATAGGAGTTTCTTCCTCATTTCTCTCCCTTCCGCTTCCTCGAGCTTTACAATTTTCAAGGGCCACAACTCGGTCCTTTAGGCTCTCCACCTCTGTCCTCCGCGCTGCCAACCCATCTAGGTTGACGCGGTCCAACACATTAGTGATATCAATCGACCTGTCGGGCACCCCCACAAGTTCTCCGAGTTGTTGGTCATACCAATCGAATCTTTGTTGGTTTATCATTTTGCCTGTCATCGTAGTGAGCTTCTTGAGCCGAGTTGGCTCTGATACCAACTATCATTGGCCAAACTTTGCAAAGCGCAAAGCGGACCGTAAGGCACTTGTTAGCAAGCAAGTCAGCCAAGTGAGTACCTTGCAAGGAACAATGAAAGCCACACGATATTAAAATAGTGCTAGCGACAAGCAAGAACACAATTATATAAACGTTGGGCAACCACGAAGAACAATGAATAATCGAAAGGAAAGATCAAAGAGCAATCTCACGGGACACAGATGATTTAATAATTTCTCTTTTATTGATGGTAAGACGGTAAGGGAGGCAAAAGTACATGTACTTACCTATACTAGTTCCGTAGTCCAAACTATGCTGACCAGGAACGCCTCCCCAAAGAACATATCGGACTTACCTGAACATGGCAGGAGGAAACATGAAAAAGGCTGAGGAGACTAAATACTAAATAAAATAAATTACATAATTTGTAAATTACCAAAACATCCCTACACACAAGCAAACTAACCAATATCCTGGACAAGGTTACTTGCGATTTTACAAGTGCAGCCCCTAACACGTAGCATGAGTTTGGATGCATCTACTTGTGGAATCCGTCACAGCCCATTGTGACACATTGGCACTCCTATACTCTTAAGCCATCTAGAAGCCCACTGAGACATATATAAAGGATTAAAGCAACCATTATTCCAAACTATGTCATTGGTCACCGTCCAAATTGCCCAGAGTGCTGTTAAGATCATATCAACGTCATGGACAGGCGACTCACACACCAACAATCTTACCCACTCGCTCAAGGAAGAAGCTGGATGTGTAGTAGGGTTCATTTTGAGTGGACAATGTAACCAAATAATGTGGACAATTTTACAATCCTTGAAAAGATGCCTCCCGTCTTCCACTTTACACACTTTTAGGCAGTTAATTTTTGTTATAAATGCAATGACTTGCAGTTTTGTTGTTGACCCAAGAAAACAGTTCCCACGTTTCAAAATTTTGAATTTTTTATTTTAATACTTGTCAGTTACTATTCTATCCTTTATATCTTGGATTTTTACTTATTGAG
Source organism: Rosa chinensis (assembly GCF_002994745.2). Taxonomy (NCBI): domain Eukaryota; kingdom Viridiplantae; phylum Streptophyta; class Magnoliopsida; order Rosales; family Rosaceae; genus Rosa; species Rosa chinensis. The sequence goes on along the minus strand of NC_037090.1, from coordinate 47,973,155 downwards.
TACTAATAAGCAAAAGGCAATATTTGAGTTTATGAAAATTTAAAGGTTATTTGCTTAATTTATTCTGATAAAAAAAGGGATTCTAAATCAATTACATTAGCTCACATATATCCATAAAATCATTGGAGTGTAGGCAAACGATTTCCTAGTTGGCTTTGGTGGGTGTTGTTGTCAGGCCAAATCCAAAGGGGAAGAGAGGGTCATAATGTGGATCTCCAACATTCATAGGTAGCTGATCAACGGTTTTAAACCAAGTGCGAGAAAGCTTGCCGGTGAAACCATAGTCACCAAACAAAACATCAGCAACTCCTTGGCCCTCACTTCCTGGAAGCCACGCCGCAACCAGAGCATCTAGCAGGGGAACGTATGGTTGGATCACAACAGGACGACCGGAGATGATGATGACAACACACTTCACAGCACCACAAACATTTGTAATGGTTTTAAGGCCCGCATCAGGCAGAGTCAAAGTTAAACTGTCACCAAATGTCTCCGCATATGGTGGTTCTCCTACGACAACGATGGCATAGGAGAAATCATTTGACTTAACATACTCAGCATCAGGATTCTCCTTGTACACCACTTCAGTTTCTGGATCAACTGTGTTCTTTATACTGGTTAGGATTGTGGTACCTGCGGGCATGTTGAACAAAATATATAGGTTATAAATAATATGGACATATTTCGCCGTATTTTACGGGGAAGAGAAGGGGCTGTGATTAACTTAATTAATTACCATGTGTGAGATCGTTGCCACTCGATCCCTGCCACTCAATGGTCCAACCACCACACTGATAACCAAGATTGTCTGCATGACTTCCAGCTACAAGTATTTTTGATGTCTTCTTTGGAAGGGGTAGCAATGGCTTGTCTGCAGATTCACCATTCTTTAGAAGAACTAACGATCGCCTCACAGCTTCCCGAGCCAAGTCTCTGTGTTCCTGTTAAATTTACTATCCGAAATGTTATTCAATTAGTTTAAGAATGCTCCCCATTCCTTGTAGAGTGGTAGTGTCAACGTCAACTGTCAAGTACTTCACCTGACTGCCAAGCTGGTTGACGAGGCTGAGATCAGCCAACGGATTCTCAAATAGCCCCATTATAAACTTAACCCGCAAAATTCTCCTCACTGCATCATCAATTCTGCTCATGGGAATGATTTTATTTTTTGCCTGGAAAGTTAGACCATCAATGAATTCTGTATAGTTGTATGGAACCATGATCTGTTGGTGACAAGCAGTTAAAACAGAAGGACGTGTTAGAAGACAACCAGATAACATCGATAATTCAGCTAGCTAATTTACTTATACCAAGTAAAGATAGAAGCAAATTTAACCAGTTAATTTGCAGATGGAGATGGACAATAATTATTACCATGTCAATGCCAGCATTGATCCCTGCTGTAATCGAGTATGAGTAGTTGGCATAAGCTGGTGAGGTAATTCTGTCAATACCCATGAAATCTGAGATGACAAAACCCTGGAAAACAATGCAATGTGACAACGGTATCGTATGCTATACAATGTAAAATTAATGGATGAAAGGGGACAACGCTGGAATTATAAATCGATTAGAATTACCCTGAAACGGAGAGTATTCTTAAGAAAGCCAGTGACAAGATCACGGTTAGCATGCATCTTGACTCCATTCCAGCTGGAGTAAGATACCATAATGGTTGCAACACCTTCGATAATTGAGTTATAGTAGGGTGGCATGTGAATGCTGAGTAACCCATGCCTGTTTATTACAGTGTTATCCTCATCGATGCCTTTGGTTGTTCCACCATCGCCCACATAATGCTTTGCACAGGCTGCAACCTTTTTACTACAAACACAACCATAATTAAGGTCAATATTTCAAACTGTAAATATTTTTCTTTGTCAGTCATGTTTAATTGTAATTACTAGACTGTGAAACATATAAATATCCACTTTTTTAGTCACAATCAGAGTGCTAAAGTTTCTGCAAAGAAGCTCGTGGAATATTGCACAAGGCCTCAACCAGATACATAAATCCAAACTGTAACTTCCACACTGTGGCAAACGTATCAATTATCTAGATATAGCCAAGATCGCTTCTTTATACAGTCAAAAGGTGAATGTAAAACAGAATAAGTCCATGTCAAACTATGATCATAGATCTAGCAAGCAATATACGACCTTTCTTATTTTCAAATTTCAAAAGCTCAAGTTGGCTGACCGACCACAATTGGAATGAATGAGTTGAGGTTGGTTTCAAACATTGATCAATTAAACAGAAGAATATGTACGCAAACCTCAATCTCTCACATCAGATGAAGAAAATCAGAAATGGATAAGGCCGATCGAGGGTCACAAATACTATACAGCTAAAACTCTCTAATCATAATTATGAGGAATTACGTCATTGGATTAAAGTTGAAAGCTAAATGTAGCAGCAGCCCTGTAATGCTACTTTTTACTGTGAAATGAGCTTGTGAAATGCTAAAGAATGTTAGGTAACACGTACAAGCAAACAAATACAATAATTTGTTTCTTACTTTCCAGCTGCTAGAAAGGGAACACCCTTTCTAGAGTTAGGTGGTATGTCTCCTTGTAATCCAGGTATGATCTGAGTCATTGCTTGAACAACCTTATGATCTTCACTGTAGCTTTCGTAACAACGACCCCATCTTGGATCTCTACAAACCTGCACGCACTCGCAGATTGAATTAGTTAGTGAATTATATATACAATGAGCATGGAATTTAACTAATTTCATACTGCATTATGAATGCTGAGCAACAATTATTACCGCTATGCAAGGTGCAAAGACGTATGGAATGCCTGTGGCTCTAACTTCAAGTGCAGTTGCAGCTCCAATCCTTTTAACAAGTTCAGGGTCCCTGCAGTTGATACACTGATTGATTCAATATCCATATTCATGAGGAATCAATGAGAACTCGCTAGCTGATATTAGTTATTTAGTAAGTAATATATAGATTATGGATTGGAATAGCAGTACTTGCCTGGTAGCTCCAAGGCCAACATTGTGAGGAAAGATTGTTGCCTTGTAGACATTATTGTGGCCATGAACAGCATCAATACCATAAATCATTGGAATACCAAGGCGAGTTGATAGAGAACCCTTTTGAAAATCATTCACCATTGTAACCCAAGTTTCTGCAGAATCTTTTTCTGATGGCACACTCACAGCGCCGCTAAACACACTCCCTGCAGGCCAAGCCATGCACCCCAATTGAATAAATAAGTTGTACACAACACAAAATAATAGACATATTATTGGACGCAGTGAGTTTGAAAGGTAAAACAACAGAATGATATTTGCCTAGTTAATTACCAATGTAGTACTTGTTCATGACCTCAGCTGAAGCAACAATGCGCTCTATCTGCGTCATCTGGCCAATCTTTTCCTCCAAAGTCATCCGGCTCAGTAGGTCATTGATTCTAGTATTCAAGGGCTGTTTGGGGTCCTTATATTTCATGTATCCTCCTCCACCTGCTGCTTCTTCTGTTCTCATCGTCGCCGCTGCTATACACAAGCATAACAGAAGAAGTACCCTCGTCAAGGAGGCAGACATCCTAGCTATTTCCTGTCACAAATTACATATATCAATAGTTACAAAGCCACTTTTGAGGTAAATATATGAAGAAGCAACCATCATTGAATTCAAAAACCAATAATGAATATATGGAGAAGCAGTTGACCACTTGAACTAAAGTCTAAAACTAGACCGGTAGGCAATTAACAGAATGATGGTTGCTCTGAACGCGACTTACAGAGCTCTAATACTAGTAGGCAATTAACAATCAATCTCTGCTCTGTTCAAAGCAGAGTCGTCAGAGGCAGAAAGACTCAGAGAGAGAGAGAGAGAGTTGTGAAGTTGAGATTTCGAAAGACAGGGGGTGGAATTTATAGAATTTTATGGGCTTTGAAGAAATATGGCGCAGACTTGATTCATGAACTGGACTGATGGGAGCAATCTGCTCTGTGCTTTGGGTCCCCTCCTATGGAGCTGGAGATCCTACAAAAGAGTCAGATTCTTGACCCTGACTTATATCTCCATTATTACACACCTACCGTACGTATTTACCTGTTCTAGTTCTCCAGCTGATCTTTTACTTCTTCCATTTTCTGCAGCCGGGCCCCTACCCCTCTGTGTGGTCTGTATTAAAAGCTTCGTCTCTCCGCCCCTCTGTGTGGTCTGTGTTAGAGCTTTGTCTCTCTCTTCCTCTTGTGTGGTCTGCTACTTAGACTTCTCTCAACCCCGTGTGGGGTCTGTGTTAGACTTGGGTGTCTCCATACTGTCTGTTTCCATGGCATCTCTCCGCTTGACCAGGATGACATTCCTTTTGAAGATGAAGGTATTATGGAAGCGATGTCTCTTAACTTTGAACAGAGTGCAGACTTCCTTGATCTGGAATCTGGCATTGACCTCTTGGTTTTACTTATTGCGGATGAGGAGCCTGGATTAGGGGGAATCAAGGCTATACTTATGGGTATCTGGAAAACCATTGGCCAGATCCGTATTATCAAGGTTTGAGTCATTTCACCAATTCCGTCGAATGCTTCCTTGCAACAGAGTATAATATCTTTCGTCGTACAATGACAAAGTTGCAAGCAATGAATAAACCATTGCACTAACTTTGCTTGAGATTGTGTTTTGGCAGTAACTCTTGATTTCCAGTTCTCCAATATTAACTCCAGCCCCCTTTCAGAATTCACTTGCATTTTCTCATAGCTGTCATCCGCATAAACATTTTCTTCACCAAAATTATCATTAAGTAATTCATTGTGCAAGTATATTGGACTATCCCTATTCGACACATGACTTTCCCAAAGCCAAAAGGAAATCAGAAATTACAAAGCACTAGGAGAGTATCTCTCCTACTTGTTCGTGGCTTAAAGAAAATTAAAGAAGTCTGCAAGACCGGATCTGCATGAGCGGATCTTCAAGAGGAAATCAAGGAAGAATCAATCTCATTGATCTTGAGTATAAGTGGTATTCATTTCATATCATACTAGATGATTCAAATTGATATGCATGTCGATTAAATTGATTTGGTATACATTTGCATCAAAGATTTTTTGACATGCATGGTGGTTAAATAGGAAGTGTTGACTTCAGTTTTTACATCCTTCCATATTTATCTTATTTGTTAATTAAGAAAAGATTTGATCAAGGGGAAGTTTTTCCTCCCTTATAAAAGGTTTCGAAAAACTGAAGTGAGGTGTGGGTTTTTTGATATACAGAATTCCTACGTGAAAAACTCTTTCTACTTGTTTCATGTTTTCCATTGTATAATCTTTCACATTCATTCTCAAGATCAGTGATTCACTTGAGAGCAAGGAAGGTTGAAGATAGATTGTTTAGAATGTTGTTTAAGGAATTAGAACAGTTGTAAAACAAGTTAGCATTTGTTGCTAGATGAAAGTGTTTGTTATGAACAACACTACTTGTATTCTATAAAATCTGGTATTTCATATTGGATTGTTCCTTCGTGTTGGCTACGTTAAAAGCCACGCAGTGAAGTTTCCTCAGTGGAGAGGTTTACACTGCGTCAGCAACTTTCCATGTTGTGAATTACATTTTCCCTAGATAAATTCATTGAAATAAAACACTTTCATCAATACTCGTTCCATCAAGCATTTTCATTTGGCATCAGAGCGGTTCTAGACTTTTCTAGTGATCCCTGGAAAGATGGAACATTCACGTGATAGGGCTGCTGGTGGATCTATAAATAGTCCTCCATGGTTCGAAGGTGGATGTGAAAAATATACTCAGTGGAAAATATACATGAAATCATATCTCTATGCTCAAGATGAACATGTGTGGAATATTGTAGAAAATGGCTGGACTTTACCTATGGTAAAAGCAAAAGGAGAAAGCTCTTCCACTACCACTCCCAAACCAAGGAAGGACTGGACTGAGGAAGAAGTTCGTGATCTGCAAGCAGATTTCAAGGCTAAGAACAGCATTTTCACGGCCCTATCTGAACGAGAAAAACTGAGGATCAGTCACTGTGATACTGCTAAGCAGGCATGGGATCTTCTACAGACTACATATGAAGGAAGTAAAAAGGTACGTGCTCAGAAATTACAAGCACTGATCTTTGAGTTTGAAACTATGACTATGTGAGATGATGAGACTATTGATGATTTCCATGGTAGAATTCTTAAAATTTCCGGTCAGTGTCGTAGTCTTGGAGCACCTTTTGATGAAGATAAGATTGTCAAAAAGATTCTCAGGGCCTTGACAGAAAAATTTCATTCAAAAGTCACTAGTATAGAAGACTCATTTGATATTGATGAGTACCCACTTGATGAGCTCATTGGCAATCTCAAAACTTATGAGATGAGGTTAAAACCTGAGAAGAAGAATAAAGGTGTAGCATTCAAGGCAGTAAAAGGAGTCGAAGAGGAAGAAGAAACACTAGATCTTGCGCTACTAACAAAGGAATTCAAAAGATTTCTCAAAAGCAAGAACTCCTCTAGAAATCCAAATGCTTCTAGGAAAAACACCTATGGCAGAATCAGTAGCAGCAGTGACTACAATGGCAAGTATGGAAAAGGAAACCTCAAGGGAACTCTCTCTAGAAAACCTAAATGCTATGAGTGTGGTGGCTATGGCCATATCTCTACTGACTGTGGAAATAGGAAGCATGGAAACAACAACAACAAGTCTCTTCTTTCAACTTGGAGTGATGGTGAGTCTCAAGAAGTGGAAAATTTGGCTCTTGTATCATCACTTCTACCTGATTCTGACAGTGACCAAGCATTTTCTGATAATGAAACAAATATCCGCTGTAAACAACTCTACAAAGCTTCAAAGGCCACATTACTAAGAAACTTAAGCTTGGAAAAGGAAGTTGAATTTCTAAGATGTCACATCCCTGTTGTAAAACAGAATAATTTCTGAGAGAGAGAGAGAGAGTTTGGACACAGAGAATCAGATTGTGTGTCTTATTCATCTCACCATGAGGAGCCTTATATAGGACTATATGGTATGCACAAAAGGGTAATGCTTAATTACAATCCAATCACTCCTACAGTTACAACCTATCGATCACCAATCTATAGGGATAGACATCTATTACTCATCATCTATTTACATGATTATCCACAAATATTTACAACACTCCCCCTTGGATATTCCATGTCAATAGTGTTGCATAGGCTGAGCGCTTCTAAGTTGCCTCGTCAAAAACCTTGCCAAGTAATAAAAACCCTATGGGAAAAAAAACAATCTTGGTCGAAGGAGAAAAAGAGCACAACACGCTTGAGTGTGGAGTAGCAGTATCACAGCTTTAGAGATAGGTGAAGTCTTCTTATCAACACCATAAGTTGGTAGTATGTCTACGAGAGGGATGCATTAGAGTTGCTACACCAAAACCTTGCCCGGTAAACCCAGTGGGAGAAACCCGTGGTCGAAGGGAAAAGATGAGCAAATGCATGTATATGTCGAATCAAAGCATCTTCAGGATGTAGTATAAGTGGGGTGACCATGCTAAAGATGTGCCTCGTTAAAACCTTGCCAGGTAACAAAACCCAATGGGACAAAATAACCCTGGACGAAGGACAAAAAGAGTACACGATGGTCAAGTGGGTATGCTTCAAGATACTCCCCCTGATTTCGACTCCCCCTGAAAATTACATGTTAGGTAATTCAGATAGTTTACGTAGACCAATACCTTGAACATGCTTCTGGAATGCAGACTTTGGTAGTGACTTGGTAAAGAGGTCTGCACAATTGTCTTCAAATCAAATATGCTTAACTTCAATCTTCTGATGCTCCTGTTGTTGCTAATTGAAGGAGAATTTCGATACAATATGTTTGGTGTTGTCTCCTTTGATGAAAGTCATCTTTATCTGCTCTATGTAAGCAGCCTTATCCTCGTAGATAATGGTTGGTTCATCAGTGGTGGAATGCAGTCCACATGTGCTTTGAACATGCTTTGTAACGACTTTTAGCCATGTACATTCACATATTGCTTCGTGAAGAGCTAGTATCTCAGCATGATTCTAAAAGGTAGCAACAACTGTCTATTTCGTAGACCTCCAAGAAATTGCAGTATTCCCAATGGTAAAGACATAACCAATCTGGGAACATGCCTTGTGCGGGTCTGATAGATAGTCTATATCAGCATATCCAACAAGGCGAGCATCATTCTGAGGATCAAGGGGGTTTGATCCATTCCTTGATGCATAGGGATAGAATAAGCTCATATCCGCTGTACCTCTAAGGTAGCGAAAAATGTCTTTTATGCCATTCCAGTGGCAGCGTGTTGGCGCAGAGCTATATCTAGCTAACAAGTTCACATCAAATGAGATGTCCTGTCTAGGGCATTAAGCCAAGTACAATAATGTGCCTATTGCACTTAGATATGGGACTTCTGGCACCAATATCTCTTCGTTATCATCTGCAGGACGATATGGTTCTCTCTAGACTTTAGACGACCATGGGTGTGCTTGCTTTTATCCTCATTAAAGCATCTTAACATCTTCTGGATGTAATTTGGTTGATGGTCCAAAATTTCATCTACACTGTGCTCGGGCTCCAGGTCGAGACAATAATTTGTTCTCCCAAGGCCTTTCATCTCAAATTCCAACTTCAGGTGCTTTGCGGTTTCCTTGATCTCTTCAGGAGTATCGATCAAATTCATGTCATTGACATAGACCACCACAATACCAAACTAGGAACTTGTTTCCTTAATAAACACGCATGGGCATAGTTTATTATTCACATATCCCATCCCGATCAAATATTCACTTAGACGGTTATACCACCTCCGTCTAGATTGTTTCAATCCATAAAGTGAACGCCTCAAAACTAATGAAGAGCGTGTTCCGTGGTCTAGAACTATTTGCATCGGGTATATTAAGTCCTTCTGGAACTTTTATGTATATCTCTGTGTCGTGATCCCCATAGAGATAAGCTGTGACCACATTCATAAGCTGCATATTCAGTTTTTCAGAAACTACCAAACTGAAAAGGTAGTGGAACGTTATGACGTCCATTACGGAAGAATACGCCTCCTCGTAATCAATCACAGGGCATTGAGAAAATTCTTGCACCACTAGACGAGCCTTGTGTATCACAATCTCGTTTTTCTCATTACGCTTCCTTACAAATACCCATTTAAATTCTACGGGTTTAACATGGGGAGGTGTAGGAACAACAGGTCCAAACACCTTTCTCTTTATCGAGGAATCTAATTCGACCTGGATTGCTTCTTTCCATTTTGGCCAGTCGTCTCTACGTTAATATTGATCAACAAAGCAGGGTTCGAGGTCATCGCTTATTATAATTTCGGTGGCCACCGCAAATACTAATATATATCATCGATGATAATCTCAATCCGATTCCAAATCTCACTAAATTTACCGAGATTTCTCTATTCTCGGGAGTGGGTTCAAATGTTGGAGCGTCCCCCAACATCGTCTCTTCTAGGACAGACCCATAATCCAGATTTATCTCATGAGATGAATCGGTTTGAGATTGCGATGTCAAGAGGATTCGTTTGTGCCAAGTTTACCCTCTTCTGGGGATAAGAATCCTTCGAACCTAATGGTCTGCCTCACTTCTGGGCAGGGACATATGACTGGTTAGCCGCCATGGTCGTACCTCGTCCATCTGGGATGACACATCCTACAGGGACGTCTATCCTTACAGGCACATTTGCAGCAGGTATATATGATCTCGTCACTTTAGCTAGATCAGAGAAAACGTCTGGCATATTTTGGACTACACTCTGTAGATCTAGAATTCTCCGCACTTCATTATCACATTGTGCGGTTCGGGGATCAAGATGAGACATAGTGGGGACATTCCACGTCAATTCACGTCGTTCATCAGCAACGGTAACGTTCTTATCTCCCCCTAACGGCGGGAAGACTGTCTCATCAAAGTGACAATCCGCAAATCTAGCGGTAAAGAGATCGCCTGTCAAGGGCTCTAAAGAGCACATAATGGATGAGATTCATAATCGACATGTATGCCCATCCTTTGTTGAGGACCCAATTTTGTACATTGTGACGGCACAATTGGCACGAGGACTGCATACCCAAATGCGCGTAAGTGCGAAACATCAGGTTCGTACCCAGTCACCAACTGTAACGCGGAGTAAGGTTGGGTAGCAGTGGGCCTCAACGGGACCAACATAGCTGCATGCAAGATTGCATAGCCCCACACAAAAACTAGGAGCTTGGTGCGCATTACCAAGATTCTATTTGCGAGACCATCTTGGGTGTGAACATAGGGAACTATATGTTCAACATCAATCCCAAGGGATATGCAATAATCATCGAAATACTTCGATGTAAACTCTCCAGTATTATCAAGTCTTATGGACTTTATGGGATAATCTGAGTGGTGAGCCCTCAATTTCATGATCTGGGCGAGAGTTTAGCAAAAGCAGCGTTTTCTTGTGGACAATAGTGTTACATGTGATCACTTTGTCGATACATCAACCAAAACCATTAATATTTAACTAGTCCACATGGTGGTTGGATATGTCCACAAATTTCCCTTGCATTCTGTGCAGAAAAATGGTGGTGTATGTACTAGTCTTTGCATATGATGATCTAGTATTAAATATTCTTAACAAGTATGGCATAGTGTGTCATTATATACATGACCCTTATTCAGAAGGGGATGCACCTGCGATGAGTTGAGGATACAGTGCATCATACTTTGACCTGGGTGTCCCAAAAGGTCATGCCATAACAAGTAGTTGCTTGAATTAGTTAGCTTCTAGCTAACAGATTTCAATTTCTCCAATGTACGCTTCTGGCCGCACACTCGGAGGTTATGCAAAGATATTCCACTCATTTTTCTCAGTGGTTTCAACGTGGTAACTGTTGGTTCGAATATCCTTAACACTCAATAACGTTCTTCTGGAACGTGGAGATTATAAGGCCTCATTAATGGTAGGTTCAATACCATTGGATAACATACTATGGGTTTTGCCATAACCCTCTATCAGGTTGGATTGGCCTGATATGGTTGTCATAGAGGTATGAATAGAAAATAAGTTTAATTGAAAAATATCTCCGATCTAGGAGTATGTTGTGCATAATAGCACTTTTAACCAGACAACAAACTTCCCCACAGAATATGCCTATTCATTTATTTAATTCAATGGATCACATGTATGAATAAGTTTATTGAATTAAATATATTCGAACATAACCACATTTCTATAATCCAAAATAATTGAAAACATAAATCACCAAAATCCGAAGATGTTTCATTCATTAAGATGAAAGAGATATGGCACAAGGGGCCAATTATACCCATGTCTTCGAGTTCTAATCCTCGATATGTTCAGTAACTGCCTGAAAATCCGTGATCTCTAGTGTAGAATCAATAGAAAATGACCCTTTAATAAGGTTGGTATTTCGAGTTCCGCGACTGGCGTAATACTCATTTACTGCTTCGGCTATCGCACAGCAGGTGTGGGATCAGCAGTTAATTCCTCCACATCGATAACAAAGATCATGCTGATTTTGGTGGCGGCGGGCCGAACCAGTGTTCCTTTCCACTTTGGCTTGTTAGGCAGGGGCACTATAACATGGGGCCATGTTTTGGGCCGGTTATATGGGCCATTTATGGGCCCACCTCTCTTTACTTATCTAAAAAGATCAGGCTCTTTGTCCCTTCCACGGTCACAATCTCTCTTTTGGAGATTAGGTTTGCGATGAGCAACATCAATTCCTTCAAGCAAAAGTGCTGCTCAGGTACCAATGGGCTTGGCTTGATCATTCCTCAACAGGAGGTTGTTGTTCATTTCAGTGAGCAACAAGATAGTGATCAATTCTGAGAATTAATAAAGTGACTCTCCTTGTATTCTTTTGGGTAGATGGGTTTGTTCAATATCCTGCTAATCATGTCTTGCTTCAGGCAAGAAAATGGTCATTTGGTGGTTAAAGTACTCTTCCAGAGCGACCCAAAGAGTCTATGGATCCTCTTCATCGGATACTCAACTTGAAGTGCTTTTTTCATATGTTTCTTTATGAACATTATGGCACTCGCCTTAAAAGCCTCAGTGACGACATTGTCATGAGTATCGATTGTTGATCTCATCTTCTTTGCAGTCAGATGAATTTTCACATCTTGAGTTCACTTTAGATAGTTTCTTCTGGAGACCTCCAAAGCAACAAACTCAAACATGTTGAGATTTGACATTTCTTACAGGAAAGGAACAAATAATATTAGTGCTTTGGGTAATATCGTCCATAAGCAAGTAATGAGAACTTCAGGTTCTATAACATGGTATGAAAAATCGGATTAGACATGTAAAATCTACTGGTTTTATCATGTGTGGTGAATTTATGAAAGGAAACTTCAAGTTTCTTAAATGGCATTATCGAAACTACAAGTTTGATTTATATATGAACTACGGGTTCATTTAGAACTTTTAGTTCATTAGGTACATGCATTTTCTACACATATATTCTAGTGCGAAAATTTAGACAAGTAACACAATAATATTGAATTGAGCAAATTGAAATAATCTCACAAATTTGGATAAATAAAAATCACAAATCAATTGAGATATTAATTGCATGCTACTAATTTAACATATTAATTATCACACAATTATGTGAATAAATGCTTCTTGCAATTAATTACACATATTAAATATGGTGAATCTATTTACAATATGAAATCATTTTTCCTTTTATTTTGATTCTGCTGGACCAAAGAAGGAGTGGGCTTGATAGTGAAGCCTATCGGGCTTAGTCTGCAGGCTTGTGACCCGGGCTTTCATGAGTAAGTCAAATGTTGTGTGAGGCATGCTGGGCTGCTTGGTCCCACGGAGGGAGAGTGGGCCTGCTGGGCTCAGGCTGGTCTGCCAAGGAATGAAAAATTATTACTCAACCCTTTCGGTAACTCCAATTGAATACGACCAGGTAAGGAAGGATGAGGTTTAGGTGGAGCGAGGCTCACTTAAGTACACAGCCTCATTTGAACCTTACCTAGACATCGCATCCAACTGGATGAGCCTACTTTGAGAAGATTCATAACTTTTGTCATGGTAACATGTAGTGAGCTGCTATTCTGGCCTTGCAACTTGGGCCTGAGCTTCTGGCTCGAATTTGTTGTTATGACTTTGGGCTTGATTTGAGCTTCTGACTCAGCCTCTATTAATATTCACAATTATAACAAAACCAAATTCAATATATGTTATTAAATCGTAACATAAATAAATTAATGCAGCGGTTATATACCTAAGGAAATGGGTTCAAATCCTATTAATGCTTCTGGCATTATGTACAGGTAATAAATTTGGCAAATGCTTCTGGCATAATGTTTATGTAATAATCACGTAATAATTTAGCCAATAATGCTTCTAGCATAAGGAATTATAATGGCATAATTCAATTTAGTGTAACCAAAAATTAAGCCCATAATTCTTCTATCATAATTCACGTAATAATTCAGAATTGTCTCAATGTGATAATGAAGTGATTGTGGTAATGAGCATAAATTACTATGGTAATTGCTTTGGATAAAATCAATCAAAATTTAATCACAAGTTGAATCAATTGATCAATCACCAATTATATGGAGTTGAATCTGCTTATGGCAGTATTAATATTAAATGGTGTTGATAAATTCCAGCTAGCCATAGTGGCATAGTGGACAATGTGCTAGGCTAATGCATGATGTGGCTGGGTTCTAATCCCAGGAGCAGCAGAATCCCTTTTCTTTTTGCTTGTTTTTTAATTGGTATGCACTATATGGTACTACTGGACCAAATGCTTCAAATCCAAGAATCCTAACCTTTTTTTTCTTTTCCAACCAAACAATCCAAAGACAAATAAACCAAGACACATAAACGAATATATATAAATATGTATATACCAAATATTAGGGTTCATGCATCATGGTGATTGTTCATATTCAATCATTAGGCTCAATAAACATGAATATGAAATTAGATTTTGGAAAACATTACTTGATGAAGAACGGATGAATCTTCAGCTTATGTGTGCAGAACTGAGAAGGTTGTCTTCTCAGCCAATCCAAGAACTATTCGCCTCTTCTGGTAGGAAATCCCGAATCTCAAAGCTAGTCGATCCAAATCTTAGAGCTAGTTGTGAACACGGAGCAGATTCTCTTCTGAACAGCTGCCACTTCAAATGGTGTACAGGTCTCAAAACGACTCCAATATGGCTGAAATTTGGAGGGCAAATAGAAGAGGCAGAGATGAACAACTTTGATGAAGGAAAGTTTTTGATCTGAGGTCCCGATCAAGAGATTTCGGGGCGTGCAAACAGGCTGCAGCAGGGGGGGGTTTTTTTTCTTGGCTAGAGCTTTGGTTAGAGCTTCGTGCTGATAACGTGTTGTAAAACAGAATAATTTCTGAGAGAGAGAGAGAGAGAGTTTGGACACAGAGAATCAGATTGTGTGTCTTATTCATCTCACCATGAGGAGCCTTATATAGGACTATATGGTATGCACAAAAGGGTAATGCTTAATTACAATCCAATCACTCCTACAGTTACAACCTATCGATCACCAATCTATAGGGATAGACATCTATTACTCATCATCTATTTACATGATTATCCACAAATATTTACAACAATCCCAAATTTTTTTGTTTTGTTTTTTGAGATGCAACTCATACTCCAATCATGGAAATAAATTTCCAAGATCGAAATATGAATAATTGGAAAAGAACGATACTAGACAAGTTACCGAAATTGAAACACAACATTTATTACAAGAGGGGTTTACACCAACATTTACAACAAAAGGTCAACTATATTCCAAGTTCTTGTCTAGGAACCCAAGCATGATTACAATAACACACATGTATATTACACTATTAAAAAAAACACCCTTGCATTAAAATAACTTCAAATTTATTTATTCGTCACCTGCAAAAGATAAAAAGGGGTGAGCAAACATTGCCCAGTAGGAGAAATAAACCTCTTTGAAAATCATAGTTAGAATAGCAATAATGAATGGATGCAACTATTATCTATTCCCGATAATCCACATTGCAAAATAAACCGAGCCTACATGTCCCATACCATGTATTTTACCACGAAGATGACTCAGAGTATTCAACAATGTGAACTAACCCCCACCCAAAATCAATCCCCCTAACCCTCTTTTGCTAGTCATCTTGTCTATTTCCCTTTCGCCAGTCCCGAATTACCCTTTCAATATCCTATACTAAGTGCACATTAACAAGTGGGCATACCTGGGATCTGGTACCTGCTGAGGTTATAGACTCAACTACGCAAACGATAAACCAAATACTCATTCCAATAGCATATTCACATTACCATCACCACCCTTATACTTCATGTCTTATTGATGCACAAATACTTTGAATATGTAAGTGTATTCATTATTCAGCCATACCAAACAAACAGAAATAGAGGACATAAATGCATATAATCATGTACAGAACCATTCAATACAATCATGTAAGCAACCCTCCAATGCAAACATAGAGGCTCCCCAAGTTTTTCCCCTACCTCGATTGATTTTCACGTTAAGTATCCGGATGAAAACAAGTTCCTATTGCAAGAATATAATTTATTAGTTCCACACATAAAGAATTAAAGAAAAACTCAGCTAACATACTAAGAAAATCTTAGCAGTGAGTTATTTTGACCAAAACAGGTTTTTACTTGACAAACTGAAATACTGCAGTTTTCTGACCCAGTCACCTTAATGTTTAAAACTGTACAAATCTGTTTAAAATCTGCTTTCAAGGTCTTCTAACGATTTGTAGCTGACATCCTAAAGAAACTTTCGGAATTTGAATCATCTGAAAACAATTTTCCTAGAATTAGTTATGAATTTTTTAAGTTCAGCTACAGTCCCACGTTTTTCTGCAGAAACTGCTACTGTGTGCTAACCTCTTCAGTTTTAATGTACTTTCTACAACACCAATTTGTGTAAAACTTTCAATACTGAAAATAGACATTCTAAAGTGTCAAAGAAAAGAAACCACACTTACAACAAGGTTTTAAAGGATGAGTGAAGGCTTTCTAAATTCAACTTTAAAACTGCATATGTTTCCTACTTGGTTCTTGACTCTTCTCAAATCAGATTCTATTAATCTATGTCTTCCAAAAATTCTAATGACTAAAGGAAACAACAAACCAGAAACAAAGTGATTTCAAATTCTAATTTGGATCAATTCAAAGACAAAAGATATAAACTATTTTCCAGAAAACTAGTGAAATCAAATAGAAGATGAGAAAATAATTAGTTCTAGTTGTTCCAGTAACAACAACTTTATTCCTAACTGAACTTCATCTCTATTGTAACTTCTTCTATCATCAAGAATCCCCAGGTCTTATAATAACCTATGAACATAACCCAATTTCCAAATTGCATTAACCATCAGAACCACAAAGAACTCATCAAATCAAAAATAAAAGAATCACACCTGACTTTTTTCTCCTCCACTTCTAAGATACCAAAACTCTCTCTCTCTCTGGAAAGGAGGTGAAAACGTAGAAAGCAAGATAGATATTCTAATTGAAATCTTACCCATATAGGTACTAGACTTGCCACCTCCAGATTTCTAGAGTTCCAGCTCCTGATTCTAGGGTTCCAGCTCTAGCTTCATAGCTTGGGGGAATCACCAAATTTGAAACTTGATTTCCAAGGCTGTTGACACCTCCTACTTACCCATGGCGGCGGCTATGTCCTTTGTACTTTCCTAAGGCGGTGGCTGGTGTATCAGATGGAGGAGAATATGGGGGTGAGGAAGCCGATGAAGAGACGGGACAATGCTTTGAGTTTAGGCGCTGTTAGATTTGGTTTTGTCGTGGAGTTTATTCTATCAGCTGTTAAGCTACTTGGGTTTGAGTTTTGGGCCAAATCTTTTGGGCTAAACTCTATTTACTTAAACCCAAACAAGTAAAATTCAGCTCTATACTCTATATATATATATATATATATATATATATATATAAACAATATTTAAACAAATAGTTTAGCACAATAATTAAAATTAAACTTATTATTATTATTATTTTTTTTTTTAGAAAGTGTTAAAAATTTTAGGTTGTCACATAAGAACAGAAAAAGAAAAAGTGGTGCACATGTTGGAGACTTCACAATCCACATGGGAACAGGAAAGAAGCAATCTTGTTACTGAGATGGCTATCTCGTCAAGTGATCAGGGCTCGTCAAGTTGGAAGGATGAAAAGGCTGAATATCTCAACAAAATCAAAATGCTGGAACTGGACGTGAGGGGACAACAAGTTCTAAATCTGGAGTTATTGACTAAAATTGAGTCCCTACAAGATGAGCTAAAATCGACGCAAGATAAATTCACCAGATTTGAGGTCAGCTCTAACACTATGACCAAATTACTTGGAGCAGGAAGAGCACCTCATGACACATTTGGGCTAGGATACACGGGAGAAAATTCCAAAAATACAAAGTTTGTAAGAGCATCCGAATCACCTGTCAAAAAGGAGGAAGTCGCATATGATGATCAAGTCTCAGTACAGATAAGCATGAAGGAAGGTCGGCCAGCACACACTTCTCAGGTAAAAGTTGAGCAAAAATCCTCCACTGGTCAAAACAGGTATCCAAACTCTAGAACTTTTATTCCAACTTGTCATCACTGTGGTAAGATAGACCATATCAGACCTAGGTGTAATGAGAGACTGTTAATCTCTCAAGTCTCTCAAGAAAAATGTACTGTTGAATCTTTACAATGTGAACTTAGAGAACAGAAGGAACTCCTTAATAAACTAATTGATTTGTTCGCTCAAAAAGATTCTCAAACCAGAAGAGGAAAACCTGTCTGGACTAAGAAAATTACTAGTAAGTGTCTTTTAGCCCTTACTAAAGAAACTAATGATCTATCTCCTTTGATAAGTGCTAGTTCAGATCAGCAAACTACTCATATAGAGGCCACTTGCCTGGTAGCTTTAACCGCCTTGGCTGACAAGCAACGAGATTTCTGGTATGTAGACAGTGGTTGTTCTAGACACATGACCGGAGATAGAGCCTGGTTTACCTCATTTGAGGATAAAAACACGACCGGTTCAGTCACCTTTGGAGATGGACGAAAAGCTAGTATCCTAGCTCGAGGTACAGTAAATACTCTAGGTATACCAAATCTTAAAAATGTGCTGTATGTTGAAGGCTTAACTGCTAATCTAATCAGTGTCAGCCATTTGGCTGATGACTATGAAGATGTTTGGTTCAACAAACACAGGTGTTTGGTGATGAATCAGAAAGGAGAAAGTATCATGGGAGGTAAGAGATCTTTTGATAACTGCTACCATATTCAAGCTAATGAAAATTTCAACCTGCAGTCCTGTTTATCTGTAAGATCCATAGAGGATACATTTGAGCTTTGGCACAGAAGAATGGAACACGTGAACTATCAAGATTTGCTGAAGCTATCCTCCAAGAAATATGTTAGGGGTCTACCTAACCTAAATGGTAAAACAAACAAGATTTGTGGTGATTGTAAAATTGGAAAGCAAACCAAGGCCCCTCACAAGGTGGTAAACTCCGCTACAACAAAAGTACTGGAACTGTTACATTTGGATCTAATGGGACCTGCTCAATCTGAGAGCATTGGAGGTAAGAGCTATATACTAGTTGTTGTGGATAATTTCTCACGATATACTTGGGTAAATTTCTTAAAAGACAAGGCTGAAACGTTTGAGTCATTTAAGAATTTGAGTCAAAAATTGATAATTGAAAAGAAATCATTCGATACTAGCATAGTCAGGGTAAGATCAGATAATGGCACAGAATTTAAAAATACTTCTTTTGCTAACTATTTTTGTGAGCTCGGTGTGTCTCATGAGTTCTCAGCTCTAATTACTCCACAGCAAAATGGCATTGTGGAAAGGAAAAATAGGGTTCTGTTGGACATGGCTCGTGTTATGCTACATGCAGCAGGATTAAGTACAAATTTTTGGGCTGAAGCTATAAGTACTGCATGCAATACAATTAATCGAGTGTTCTTGAGAGCAGGTACAGATCAGACAGAGTATGAAATATGGAAAGGAAAGAAGCCAAATGTAGGACATTTTCATGTTTTCGGAAGTCCCTGCTATATTCTACGAGACAGAGAGCACCTCGGGAAGTTTGATGCTAGAAGTGATGATGGTGTATTTCTGGGGTATTCCTTGAATAGTAGGGCCTACAGAGTCTATAACAAACGAACTCGTGTTATTATGGAGTCTATTAATGTCTCTATTAATGATGAATATATGAAACAGGAAGAAGCATGTGCAGATACATCATCCTCTTCAATCACAACAACAACAAGCAAGGATATTCAAGCTGAGGAAGAGGATACAACTGATGCCATCTTTGAACCTGCCCCCATCTTGAGAAGAGGCTACAAGCAGGTACAACAAGATCACTCCAGTCAGGACATCATTGGTAATCTATCAGATGGACTGTTAACAAGAAGGCAAGCTGCAGCTCAGGTAAGTCAGGATGAGGTAAGTAAAGGAAATGCTCTATTATGCTTTATCACTGAAAATCTGATAAGTATGAATGTGATATCCTATTTCGGCTTCATGTCTTTAATTGAACCAAAAAATGTTAAGGAAGCCTTGTTAGATGATCACTAGATTAATGCCATGCAAGACGAGCTGAATCAATTTACTAGGAATGATGTGTGGTACTTGGTACCTCGACCTAGTAACTGCAACATTATAGGAACAAAATGGATCTTCCGAAACAAAAGTGATGAGAAAGGAAATGTGATTAGAAATAAAGCTAGGTTAGTGGCTCAAGGATACTCACAAGTCGAGGGACTTGATTTTGATGAAACATTTGCTCCTGTTGCACGATTAGAGTCTGTGAGATTACTTTTATCTGTGTCATGTCATCTCAGATCCAAACTATATCAAATGGATGTCAAAACTGCATTTCTCAATGGCGTGTTACACGAGGAAGTTTATGTGGAACAACCTCAAGGTTTTCAAGATCCACATCACTTGGACCATGTGTACAGACTGAAGAACGCTTTGTATGGACTGAAACAGGCTCCTCGTGCTTGGTATGAAAGGCTTTCAAATTATCTTGTGAAAAAAGGGTATTCCAGGGGTTCCATTGATAAGACTTTATTTGTGAAACATGATAACAATGATGTGATTATTGGTCAAGTATATGTTGATGACATTGTTTTTGGTTCCACATCTAGAAATCTTGTCAGAGAATTTCAATCAATCATGGAAAGTGAATTTGAAATGAGTATGTGTGGTGAACTAACCTTTTTCCTTGGATTACAAGTCAAACAGCTTAACACAGGTTTGTTTAATTCTCAAACAAAATATGCGGAAAACCTGGTCAAGAAGTTTGGTCTTCAATCCAAGAAAATAGTCCACAATCCCATAAGCACCACCACAAAGTTGAGTGAAGATAAAGAAGGCAAATAAGTTGATTCCTCTATCTATAGAAGCATGATTGGTAGCTTGTTATACCTCACTGCAAGTCGTCCTGATATGTCCTACAGTGTGGGAGTGTGTGCTCGATTTCAAGCTCAACCTAAAGAGTCTCATTTAGAAGCTGTAAAAAGGATCATCCGATATGTTGTTGGTACAATTCACTGTGGTCTTTTCTACTCCTTCGACACTAATGTAGAAATTGCAGGATACTCTGATGCTGATTGGGGAGGAAATCTGAAGGACAAAAAAAGCACATCTGGGGGATGCTTTTTCATTGGCAACAATCTGGTTGCATGGCATAGCAAGAAAGAAAACTGCATCTCTCTATCCACTGCCGAAGCTGAGTATGTTGCAGCTGGGAGTTGCTGCACGCAAATGCTCTGGATGAAGCAAATGCTTCATGACTATGCCATCTCTCAAGGTAAGTTGTCCATCTTCTATGATAACAGAAGTACTATCAACATCACAAAAAATCTTGTACAACACTCTAGAACAAAGCATATTGATCTTAGATATCACTTTATTCGAGAACTAGTCGAACAGAATATACTTGAACTAAGTTTTGTGCCCACAGATAGTCAACTTGCTGACTTGTTCACTAAACCACCTGACACTGCTAGGTTTGAGATGTTGAGCAATGCTCTAGGGATATGTTCTAAACAGTAAGGCACAAAGACATTTGTCCACTATTGATTGAGAAAATTGTGCTCGTAGTATACTCTGACTACTGTCAACAGTGTAATGCATATATTTTCGACTATTATGGCCATGCCTTATTCTGGACAAATGATTATGTACTCATGATTAGTCATTGAATCACATCACTTTACTATGTACTTCACTTATAGCTTTATGTGGTGGCATGTTTCGTGTTCCTTGTCATGAGAGAATAGGTGAAGTCGGCAAAATGCTTAATATGCTCAGATGGCTAATTCCCTCTTCTCAAAGTAATCAGGCCCTTGTTGTGGTGAACTTTCAAGGATTTGTAATAAACGAGAATGGATATATGCATCCTATCACTCAAAGTAATCAGGCCTTGGTTGTGGTGAACTTTCCAAGGTTTGCAAGAAACGAGTTGCTGGGTGAAATATGTACGACACTTGTGAAACTTCAAACAACAACTCGAGACTCTCTTCTTGGAGCATCCTTGTTATGTTTAGTACCCTAAGATCATCTGGTTTGGGAGTTACTAAGACGAGTCTTGTTACATGAGTTCGTGTTTACAAAATAAAGACGTCTATGACTCAACTCAAATAAGTTCTGGGAACAATGTTTCCTACTCCTTCTAGGAGATATCCTGAGCCCAGTCTATGTGTGCCGTTTTCCAATTCACTTCTTCTCTCTTTCACTGAACATGTCTCTAAGCCCCATGTACTGCTCATGCTCACACTCTTCACCGGTTTACTAGGTCTTGTCTAATAATGAGTACACACTCTATTTGTTGATGGAATACATCGTGGTTGATACATGGAAATATGTTCCGTTCATTACTTGATTAGTGCTCTTTGTGTTTCAACTATGCTATATTTTCTCTGTTCAATATGACAACTGCATTCATTGCCTTGATACTTAGCACATAAAAAGATTGCGTGATAAAATTGCTAATTCTGTGCTTCTGACTGTCTCTTCGCGTTCTCCCTTTATTGCCATCTGGTTGCACTTAATTTCCTTATTGATTACGCCTAAGTTAAGGGGGAGAAGTAATCTGCATGCGTGTATCTCGGAGAACTAAATTGTCATAATTCCTCTCCTCTTTGAAACGCTCTCCCAATCGGTGTGTCCTTTGGCTTTCTCTAACCCTACCGGTTCCATATATCTAGTCTCTCCTGTCTCTCGAATTTTACTCTTGTTTGTCTCAGTGTGCAGGTTCTCTCATCATGGTTCGCACAAAGATCACTACTCGACTTGGTGGATATCGGCGTCATCCTCCTCCAGAGGAGGGCCGTCAGGCCGCTGCCAGAGCCGGCATCCTTCATCCTGGCATGCACTGTGAACGCAGCCAGAGCCCTCCTCTTCGCCCCCCTTCTTCTGGTGCACCTTCTGCTGTTCCTACTCCTCCTGTCTCTCTGGATAGCCTCCGTGACACCATCCTGGTGGCTGACTGGAGGATTGCATGTCTCACTACCGACATGGACGACATGCACTCGCTTCTGGTTCGTACTCATCATGCCGTGACCAACCTCACCAAGGAGATCTGGAACATGCAGCGCCACCCTCCCGGATTTGACGCTCCCGGTCCATCCTTTGCTGTTCCGGAGCCTGTCGTACCTAAGGAAAGCTCGGCTTCAATGGACAGTGAGGAGTTTCAGGACAATGTCACCAAACTTTTAGAGGAGTTCGACAGGCCTTCCCCTTCAAAGGGGGAGAAGTGACATTTTTCTTTATTTTATTTTGAAATTTCTGTTTTCTGCATTTTAATTTCTGTTGAACAATATTGTTTTTGGTTGTAAGTGCATAAGCACAAACTTCTTGGGATGCTTATTTTTACTATATTATGTAAGATTATTTTCGGCAACTTGGATCCTGAAAAGGATGGAAATTGATTCCTGATCCAAGAAGCAAATCTTTGTTTTCTGTAAGTACTAACATGCAGGGGTTCAAACAAGAAAAAGTCATGTGTTGAATGGGAATGCCCAAAGGGGGAGATTTTAAGTATATTGGACTATCCCTATTCGACACATGACTTTCCCAAAGCCAAAAGGAAATCAGAAATTACAAAGCACTAGGAGAGTATCTCTCCTACTTGTTCGTGGCTTAAAGGAAATTAAAGAAGTCTGCAAGACCGGATCTGCATGATCGGATCTTCAAGAGGAAATCAAGGAAGAATCAATCTCATTGATCTTGAGTACAAGTGGTATTCATTTCATATCATACTAGATGATTCAAATTGATATGCATGTCGATTAAATTGATTTGGTATACATTTGCATCAAAGATTTTTTGACATGCATGGTAGTTAAATAGGAAGTGTTGACTTCAGTTTTTACATCCTTCCATATTTATCTTATTTGTTAATTAAGAAAAGATTTGATCAAGGGGAAGTTTTTCCTCCCTTATAAAAGGTTTCGAAAAACTGAAGTGAGGTGTGGGTTTTTTGATATACAGAAAATTGTTCCTACATGAAAAACTCTTTCTACTTGTTTCATGTTTTCCATTGTATAATCTTTCACATTCATTCTCAAGATCAATGATTCACTTGAGAGCAAGGAAGGTTGAAGATAGATTGTTTAGAATGTTGTTTCAGGAATTAGAACAGTTGTAAAACAAGTTAGCATTTGTTGCTAGGTGAAAGTGTTTGTTATGAACAACACTACTTGTATTATGTAAACTCTGGTATTTCATATTGGATTGTTCCTTCGTGTTGGCTACGTTAAAAGCCACGCAGTGAAGTTTCCTCAGTGGAGAGGTTTACACTACGTCAGCAACTTTCCGTGTTGTGAATTATATTTTCCCTAGATAAATTCATTGAAATAAAACACTTTCATCAATACTCATTCCATCAAGTATTTTCACATTGCTAACATCCATGGAAGTATGAGCCTCAGAACCAAGAAGTATGTTCCCAACAGATCATCCATTATCAAAGCTAGCGTCAAAGAAATAATGTGATTGAGCCTTATTCTTCCACACCACACTACTCAGCCCTTCAGTACTTTGAATCTCAAACTCCTTCTCATCTACATGTCATGACTAAATTCCTCTCTCCTCCATCACTTTCCATGAGAATAGGAATAAAAGAAGACAAAAGTTCAGTTGACATGAGAGAAGCATCAACAATTTTACCATAAGTAGCAAGTCCCCTACCTTTGTCTCGAATGCTCATAGGGTCCTTCCTGCATTACACAACCCATCTGATTGTCACACTTTATCATATAGGTAGAGAGCACGGTATTCTCTTCTTTTCCCACACAAACTCGGTCCCTAATCATCTTGCTTAACAATAACACTCTCAAGCTCATTGAACCCTCTATCATCTCCACTATTCACCTCGGCCCTCTTATCTGAACTCTCTTCCTTCCCAGTATCTAACTTCCCATCAATACCATTTAATTTAGCACCACACACAAAACCCACAACATGATTCATACTGGTATTATCATTAAATCCCAATATGACATCAGTGGTGAGACAAATTCAAGCCACTATCCATAGGGGTTTTACAAATAATACCATTAACAGCAGGAATAAGTGATGATGAAGCCTCAGTTGCAGCTAGAATCAATTTGGGTGTTGACGACGGCAGCGGGTTATCAACTCAGCTTGTCGGAGATTGCGACGAACCCCATAACAACCGTAGCTCCTCCTTGAATTCAGAAATGAAGGTATCCATCGACCTCTTCAAAGATTCTTGCATCTCACACAACCTAGCATCTGTGTGATCAATCTTTGTGAACTTGCAATTCGTCGGAACCTCGTGGTGGTGATTGTGGTTTCTCAGCCCGCTTAAGCTCGGCCATAGGCTGTGGTGTGAAAGAGTAACCGCCAGAATCAACAATTGGGACCTCCCAATTATGTACCCGGTCAGTTTTAAGAGAAATTCATGAAAAGCCGTATTCAGGTATGGGACAAAATGGTTTTGGATATGTAATTGTATGTGGTTGCTCACAAACGGGAGGTGAAGGAGCAGAATGGTAAATAGGTGGTGTAGGCGTGGCTTTGGTGGAGACAAACTGAGAATTAACACTGGTAACTGATGGTTCATAGGAATGGCATTGTGAAATCGATGGGTAGATCCAGGGATTTAGGTTAGAATCCGGTGAATGGTAAGTATAGGTTGATGGAAATTGATGAGGGAAAACATACCCACTAATGATTGTTTGGGAAGGTGGTCGTGGTGGTGGGTAGCTTGGTGGCAATGGAAATTGAGAAGGAGGTGGTGGGTAGCTAGGTTGCGATGGATATTGCAAAGGAGGTGGTGGGTAGCTAGGACTACCATGAGGGAGATAAGAATGAGTGCTATAAGTAAGGTCTAAAAAATCGAAAAAATCGCCGAAATTTCTGCGAAATTTTCGTTTTTTCAAGGTCCCGATATTTCTGTTGGGTACAGTTAAATTTCGCGCGATATTTACGATATTTCCCGAAATATCTTGATATTTTTCAAAAGTTCACGATATATTCGAGATTCTGAAAAATATTTCGGGAATATTCCTTCTCTCTCTCCACTTACTCGCCACGTGACCTTATTACTCTCATACTTAATTGCCACGTGCTCCATATCTCTCGGACTCTCTTCCACTTGTTTGAGTTATTTAATTCAAATAAAAAGGGTAAGTTTCGAACCCTGTTTGGCTAAGAATCACTAAAGTGACTTAACCAAGTCTGCTAGTACTCTGCATGGTTTAAATTTGTGACTTATATAATAAAATACTTTCTCTATGACTGTCAAAACTTTTTTATTAATAAACAACTTACAATAAAAGTTTAGATTTACCTACTATTTGAAAAATGTACAACTACCTTTTAAAATTTTATTTTATAATTGAATGTGCATTGTGATATGTACAAAAATTGTATTTAAGGCGTGATTGGATTTTCAGTCATAGAAAAAAGGAAAAAAAAATGATGTAGCATATAAGAATTGTTATTGATTCCGCATATAATATTTCATCTTAAATTACTACATCTCACTGTGTAATAATGTTTATTCAAGATTTTTTTATATAAAAATATAGTAGATAATTGATAAAACAAACATATCCAAAAGTTTCACTTAAAATTTCCATATTTTTCTTTAAATTTCCATCATTTTTCTTGATTATTTACCGAAATCGATATATCCACGATATTTCCGTCGAAATTTCCTTTTTCGGGACCATCAATATTTCCTCGAAACTCGATATTTTAGTCATTGGCTGTAACACCCTCCAGAGATCCATCGCCGGACTCACCGGAAACAGGTCTAGGTGCGGGCTCTATCTAGATAATATGCTATTTCTAATATATATATATATATATATATATATATTCGAATATAGATTTTGTTTATTTTAGAATATAGAAACAAAAATTCTATTATTTTTTTTTTTTGGGATATATGGGGACCAAAAGGCCCAACAAAAATAAAGAACAAATTACATCTCGGAATTTATAATCCTAATTCTAGGACTTTCACACAGGTCATCAAGAAAGCTGGAAATAACTTGTGGAGGGGGTTGCTCCATGAATTGAGCTCCAATCTCTGCATCCAAACCAGCTTTGGAGAGAATGTCGGCAACCTGATTTACTTCACGATAGACATGCTTAAGATCATAGCTGTGCAATTGTCTTTGGAGAGCTTGGCAACAATCAATAATAGTTTTTAAGGGGTGCAAATCATCCACACCTTGCTGAACTAGGGAAACAAACACATGAGAATCACTTTCCACTAGAAGATGACGGCAATGATGGGAGAGAGCCATTTGTAGTCCCAAAAGTAATCCCCAAGCTTCCGCTTGAAGGACAGAACCGCAACCAAGGTTAGCATAAAACCCAGAAATCCAAGCACCAGTGAAATCTCTCAAGACACCACCAGCACCAATTTTCCCATTAAGATTTCTAGCACCATCAACATTTAATTTAAAGTAATGCTCAGGAGGTTTCTTCCACAACAAACTAACAGAAGTTTTACTGGACTGTTGAGGCTTGAAAGTATTAGCAGATTTTCATTCCCTGGCAGAATCAATAACAACTTTCCCAGGATTAAAAGTATAGTGAAATCCCTCATCAAACACCATTTTATTCCCCCACTTCCATATGTGCCAACATGTGTACACAAATATTGAACACCATTGGAGATTACCATAACAGACTTTCCTGCATTGAGAATTAGCAAAGAACCACCCATACCAATCAAGCTGCATAGTCCTGGAAATAGAATCCAAGCATATAACACTATTCCAAATCATCTGGGCAACAGGGCAATCTCTAAGCAAATGTAAAATTGTCTCGGGTTGGTCATGGCAAATAGGACAATAACAATTAGTAGCTATTCTTCGTTTAACTCTTTCAACATTGGTGAGGAGTTTACCATGGTAGACCAACCAAAAGAAATATTTCAGTTTAGGAGGTATTGGTAACTTCCAGAGAAAAAACCAGGGAAAATCCATGATATTTTCTTCCTTAACCAAATAGAGGTAAGCTGATTTAACAGTAAAATGGCCATTACTTGTTACTCCCCAAATCATTTTGTCTGGACCACAACCTTGAAAACCTGGAGGAATTCTAACAATTCTATTGACAATATCATCACAGAAGTGAATTTTAAGGAAATTTATATCCCACTCACCATCATTCCAACAATCTTTGACTCTGAGACAATCATTGACAGTAGCCTGACTCAGAGTATGTCGTAGTAGTGGTCCATCAGTAACCCACTTGTCATTCCATAAATTGGCTGAACTCCCATCACCAATTCTCCAGACTAAACCTTCCTTTAATAGTCTGATTCCATGAACTATACTCCTCCAAGTACTAGAACTTCTAGAAGAACAACCATTTTCAGAGTGCAACAGAGGAATATCTTTCACATATTTCTGATGTAAAACCATGCTCCACAATCCTTCATCGTTTTGAAACATCCTCCATCCCACCTTGGCAAGCTTAGCTTGGTTCATGTGTCTAATATTTTTAATCCCCAATCCACCGAACCTCCTTGGTTTACAAACTAAATCCCAATTAGCAAGGTGAACCTTCCTACGGCCATCATTATCTCCCCAAAGAAAAGCTCTGCTCATTTTCTCAATAGTGTCACAAACAGAAGCGGGAATCTTAATAGTCTGCATAGCATAAATAGGCATGGTAGAGATAACAGAATTAATTAGAGTTGTTCTTCCCGCAAGATTTAATAATTTACCTTTCCAACCAGCTAATCGACCCTGAACTTTATCGATGATGGAGGCATAAGTGTGCTTGGTGACTCAAGAGTGTAGCAGAGGCATCCCCAAGTATTTGCCGAGGTTGGTAGTAAGAGCAGAACCACAAATGGCACTTATATTTTTAGCAAGCATCTTATCAGTATTAGGAGAACAAAAAAGCACAGATTTATTGTAACTCACTTCTTGACCAGAGAGCTCACAGAACAAATCAAGGCACTTCTTTAAAACTCTAGCTTGATCACAAGTAGCTTAAGAGAATAATATCAAATCAACTGCAAAAAATAAATGGGAGATAAGTGGACCAGATCTAGATGCACGAACTAGTTTCCATTGTCCAACTTCCACAGTAGAAGTGATTAGGTGAGATAATTTTTCCATGCATAGAACAAAAAGATAGGGGGACAAAGGGTCACCTTGCAAGATACCCCTACTAGCTGTGAAGTTTTTTGACAATTCACCATTAACACAAACTTGGAAGCTAGTGGAAGAGACACAATCCATCACCAGCTTAACCACCTTCTTAGGAAATCGAGCTTCAAAAAGAACAGAGGCTATGAAGCACCAATTCAGTCGATCAAAGGCCTTAGAAAGGTCTATTTTCCAAGCCAAGTAACCTTTTTTACCATAAGAATGCTGATATTTATGTAAAACCTCTTGAGCAATGATAATATTGTCTGAAATATGCCTACCAGGGACAAAGCTAACCTGGTTAGGGCTTATAAGATGTTTTAACGACGGTCTAATCTTAGCCACTAGAACTTTGGATATCACTTTATAAAGAGTGTTGCATAGACTGATGGGGCGAAACAAGGCCATATCCTGTGGACTAGGAACCTTAGGCACAAGAGCAATTAGAGTATGGTTAAGCCCTATAGGAATTTTCCCAGAGTTAAAAGCTTGATTTACAAAATCCAAAATCTCATCAGCACAGATATTCCAGTGATTTTGATAAAAAAAAATGGCAGGGAAGCCATCTACACCAGGAGCTTTAAGACTCCCAATATTAAACAGAGCAAACTTAACTTCAGTATTTGAAATATCCCTATTCATCCATTGCAACTCACGACTCTCCAACTTAGGGAACAAGTAGGGGATAACAAACCTTTAATCGATAGACATTTTGAAGGTAAACAAGTCCTCAAAGAAACCTACAACAATATCCTTCATATCTTCCAAATTTTGGCAAAGATCGCCATTAGCATCCAGCAAGCCTTCAATTTTATTTCTCCTTCGTCTGATCATGGTAGACATATGAAAAATTTGGTGTTTTTGTCACCATCTTGAAGCCAATTAACTCTAGACTTCTGTTTCCAATACATTGCTTCCTGTTCACAGATTAATTCATACTCCTTGATAAGATCTTGCTCCAAGTTAAGAAGATAAGAGTTGTTGCTTCTACAAAGACACTTCTGGATTCCAGCAATCCTAGCTAAGAGTCTTCTTTTCTTCTTGAAAATATTGCCAAAGATATTAGAATTCCACTCCTTCAGATCTCTAGCAAGGAAAGAAATTTTTTCCTGAAGGCCTCCAGAATAACCTTTCCATTGATTAGTAATAAAGTCACTGTAATGATCATGACCCATCCACATTTCTTGGAACCTGAAAGGTTTTTCAGCATTTGTATCATTAACACAAGAGTTAGAGTGTAGAAGGAGGGGACAATGATCCGACTTCATTTTTGGCAAGTGTTGTAGAAAAGCATCAGGGAATTTTAATCTCCATAAATCATTACAAAAACCCCTATCCAAGCGCTCTTTTATTCTATTATTGGACCAAGTATAATTAGGCCCTTGATAACCAACATCTACCATACCATAATTGTCAACCCAAGTTTTCATGCCACCAATTTTTCCAACCATAGATCCTCCGTTCTTGTTTGCACGGCAATATAATTCATTATAATCCTCAATAACAAGCCAGGGAAGCTGACATTGATTTGCAAAGGAAGAAAGATAGTGCCAAAGAGAGCTTCTAACCGAGTTAGTAGGACTAGCATATATGGCAGACAATATCCACTCATGAGAACCAGGAGTAGCCACTTTAACAGTAACAGATTGAGAGTTGTTGTCGATGTACTGAATATCAATATTATTCTTGTCATACAACACCCAAACACCACCAAAAAACCCAGCTGCCTCAGAGATTTGAGCATTTGGGAAACCATTTTTACAAAAAAAATTTCTAACTCTAGAGAAAGGAACCCGAGGTTCAGAAATGATCAAAATATCAAATTTATGATAATGGATAAGGTTAGAAATAGCAGACCTGAATTTCTTCCCACCAGCTCCACGGACATTCTAGCAAAGTAATTTAAACATCTAAACTGAAAAGAAAGAAGGAAAAATTCCTTAGATGTCAGAAACCATACCATCCCCAACATGAGGAGATAGATTGTTTTCTTGTGGCAAAGCACTATTCTTAGCAAAAACTTGCGCCACAAAATTTGTAGCATTCGCAGCTACTTCAGTCATCATACTCTCAGTACTTCCCAATAACTCCTCAGAAGGGCAATGACCATATTCAGCAGCCACACTAGAATTCACAACATTATGCTCCATAGCAATGATCGTTGGAGTTGTACGTTGGGCGCATTGAACAGAAGGCTCACAAATACTGAGGGCTTTAGTTTTTCTTTGATACTGCATTGTGATTTTGGAGCTACTGCCAGCATTACCAAAATTAGAAACATCCTTCATTAGAACTCTAGACGGTCCCTTATCTTTAGTGTTCTTACCATTGTCTGCCAGGGCTTGCTTTTTCTTGTTATTGTCCACCTTTTTTACCTTAGAGTCAGCATGAGGTTTTGATTGCTTTGTCTTTGCCTGAGAGTTATTCCAAATTTTCATGAAAGCTGGGGCCGTAGGAAATTCAATAGCATTTGTTTCCTGTCCATTCATCTCATCATTTCCTTCCTCAGTCACCTCCTGCAACAAATTGAATCTAGAGCCACCATGGTTCCTAGACGTACTTCCATTCCCATTACTACTCTTCTTTTTATGCTTATAAGTCATAAGCATCCATGGTCCCATATCTTCTTTCACAACAGATTCAGTCATGGTCGCATCGTCTTGTTGTCCTTTTTCTCTACCTTTTTTAGTATTGTCTTCCATATTCACCTCAGCAATGGGTTTTGCAGATTGATTAGAATCAGAATTTTCTGTGGGAGCAACCTGGACTTGATTATTATTTTGGATAAAGGGGCATTTGTCATTTACATGGCCATAACAACCACATTCAAAGCATATCATGGCGATTCCTTCATAAACAACCGCGTAAGCCACATTCTCCACCTCAACAAATGGTCGCAATGGCTTGTTCAAGTCCACCTCTATGCACACCCTAGCAAATTTTCCCCTTGCCTAGGCAAGAGTCACTTGGTCAACTTTAATTACTTCTCCCAGAATCTTCCCAATTTTTGCAACAGTATAGTTCTTAAAAAGCTTGACAGGGAGACCACAAATCCTAATCCACATTGCCATCTTACAGATTTTCTCTGTCAAAGGATCAAAATTAGGCCTCATTTCTAAACAACCAAAGTCTGTCCAGCCAAAATCCATGGTCCACCACACAGAACTTCATTCATATCCTCCTCCAGATTTAATTTCACAATATAGAAATCATTGGGTAAGTCAATCAGAGACCAACCTCCTTTTAATTTCCATTTTTTGCGTAACCCACCCAGCATAAATTCAAAGGCATTAACAGAATTAGGTTTCCCTATCAATTTGACAATAACAGCATAACACTAGTAAAAATCCAACTTATTATGAACTTTCTGAGAGAAAGAGACATTAAGTCCATGCTTACCAGGGGAGTAAGAACAATCCTCATCGGTCATTTCGAATTCTTCTGTCATTTTTTGCCTGAAACGATCAACTGGGTTTTTCAAGGTACTCGCATAGTTCATGGGAGCCGTCGGTATAGGTGCAGACTGCTTCCTCGAGCCCAAATCCTCCATATGCATTGCTTCCAACTCTGGGCTAAGGTCGTTACCATTTCGAATTCGTTTGCGTTGAAACAAGGAGTTATCTGTGTCTCCGCCACTTCCCGTTGAAAGGGCAGAGAAAGTGAAGGCCACAGTCGCCACCAGGTCTCTGTTGAGAATCACCGGTGCCGGAATGATGTAGGTCGGCGTCAAAGAGATCGAGGTCAATCCTCAACAACAGTATGCTATCTTAGAGATGGGAAAGGCGCGTGAGGCACGTTCTCTTAACTAAAATTCTATTTCTGTTAAAGGAAAAAATGCATTATGTGCCTATTGTGCCCCAACAGTGCACCAAAATGGGTCCTCAAAGACTATTAGGTAGTTATGTTAGATACGAATCTCCAACAATTATCTGCTATATGGAACCCTTGACAGGCGATCTCTTTACCGCTAGATTTGCAAATTATCACTTTGATGAGACAATCTTGCCATCGTTAGGGAGAGATAAGAAAAAGGATTTTCCAAGGGAATGATAGGAATTATCGTGGTTTGTCCCCACTCTGTCTCATTTTGATCCCTGCACTTCACAATATGAAAGTGAAGTGAAAAGAATAATCGATCTTCAGAACATAGCAGATTCAATGCCTGATGCGTTTATTGATATCGCAAAAGTGATGAAATCACATATACTAGCTGCAAATGTGCCTGCAAGGTTAGAAGTCCCCAACAAGGGGCACGGCACCGCATATAGAGGCGCTGCAACCACACTTAGTGGAGGTGCTGTTGAGACCATGGCTCCCTAAAGGAAGAGAGGGAGGCCACTTGGTTCAACTGACACTCACCCAAGGAAGAAGAGGGCGAGTAAGACACAAACCGATCCATTAATCATCAATGTAGAGTATCACTCTCATGAGATTGTCTCTGATTATAGTTATATCCATGAATCAATACTTGTAACACCCCGAACCCGGATTAAACGAAAGGGTGAATTAAAAACAAATAGAACTCAGTCCAACTCAAATCCCCCGAAGAGCTTCTTCTTATTATTGTCTCTATTATCTAATCATCAATTGAAAACGAAACAAAAACACACGAATTACAAGATCGATAGCTGGATCGATCAATCGATCTTACCATCATCTTCGATTGATCACCATCGGTGGTTGCAAGGATAGAAGAGACCAGAATCCATCACGACCGTAGCTGAATTCATCGTCAAACCTAGCAACGTCATGTGCCAGCGCACTGAGAAAGAGAACCGACTTGGGAAAGATCCAGAGTCTCCATTTTCTCTCTCCCTCTATCTAGTATGTACAAGTACTTATATAAAGTCAAATGAATGGTCATAATCAGGCGGTGGAAGAATGGACGGCCCTTATTGCAACATCTCATATTGCTTTTGATAAAACATTTTCTTTTTCTTCCAACCCAAAAATCTCATAATATTAATTTGGGTGTCTAAAAATTTCTACGACCATTCATACAGATTTGTTCTTACCTCTACTATAAACTTGAAACCTTAAATTAGAGGTTTCATTTCAATTACATATTGTTTATTTATTTATTTGTTTTCCTTATACAATTCAAGTATCTAAATAGAAATAAAATATTTCTTCTAATTTAAAAATTTAAGGGTATTACAATACTGGAGGATACTCCGATGTTTGAAATGATTCCAGAGAACAAAGAAATCTCAATGGATTATGAGAGTGTGTATGAGTTGATTGAATGATCATCAATACACATTGATGATGTATTTGCATACACTGTTGCTCAAGAAATCATAGAGCACAATGATATCGAACTGCGCTCTGTTGCAGAATGTTAACAAAGAGCAGATTGGCCTAAATGGAAAGGAGCAATGAAGGCATCAAACTAGATTATCTGGCAAAGAGACAGGTATTTAGTCCTGTAGTGCTAACCCTACCAAGTGTAAAGCCTGTAGGACATAAATGGGTCTTTGCCAAAAAGCGTAATGAGAAGAATGAAGTCCTGAGGTACAAGGCTCGCCTTGTGGCACAAGGTTTCTCACAACGCATTGAAATTGACTACGAGGAGACATACTCTTCCGTGATGGACGTTATAATGTTCCGCTACTTAGCAAGCTTGGTAGTTTCCGAAGGACTAGAAATGCAGCTCATGGATGTGGTTACTACATATCTCTATGGGGATCTTGATTCAGAGATATATATGAAAGTGCCTAATGGCCTTACATTACGCAAATCAAATGACTCTAAACCACATAGTGAGTTTGCAATTAGGTTGAAACGCTCACTTTACGGATTGAAACAGTCCAGGCGGATGTGGTATACCCGTCTAAGTGACTACTTGATTGGGAAGAGATATAAGAACGATGAATTATGCCCCTGCGTATTCATAAAGAAAACAAGTTTCGGATTTGCAATTGTAGCTGCATATGTCAATGATATGAACATAATAGGTACTCTTGATGAAATAAGAGAAACCGCGAGCTACTTGAAATCCGAATTTGAGATGAAGGATCTTGGGAAAACTCGATTCTATCTAGGCCTTGAACTAGAACACCGAGTTTGTTGAATACTAATCCACCAGTCTGCGTATGTCCAAAAGATGCTCAGGGGATTGAACATGGACAAAGCACATCCTGCTAGCACTCCCATGATCGGTCGAAGTTTGGATGCAAAGAAAGGTCCATTTCATCAAGAGGAAGATGAAAGCGAGGTGTTGGGAGCTGAAATTCCATATTTAAGTGCAATAGGCGCATTATTGTACTTAGCCTAATGCACTAGACCATACATTGCATTCTTAGTGAACTTGTTGGCTATATTTAGCTCAGCGCCAATATAGCATCACTGGAATGGTATCAAGAACATTTTCCGATACCTAAAAGTAACCATTGACTTGAGACTATTCTTTCCCTACAGAGAGACAACAGGGGCCACAGATGGAACTACAATCCCCAAAGGAAATGTTGATGGCGAAAATGCCACTCACTACACTGAACCCCTAAATAATGTTTTGGTTGGGTTTGCTGATGCTGGGTACCTCTCTGACCCACATAAAGGTCATTCCCAAACTGGTTATGTATTTACCATTGGCAGCACAACGATATCTTGGAGATCAACCAAGCAAACCCTTGTGGCTAGCTCCTCGAACGAGTCTGAGATCATTGCTCTACATGAGGCGGTTCATGAGTGTATATGGTTAAGAGCTATCATTACACATATTCGAGGGACTAGTGATTTGAGTTCTACCACTGAAAAGCCTACTTGCATTTATGAAGATAATGCAGCTTGCATTGAACAAATGAAGCTAGGTTATATCAAGGGTGATAATACAAAACAGATATGGCCAAAGTTTTTCTACAATCAGCAATAACAGACTCTCTTCAAGATTCAAGTGAATCAAGTAAGGTCTGAGGAAAATGTGGCAGATTTGTTTACCAAATCATTGCCTAAAGCCACATTTGAGAGGCATGTGAATAACATAGGAGTGCGAAGACTTTCCAAGCTCCCTTGACTAATGTAAGAATCAGGGGAAGGTGTAGACATCAGGGAGTCTAACACACACACATGTCATCATCAAATGTAATAGGTGCGTTGTGCTCTTTTCCTTCGACCAAGGTGTTTTTTTCTTTCCCATAGGATTTTTGTTTTAATTGGCAAGGTTTTTAGTGAGGCAACAATTCATGCACCATTTCGCCTTTGACTTGGCACAAGAGGGAGTGTTAAACGAAAAACGCATTATGTGCTTTCGTCAAAACAACTAACAAAGAGGGAATTAAGGAATTAGTGTTATAGATCAATTAGTATTTACTGTCATTATTGTAATTGATATTTCCATTATAATTCTGTCCCTATATAAAGGCACTTTCAAATGAAATGAGAATATCAATGCCCACTGCCGGACTCACCGGAAACAGGCCCAGTTGCGGGCTTTATCTAGATAATATGCTATTTCTAATATATATATATATATATATATATATAGAAATATATTCGACTATAGATTTTGCTTATTTTAGAATATAGAAACTAAAATTCTATTTCTTATTTCTATACCATTAGACTATACAATTATAAATAAGAAATTTGAATTCTATTTTTTATATTGCAATTCTTGTTCTTTAGTTCTTTAAACAGATCTGATACCAGTTGTTAGGATCTCCAGGATCCAAGCCTAGAATTGA
Source organism: Rosa chinensis (assembly GCF_002994745.2). Classification (NCBI taxonomy): domain Eukaryota; kingdom Viridiplantae; phylum Streptophyta; class Magnoliopsida; order Rosales; family Rosaceae; genus Rosa; species Rosa chinensis. The sequence continues at coordinate 47,936,815 of NC_037090.1, read as the reverse complement.
CATCGTTGCAAAAGAGAAAGAAGGAAAACAAGACAAAAAACTAAGCAAATAAAACTGGTTCAATTCTTTGATGATCCCGTTCCAATTCCTATTAGTTATTTAAGTAAAGAAAATATCTTGAAGTAGTGGACTCATGTAAGAAAAAGCCCAAATAGGCCCAAACAACAATGATAGCCCATGTAAAAGGATAAGAGTCATAACACAAGCCCATGGTATCCCTCGAGACCAGTTATCACTCAACAATGGAAGAAAGCTTGGAAATCTACTAGGTTCGGTAATCGATATTGAGGATCCTCTGGTTACCGGAAACAGGGGATATCTAAGGATGAGGATTGATTTTGATACTACAAGACCTCTAGCCACTTTTATTCAGCTCCCACGATCTAATTCCAGTGTTTCTAAAATCAGTTTATTGTACAAAACCTAAAGACCTTCTGCTTCAATTATGGTCGATTGGTCATTTGGTATCTTCCTGTAGATACGTCAAGCATCTTCTTTTGGTCAAGTTCGGAGTAATTTATGATTCTTCCCTAGTTGCAGATCCCCCTCAAAAGCTAGTCTTTACTCAAGACCATTTCCCACAGGAGTTCCCATATGCTCCGACAATCAGCATCTTTCACCGGAATCCTCCTAAGGATTTTTCAAATCTTGAAATTACTGTTGCTACTGATGTAGACAGACCCTATTTGGCACACTTTTCAACTACTGAAAGGGACAGCTCCAATAGCTCTCTGCCATCAAAAGAAAGGTACATCTCAATCCCTTATTGTGATACAGAGACCAAAGCTCTTCCTACACCCTGACATGCCTAGCATGTGGGATCCTAATGCACATGGGGTTTCCTACCGCAATAGGAGTGTAACTCGAGCCTTCAATGGTCTACGTATACAATCTGAGTCTTGGGCTGACCTAGAATGTATACCTCCTTGGGCTTTCAAAAACAAGGTGGATTATTTCAATACCAATCCCATTTCCCATGAAGGCTAACTCTATGAATGGGCCCATGTCACCTAAACCAAACTCAGTGGAAATTGTGGAACTTGGCCTTTCCATCTCGATTTCTTCACTGGGCATTACCAACTCTTTTGGGGAGGGGGCTAGCAAACCATCTGTGAAGTCTGGTTTTTTTACAACATGAGAGTCCACATGTGTCCATTCCTGCAGAGGGGTATCCACCTAATGACAAGGCCAAATTCCTTTTTGACTCTGCCCTGAGTATACCCACCAAAAAGAAGAGACAAACAAAGACTAAAGATGAGGCTAAGGATATGGGAGGAAAGAAGTCAAAAGTAGTACGCAGCACAAGTCTCCGACTATCTTCTGGAGGTGGAAGAGTTAGGGGGAGGGGTAGAGGTGGAAGAGCTGGTAGAGGGAGAGGTATATCTATTGTTGAGCCAGATGTTTCCAGTGTTGGTAATTCTACATCGTTAGGCTCATTACCTATCGAACCAGGAATAGAGGGTATGGCTTCTATCTCTACCACACCAAATCTTGTCACTAAAGGTATGGAGGATTTAACCCAACTCCAGGGTTCTGGCGGCTGGCTGAATATAGCTGCAAGGAATCAATGATGGGACTTGCCTGGAACTGTCAAGGCTTGGGGCAAACCTAGACAGTTCAAACGCTCCGGGATTACCCGCTCCCATGATCCTAGTTTTATTTTTATTTCAGAAACACATCAAGGTAGCTCCTATGTTAATTTGGTGCGAAATCAGTTAGGTTACCCGATGGGTCTCAATGTTGATCCCATTAATATAACAGGAGGTCTTAGTTTATGGTGGAAAATTGATTTAACTGTTGAGGTAATCTGTGAGCCCCTGAAAATTTTGGTTAATTTTCGAAGGTAATTTTTGCCAATAAGATTTTTCCGCAAGGTGATTTAAGTGAAGGAAATGACTTTCTAGATTATTTTGGTCTCGAGATGATGATTTGGACCTTATAATCTGAGTTTGGGCCAAAGTCTTCCTTTTGGGCCTAAAAGATCACCAAGTGTTACCGAGATAAAGGATTGTCGGAGTTATTTTACAAAGAGATGAATTGGATCTTTAAGCAAATCGAGTTTTGGACTTAAGGCGAAGTCGAGAATTTAAAAGGGGTGTTGTCGATGAAAAAACGAATAAAAGAAAAGTTACGGGTCCAAAACCAGGAAGTAATCCGCTAGGAGAATTGCATAACTCGTCAGAAGGGAAAATTCGACATTTTACACACACAAGTATAAATAGAAACTTAAGCACCCAAAACCCTAATTCTCTCCTTCCTCTCCCCCTCGGCCGCGTTCTCTCTCTCCCCGATCTCTCTCTTTATCTTCTTCTTCCCTCTGCTACCACCAGAGACTCCAACTCCGGCCACCGCCTCACATCACCGCTACCACCAATTGATGCACCACCTGAATCCGACCCAAAACCAAGAGAGATCGAAGCCATGCATCAACCCTAACCTCTCGCTCTCTCTCTATTCTTCTTCCTTTAGCAACCACCGGAGAACACCATCTCCGGACACCATCTCACCACACCGCGTCCACCAGTCAATGCAGCACTTAAACCTGACCATAACCCGAGCTTACCGTAGATATACACCTCCTCCAGCCACTGCATGAGACCACCTAGCCGAAAAGGCTACTTCTGATCACTTTCTGCACTCACCGATATCACCAATCGATCGGGACCAGGACACTCACCCAAAGATCGAAGCCTTTACACCGTCTGATGCCAGAATACAACCGATGTCGAAGTACAGCCACTGCCTTTCCCTAATCTCCAACCTCCAGCCAAAATCGAGCTTCAACACCTCCATAAACGAAGTCAGAACTACACTATCTTTCGAAACCCCAAAACTCTGACCTCCGATTCTGACCCAAGCCACCATACGCGTTGCACGTACCGCAGCTGGCTCGTGGATCACCGTAGCTCCTCCGCTCATAGTCGTTGAGCCTTCAGATCGTCTCTGTTAGGTAATTTACATCATCCTAGACTGGGTTGAAGACTCTATTCCGATTTAGACTAAAAACCCTAATTTTTATTGTTCAAATTAGATTGTGTGAGGTTTGGAGAATCTGCGTTTGGGTTTAAAGAGGAGAGCCCCAAGCTGAGGCTTTGATTGAATCACCATTGAAGGAGAAGGGGTAAGGCCTTGATTCTGGACTATTATCTTATCTCACCAATTGTACAATCTTTGGCTTTATGTGGTTGTTGAAGTAGTGTTGGGGTGATGTTATTGTAGTTTTGACGGCTCCAAAGAAATCGAGTTTCGCGTCGAAGGCTATCGTAGCAGAGGAGTTAATTTTGGAGAAGAAGAATGGTAAGGGCCTGGGTGTTTGGATCTGTTTTTTCCGTATGTTGTGTGTACTCGGTGAAATTTTGGTTCTGTGAAATATTAGAAACGAAAGTGGTAGCCCTATTGGGCATGCGATATGGCCCAACTTGGCACATTCTTCTTTAATTTTATTAAACAAGAGTTTTGGTCTCTTATCGGATTTTGAAGTAACCTATTTATTTACTTTCTATTTAATTATTTGTTTTCTACTCCCTTATTTACAAATTTCGAGAGACCCATAACCCTGGAGCGCGTCTCTCATACTTGTTTTTACTTAGTGATTTGTTATTTTCCAAATTGGGCTCCCATTGTAAGCCCAAATCCTTTAGCCCACTTTGAGTTCCGCTTTTGAAAATATGCTGTTAGGTTGCTAGAATGATTTGTCCAAGGAGGTGTTTTGTAAACCAACAACCTAAACTCAAAAGGCCTTGTGGTTTCGGGTTGATGAGCTCTCGAGATGCCATTCGTGACATGTCGATTCCTCATTGGCTCGGAGTGGCGGCGCTGTGGGACCCCCCTCTCGGGTCACTACATAATCGATTACTCAACACATTTCATTGACAGACTAATCACTTTTCAAAGTTCCTCTTCCAAGGTTAGATTACTTGGATGTATGGCCCTCCCTATTATACGGCAAAGGAGGTTTTTTGGAGCTCTTGGAATAACAAGGGGCAGTAGAGATGATATACCGTGGCTGGTCATAGGGGATCTTAATGAACTGCTGAGTCCTTTCGAGAGGGAGGGTAAAGCTCCATGGAACCCAAACCACAGACATTATTTTAAGTTCTTTCATGGACACAAACTCCCTCCTAGATATTGGATATAAGGGTCGATGTTTTACATGGGCTCGAAAGGAGGGTGCCATTATTGTATTGTTGTTTTATAGGAAAGACTTGGCCGCTGTCTAGTGGATGAGAATTGGCTATTGGGCTGGCCTAAGACAAACCTCACCCATCTTACGAGAGTTTGATCGGACCACAACCCTATCCTTTTCAATACTAATCCTATTTTACAGAGACACAAGGCTGGTTTCAAATTTGAAGCCTCTTGGGTGGATGAGGCCGAGACGGGACCTATTATTGAGGAATGTTGGTTGGCAAGCCCTTCTCTTTCTAATGTCACAACCTGGACAACAAATCTTACTAAGTGCAAAACTCATCTACGCAGCTAGAGTAAAAACAAGTTCCCTCAGAGCAACAAGGTGGAAATAAAAAAATGTATTGATGAGTTAGAGGAACTCCAACTACACAACCCTTTTGATAGCAGTGAACAGTAACAGGATCTCTCTAACAAATTGGGGTCTCTCCGGCTTCGGGAAGGAAAACATTGGCATTAGTGATCTAGCGTAAAGTGGCTGAATTCCGACAACTCTAACTCTAGATTTTTCCATCTTTCCACTCTCCATAGGAGACAAGGAATAGAATACTGAAGCTATAGAATGATGATGATGCATGGGTGATTGGGGAGAATTTCATCAGATTGGAATTCGAGTCTCAATTCAGAAAACTTTTGACTTGGGGGATACTCTCTCTGGTGTCACTCCATTGGTCATTCCCGAGATGAATAGGGATCTCACTACCCTCTTCTCACTTGAAGATGTTAAAGAACAGCTTTTCAATTAGGTGCTTTAAAGGCTCCGAGGCTGGATGGTTTTCCCGGCCTCTTTTACCATAAGTACTGGAGCATTGTAAAGGACGTGATATGGGAGACTTCTAAGGATTACAGCAATGGTTGTGTTTGTTTACATGAACTCAATCGTACCCATATTGCACTAATCCCAAAGTGTCCTGAGCGAACTACACATTTTCGCCCCATCAACCTTTGTAATAATTCCTATAGATCGGGACCAGGCCACTCACCCAAAGCCCGAAGCCTTTGCACCGTCTGATGCCAGAATACTACCGATGTCGAAGTACAGCCACTGCCTTTCCCTAATCTCCAACCTCCGGCCAAAATCGAGCTTCAACACCTCTATAAACAAAGTCAGAGCTGTACTATCTTTCGAAACCCCAAAACTCTGACCTCCGATTCTGACCCAATCCGCCATACGCGATGCACGCGCCGCCGCTGGCGCGTGGATCACCGTAGCTCCTCCGCTCACAGTCACTGAGCCTTCAGATCGTCTCTGTTAGGTAATTTACGTCATCCTAGACTTGGTTGAAGCCTCTATTCCGATTTAGACTAAAAACCCTAATTTCTATTGTTTAAATTGGATTGTGTGAGGTTTGGAGAATCTGCATTTGGGTTTAAAGAGGAGAGCCCCAAGGTGAGGCTTTGATTGAATCACCGTTGAAGGAGAAGGGGTAAGGCCTTGATTCTGGACTATTATCTTATCTCACCAATTGTACAATCTTTGGCTTTATGTGGTTGTTGAGGTAGTGTTGGGGTGATGTCATTGTAATTTTGAAGGCTCTAAAGAAATCGAGTTTCGTGTCGAAGGATATCGTAGCAGAGGAGTTAATTTTGGAGAAGAAGAATGGTAAGGGACTAGGTGTTTGGATCTGTTTTTGCCGTATGTTGTGTGTACTGGGTGAAATTTTGGTTCTGTGAAATATCAGAAACAAAAGTGGTACCTTTTGTTTGAATTATCTTGGAAACCTTGCATGATTGAGGAAAAGGATGAAGTCAGTTTAATCAAGAGGAAATTGGCCTTTTGAATTAGCAAAAAAATCGTTATCAACGTTGAAATGTAAAATACTATAACTATCATTTTGGATACCACGGTTGTAAGAAAAGAAGTGGGATGGTTATTGTTAACGAAAATGTAAATTGCTCAAGTTCATAAGAAATTGGTATCCGAAATGAAGTTATATTGGCTAATGATTATTGGGCTGAACTTAATAAGAAGTTCATTTAGTAAATACTCTGATGATTAAATGGGAAATTAAGGAAGCTAAGGTATAGCATGAAAATAGAAAGGTCTAACAAGTTGACCTAATATTTAATTTCGGATCATAGCCTTGTTAATTTTCCCATGTTCCAAAAATTGAAAGAAATTTATTTAGTAGAATGGTCGAGAATGGAAATTGCCATTTGTTTTCTTAAAGTAAAAAGGGTAAAGAAATGAAGGTCAAGGTGCTAATTAAAATCACCATATCCTAAATGGTTCAAAAGCCATATCATTTGAATTATTTGGGAATGGATAGTAGGTTTTATCTATTAAAGAGGAATTCGTTAGACTTCAAACAAATTAAATCAAAGTTTTGGTTGTTCGGTTAATACGCTATGATAATGTGAGGTTACTCATTAGTTTGAATTTATTTCAAAGGACTGGAGCGTGTGCACATGGAATTGGATGAAGTATCCAATGTCAGAGACAAAACTAAGTTTGGGCGAGCACTCCATATCCAGGTAGGGTGAGCTGTCCCTTCCTTGTTAGAGGCTTTTTGATATATGTGGAATGCTCTAGCATAATAATATGTTGCCTGCAAGTACGTTTTTGGTTGTTCATTAGTCTATGCCTCGGGATACCTGTGTTTTCATAACTGATAATTGTTGATTGCGAAAACCGAGGCTAGACTTGCATGTTGAGATACTGTACCCAGTGCATGTATGTACTTGTGACATGAAAGTGAATGGGACCTAGACGCGTAGATTCCTAGGGATCCCACGGTGTCGATAACTGTGAACCTCCGGAGGGGGCCGTGCTCCTATGTTTGTCGAGGAAGGGTGAGTACAGACAGTGAACCAGTCATAGGAGACTCAGGGCCAGGAAATGGACACTTTCACTACTTGTAGTCACAAGGACTACAGAGTAGTTGGCTGGTTCTCGAAGGATGACGAACCAGGTCGGTCACCGATTTTTTTTAGTTTAGCCGGCAGGTAAGTATCTCGGAGTTCCAAGTTGTGTGAAGCATGCTGCATATGTTTTATAAAAGAGAATAAACATTTGTGATTGCCTATTTTTAAAGTATTTTCGATAAACGTTCACAATATTATGTAGTATATATTTTCAAGTATATTATTTTTCAAACCTAGCTTGGTTGGGTCGGCCCCTATTGGGCATGCGAGGACGAAAGCTCACCCCTACAATAGTGTGCAGGTTTCGAGTATGTGGTCGGGGAGCGTACAGAGGAGGCATATGGCCCGACTTGGCACATTCTTCTTTAATTTTATTAAAAGAGGGTTTTGGTCTCTTATCGGATTTTGAAGCAACCTATTTATTTACTTTCTATTTAATTAGTTGTTTTCTACTCCCTTATTTACAAATTTTGGGAGACCCGTAACCCTGGGGCGCGTCTCTCATACTTGTTTTTACTTAGTGATTTGTTATTTTCCAAATGGGGCTCGTATTGTAAGCCCAAATCCTTTAGCCCACTTTGAGTTCAGCTTTTGAAAATATGTTGTTAGGTTGCTAGAATGATTTGTCCAAGGAGGTGTTTTGTAAACCAACAACCTAAACTCAAAAGGCCTTGCGGTTTCAGGTTGATGAGCTATCGAGATGCCATTTGTGACATGTCGATTCCTCATTGGCTCAGAGTCGCGGAGCTGTGGGACCCCTTTCTCGAGTCACTACAATAAAGTGGTATCAAAGCTCTAGGTTCCGAATTACTTTTGAAATTGTTTTTGCAAAACTAGCAACCCTTTTCAAATTTTTCAAGTGTCGAATTTGGTTAAGCAGAACACTCGGTTTTCTTGGGCATCTAAAAATGTTTTGGCAAAAATGTGTTTTAGACATCCCTCCTTTACTTTATTCTTCCCGGAGGATACCCTATTACCTCATTTCACTTGCAAATATTTTTCATTGAGGCTACTTCCGAGTCGTTCAAAGAATTTCCAATGTATTTGAAAAGTAAAGATACCTTTGAGGTTCCTTGAAAAATAATTTTGTTTGTTTCCTTGTGGTGCTTTAAAGTTTTGGTTTAAATTTTAAATAGCCAATGCCATCATGATGTCACTCGACCACAAACGCTCGAAAGGTAGTGAGTATAAAAATTGGATAAAGTGTTGGGTAAATTATTAGGGGATTGAGCATTAAGGAGTTAACGAGGTTATATTGGGTGAGTTGGTACTCGGAAAAGTAGGATAGAGATGAAGTTGAAAGGAATATTTGTGTACCCCCATGCTAGTGTTATAAAGTAAATTTTATTGATGGATTAAAGTTGTTGTACTACATATATTGTTGCACGTATTGAAAAATATAGAGTGTTTGGGTGGATCAAAGTGAAAAATTGAGTTAAAAGTGAGATAACGACCCCTATATAGTCATTTGGATAAGTGGTGTTCATATTTTCACTCGATTTCTTCTTCTTTCTTCCGAGTGATGGCCCGACTACAGCGGTTCCCCATCAACTCTCTTCGAAAGAAGGTGTGAATTTCGAGTAAGGTAGACACCTCTCAAGTGTTTCCCAAGTAGTGGACTAATAGGGAAACTTGTAGTGGCAACACAAACATGAAATTAAGCATTGCTTGAGCTTGGCATCTCCCCAATCTTGTTGTTAATTGGTGGAACGATTTGAAACTTTGTTGCTTTGGAAAATCTAATATTGTGTTGTTGTGTTGACAATATTATTTTGTTAGGAAACACACGAAATTGAGGAATGACTAGTAGAGTCACATAAACTATTCTTAGGTTGCCATTGGTCTGCAGAGAGTTGAGAAATTATGTTCCCTATAATCAGAGAAATTGTTGGAAAAATAAATGATTGCGGTACCAGCAACGTGCTTGGAAATGTTGGGATGCTTTGAGATCGCAAGGCCACGCCCTTGTACTGGTATTAGTAGGATCAGTAGTAATGTTTCTAAGAGTGGTCAAGAAAAGATCTTTAAAGGATTATAACTTTAGCAGCCAATTTTCTTTACTTCAAGGAATCTTTGATTGCTTTGGAGTCGATAACGCTACGAATTTCGGAATGTTGACAAGTTGGTAGCACACTCTTGAAAGACCACTTTGATTACATGGTTAGAATGAAGCTAAAATAGTGACGTCAAGGAGTAATTGAAAATTTGAAAGTTGAATTAATGCCTCCTTCTACAGGGATGTGGAGAAAGGCAATCAATGTGCCATGTAGAATTACATGTTGTAGCATCGCCATCAAGAAAAGGAAAAGTTGAGAAAAGTTGAACGTAAATACTTGCGCGTAGTGAGTGAGCTCATGAGTCTACAATTGGGACAACTATTCCAAAGGCTTTGCTACCTTAAAAGACCAAAGTTTGAGTTAGTTTCCTCTTGATGACGATGATTAGCGTGGACGAGCCTAAAGCTTCAGTTCGATACCTTAGTATGGAATTCGTCTGAAGAGGTACACCATGATTAGGAAACTAGGTACGAACCTTTGTAGACTCAAATTGAAAGAAGAAATCACAAGTCAATCATAGCTCTCCCGGATCGAAGTATCCCCTAGTTTTGCTTGGGGAGAAATCCACTACACCGGGATTCGAGGCATGAAAAGGTAAAAGATGAGTACCGAGTTCGAAAATCTAGGTGACAATTTACGCATTCACCTCGCGTGTTCACTTTCGAGCCAAGGAATTTGTAACATTCCTTCCACACCAGAAGTTTACATTAGCTGTTTTATATTCTTGCTTCTTACTCCAAAAATTGATTTTCGTCTCTTGCATTACTCAAAATGTTTTCCTCATAAGTCAAGAGACTAACCCTTAAACAATCGAGTTTTCCTTACTAAAGTGTTTTGTTTTACGAAGCTCGAACAATTTAGGTTCTTCAGAAGTTCTGCAGCCTAGACTTTGAAAACAAACTCAAAACTATCTTCAAGGCTGTTTTAGTGAAATGCATTTGAAATTATTCCCTTACCTACCAAAAAGTTCTTGCCAACAAATCTTGTTTGAAAAGTAGGAAAGTTGAAAATTTCCCTAGTCTATTTTCAAGCAAAATTGAAATTCCTAGAATTTTACTATTTTGTCTCTGCAACTACTTGAAATGTACCTCTACTACTTTTAAATTTCTAAAATTTTACGATGGTCTCAGTCCGTATCTCTAGATTGGATCTAGGGATCTTGATTTGGTTGAAATTGCTTATCCAAAAAAAAAAAATTAGTCATGAACCCATCCAAACTTATTTTCCCTCTTCTTGGAAACTTGAAATGTTAATCTCGTTGTGGTTTTCTTTTACATTTGGTTACTCTTTTAATGTAAAACTGGTGGTTGGAAAAATGTTTATTCACCTTCGAATTTACTCAGGACACCCACTTTGAAAGTAAAGGATTACTTAGAGGAGAATATTTAGACATTACTTTTTCTTGTTGTCGGACGAGGACACAAGGAAATAAAGTGCTTATAACCGATTCAACTGTTTTGGCTTGACCAAAAATTGAAGGAGAGCTTATAACTTGAATTCTGAGTTTCGACATCAAATGAGTTCATAGGGTGAAAATGATAGTTCAAGGTCGAGACCGTGAATGGAAATGCTTCGAACTTTACAGATTCCGAGGAGCCAACTTCGATTGGTGATCCTCGAATTTCGTTGAGCCTTATCGAAAGGTATTGTTGCGACTTGACGCCTTGAGCGTTGGACGGTTTGTTCAGTTAATGCCAAGCGACCTATTGATTGACGTCTCATGACGTGTAGTAGTTACCTAGTTGTTGCGATTTTATAATGTGACATCAAGCCCACTGAATTACGTGCTTAGTTTCAACGTCATTTGGACAGTTGTCACAATTGTTCGTTGATGGAGTAAACAGTATCCGAGAAGGCTATGAATGAGGGTGCATGAGGTTTGACAACGAAGATCGTTGATAACTACGAGGCTGACATCAGCGATGACATCGTTGACGTGTCATTCATAGTGACGTTCTGCAAAAGTTATCTATATTAGACATATAGAAAAAGCTTGGTTTCTCTTCTTGGTTGCAACTTATATTTAAGGTTCAAATTCCCGAGTAATTATCTACTCTCGTGGAATGGAGATTTGGTGTAGACGTCAATTTGTTTTCGGTGATTTTGAAAGGTAAGGTATTATCGCGTGGTTGTAACAAAGATACTATTCGGCAAGTTGTTTATCGAAAAGAAGCATGGTTCACGGAATAAAATGTATCTTATGGAATGTATGATAGGAACACTTGCTGAATTGATAAAGATAGCTCCGGAATGGGGATATGAAATTAATGGAAGCACGAATTGTGAAAGTTTTACGAATGTCATTGTGTTGTGTAAGATAATGCGTGATGGGGCATTCCACGTGAATTGTTTACAAGTAACGCTTGAAAATTCTTACACTAAAGTGTTGGTCATTTAGTTATGGAAACAAGGTTGACAAATGGATTTACCACTGCTTTACAGTATGTGGGTGACTAAGTGTTAGTCCCCGATCTGTTTTAAGGCTCTTTGAACTATTCAAAAATGTTAAAATGATAATGTCATTGCTTGTGGTGTTGAGCTCAGAGGAGTTGGATGAGACAATGAAATTAAATGTATGCGTATGCACACAAAATGTGTTTGAGGAAAATTGCAATTTGCGAAAAACAAATGGTTAGCGAGTTTGATAAGCTCGTCCCCATAAGTGGAGTAAGATATACCATGTGAAAGGTAAAGATTCAAAAAGTATCAGAGGAAGGTAAAACTATGTCTTGTGCACACTCGAGTTCGAGGTGAAAAGAAGTAACCTCTCTCATTCATGCATTGGGCAAATTTCGAGGACGAAATTTATTTTAACAGGGGTAGAGTGTGAGCCCCTGAAAATTTTGGTTAATTTTCGAAGGTAATTTTCGCAAATAAGATTTTTCCACAAGGTTATTTAAGTGAAGGAAATGACTTTCTAGATTATTTTGGTCTCGAGATCATGATTTGGACCTTATAATCTGAGTTTTGGCCAAAGTCTTCCTTTTGGGCTTAAAAGATCACCAAGTGTTACTGAGATAAAGGATTGTCGGAGTTATTTTACAAAGAGATGAATTGGATCTTTAAGCAAATTGAGTTTTGGACTTAAGGCGAAGTCGAGAATTTAAAAGGGGTGTTGTCGACGAAAAAATGAATAAAGAAAAGTTACGGGTCCAAAACCCGAAAGTAATCCACTAGGAGAATTGCGTAACTCCTCAGAAGGGTAAATTCGACATTTTACACACACAAGTATAAATAGAAACTTAAGCACCCAAAACCCTAATTCTCTCCTTCCTCTCCCCCTCGGCCGCGTTCTCTCTCTCCCCGATCTCTCTCTTTATCTTCTTCTTCCCTCTGCTACCACCAGAGACTCCATCTCCGGCCACCGCCTCACATCACCGCTACCACCAATTGATGCATCACCTAAATCCGACCCAAACCCAAGAGAGATCGAAGCCATGCATCAACCCTGACCTCTTGCTCCCTCTCTCTTCTTCTTCCTTCTGCAACCACCGGAGAACACCCTCTCCGGCCACCATCTCACCACACCGCGTCCACCAGTAGAGGCAGCACCCAAACCCGACCATAACCCGAGTTTACCTTAGATATTCACCTCCTCCAGCCACTACATGCGACCACCTAGCCGAAAAGGCTACTTCTGATCACTTTTTACACTCACCGCCATCACCAATAGATCGGGACCAGGCCACTCACCCAAAGCCCGAAGCCTTTGCACCGTCTGATGCCAGAATACTACCGATGTCGAAGTACAGCCACTGCCTTTCCCTAATCTCCAACCTCCGGCCAAAATCGAGCTTCAACACCTCTATAAACAAAGTCAGAGCTGCACTATCTTTCGAAACCCCAAAACTCTGACCTCCGATTCCGACCCAATCCGCCATACGCGATGCACGCGCCGCCGCTGGCGCGTGGATCACCGTAGCTCCTCCGCTCACAGTCACTGAGCCTTCAGATCGTCTCTGTTAGGTAATTTACGTCATCCTAGACTGGGTTGAAGCCTCTATTCCGATTTAGACTAAAAACCCTAATTTCTATTGTTTAAATTGGATTGTGTGAGCTTTGGAGAATCTGCATTTGGGTTTAAAGAGGAGAGCCCCAAGGTGAGGCTTTGATTGAATCACCGTTGAAGGAGAAGCGGTGAGGCCTTGATTCTGGACTATTATCTTATCTCACCAATTGTACAATCTTTGGCTTTATGTGGTTGCTGAGGTAGTGTTGGGGTGATGTTATTGTAATTTTGAAGGCTCTAAAGAAATCGAGTTTCGTGTCGAAGGCTATCGTAGCAGAGGAGTTAATTTTGGAGAAGAAGAATGGTAAGGGACTAGGTGTTTGGATCTGTTTTTGCCGTATGTTGTGTGTACTGGGTGAAATTTTGGTTCTGTGAAATATCAGAAACAAAAGTGGTACCTTTTGTTTGAATTATCTTGGAATCCTTGCATGATTGAGGAAAAGGATGAAGTCAGTTTAATCAAGAGGAAATTGGCCTTTTGAATTAGCAAAAAAATCGTTATCAACGTTGAAATGTAAAATACTATAACTATCATTTTGGATACCACGGTTGTAAGAAAAGAAGTGGGATGGTTATTGTTAACGAAAATGTAAATTGCTCAAGTTCATAAGAAATTGGTATCCGAAATGAAGTTATATTGGCTAATGATTATTGGGCTGAACTTAATAAGAAGTTCGTTTAGTAAATACTCTGATGATTAAATGGGAAATTATGGAAGCTAAGGTATAGCATGAAAATAGAAAGGTCTAACGAGTTGACCTAATATTTAATTTTGGATCATAGCCTTGTTAATTTTCCCATGTTCCAAAAATTGAAAGAAATTTATTTAGTAGAATGGTCGAGAATGGAAATTGCCATTTGTTTTCTTAAAGTAAAAAGGGTAAAGAAATGAAGGTCAAGGTGCTAATTAAAATCACCATATCCCAAATGGTTCAAAAGCCATATCATTTGAATTATTTGGGAATGGATAGTAGGTTTTATCTATTAAAGAGGAATTCGTTAGACTTCAAACAAATTAAATCAAAGTTTTGGTTGTTCGGTTAATACGCTATGATAATGTGAGGTTACTCATTAGTTTGAATTTATTTCAAAGGACTGGAGCGTGTGCACATGGAATTGGATGAAGTATCCAATGTCAGAGACAAAACTAAGTTTGGGCGAGCACTCCATATCCAGGTAGGGTGAGCTGTCCCTTCCTTGTTAGAGGCTTTTTGATATATGTGGAATGCTCTAGCATAATAATATGTTGCCTGCAAGTACGTTTTTGGTTGTTCATTAGTCTATGCCTCGGGATACCTGTGTTTTCATAACTGATAATTGTTGATTGCGAAAACCGAGGCTAGACTTGCATGTTGAGATACTGTACCCAGTGCATGTATGTACTTGTGACATGAAAGTGAATGGGACCTAGACGCGTAGATTCCTAGGGATCCCACGGTGTCGATAACTGTGAACCTCCGGAGGGGGCCGTGCTCCTATGTTTGTCGAGGAAGGGTGAGTACAGACAGTGAACCAGTCATAGGAGACTCAGGGCCAGGAAATGGACACTTTCACTACTTGTAGTCACAAGGACTACAGAGTAGTTGGCTGGTTCTCGAAGGATGACGAACCAGGTCGGTCACCGATTTTTTTTAGTTTAGCTGGCAGGTAAGTATCTCGGAGTTCCAAGTTGTGTGAAGCATGCTGCATATGTTTTATAAAAGAGAATAAACGTTTGTGATTGCCTATTTTTAAAGTATTTTCGATAAACGTTCACAATATTATGTAGTATATATTTTCAAGTATATTATTTTTCATACCTAGCTTGGTTGGGTCGGCCCCTATTGGGCATGCGAGGACGAAAGCTCACCCCTACAATAGTGTGCAGGTTTCGAGTATGTGGTCGGGGAGCGTACAGAGGAGGGAGGCATATGGCCCGACTTGGCACATTCTTCTTTAGTTTTATTAGACGAGAGTTTTGGTCTCTTATCGGATTTTGAAGTAACCTATTTATTTACTTTCTATTTAATTATTTGTTTTCTACTCCCTTATTTACAAATTTCGAGAGACCCATAACCCTGGAGCGCGTCTCTCATACTTGTTTTTACTTAGTGATTTGTTATTTTCCAAATTGGGCTCCCATTGTAAGCCCAAATCCTTTAGCCCACTTTGAGTTCCGCTTTTGAAAATATGCTGTTTGGTTGCTAGAATGATTTGTCCAAGGAGGTGTTTTGTAAACCAACAACCTAAACTCAAAAGGCCTTGTGGTTTCGGGTTGATGAGCTATCGAGATGCCATTCGTGACATGTCGATTCCTCATTGGCTCGGAGTGGCGGCGCTGTGGGACCCCCCTCTCGGGTCACTACATAATCGATTACTCAACACATTTCATTGACAGACTAATAATTTTTCAAAGTTCCTCTTCCAAGGTTAGATTACTTGGATGTATGGCCCTCCCTATTATACGGCAAAGGAGGTTTTTTGGAGCACTTGGAATAACAAGGGGCAGTAGAGATGATATACCGTGGCTGGTCATAGGGGATCTTAATGAACTCCTGAGTCCTTTCGAGAGGGAGGGTAAAGCTCCATGGAACCCAAACCACAGACATTATTTTAAGTTCTTTCATGGACACAAACTCCCTCCTAGATATTGGATATAAGGGTCGATGTTTTACATGGGCTCGAAAGGAGGGTGCCATTGTTGTATTGTTGTTTTATAGGAAAGACTTGGCCGCTGTCTAGTGGATGAGAATTGGCTATTGGGCTGGCCTAAGACAAACCTCACCCATCTTACGAGAGTTTGATCGGACCACAACCCTATCCTTTTCAATACTAATCCTATTTTACAGAGACACAAGGCTGGTTTCAAATTTGAAGCCTCTTGGGTGGATGAGGCCAAGACGGGACCTATTATTGAGGAATGTTGGTTGGCAAGCCCTTCTCTTTCTAATGTCACAACCTGGACAACAAATCTTACTAAGTGCAAAACTCATCTACGCAGCTAGAGTAAAAACAAGTTCCCTCAGAGCAACAAGGTGGAAATAAAAAAATGTATTGATGAGTTAGAGGAACTCCAACTACACAACCCTTTTGATAGCAGTGAACAGTAACAGGATCTCTCTAACAAATTGGGGTCTCTCCGGCTTCGGGAAGGAAAACATTGGCATTAGTGATCTAGCGTAAAGTGGCTGAATTCCGACAACTCTAACTCTAGATTTTTCCATCTTTCCACTCTCCATAGGAGACAAAGGAATAGAATACTGAAGCTATAGAATGATGATGATGCATGGGTGATTGGGGAGAATTTCATCAGATTGGAATTCGAGTCTCAATTCAGAAAACTTTTGACTTGGGGGGATACTCTCTCTAGTGTCACTCCATTGGTCATTCCCGAGATGAATAGGGATCTCACTACCCTCTTCTCACTTGAAGATGTTAAAGAACAGCTTTTCAATTAGGTGCTTTAAAGGCTCCGAGGCTGGATGGTTTTCCCGGCCTCTTTTACCATAAGTACTGGAGCATTGTAAAGGACGTGATATGGGAGACTTCTAAGGATTACAGCAATGGTTGTGTTTGTTTACATGAACTCAATCGTACCCATATTGCACTAATCCCAAAGTGTCCTGAGCGAACTACACATTTTCGCCCCATTAGCCTTTGTAATAATTCCTATAAGAACCTGTCAAAGCTCCTAGCTAACCGTTTGAAGCTGATTCTCCCCCATTTGATTACTCAAAACCAGAATGCATTTGTACCTAAGAGGCAGATACAAGATAATATTTTCCTAGCACATGAGTCTTATCACTATCTCAAGTTAAAAAGGTAAGGTGATAACAATGAGTTGGGGCTGAAATTGGATATGAATAAAGCTTACAATAGGGTGGAATGGGATCTCTTACAAGCTGCTCCTATAAGATTTGGGTTCAAGAGAAGTTGGGTGAACCTCATTATGGCATGTGTCTCAACTGTATACTTCTCAATAGTCCTAAATGGAAATCCCGGCAAGTTTTTTCTTCCTAGTAGACGCGTTAGGCAGGGAGACCCTCTTTCCCCCTACCTCTTCTGTATTGTCAATGAAGTTCTATCCCTACACTTGATAAAGCAGTTAATGGGGGCTCTTTAATGGGGATCGAATTGAGCCGCAGCTGCCCAATCTTATCCCATCTCTTCTTTGCAGACGATGCCCTATTTTTTCTGAAAGCTACTCTTTTGAACTATTGGCAATAAACAAGATCTTTTTTTAGTACTGTTGTACCTCGGGACAACAGATAAACAAGGAAAACTCTAACATCTACTTCACCCGAAACACCTCGCCTCAAATGGCTTTACTAATGTGTGAACTTCATGGTTTTGTTGAAGTCACTACAACAAAACTGGGTATTAATGACCACTGCATTGGTCACTGAAACTAGCAAATTTGGTCACTGAATATGATTAGTAACCAAATTTGGGTGGTCACTATAGCCCGTCACTAATTCTATTTAGTGACCAACTTACAATTGTTGGTCACTAATTCAAAAGGTCTTTAGTGACCACAATTTTATGGTCACAAATAATAATGGCATTAGTGACCTACATGTTCATCACTAAAGGTGTTATCAACGGTCACTAAATTGCAAAATCTGGTCATTAAAAACCATTCACTTGCATGGTTTTAGTGACCATATTGCTAGATCATTAAAAACCATTCACTAATAAATCAAAATATTTTCAATACGTAGACATTATCCAATTTTTCATGCGCACTCAAAATACGTAAGTTTCTATATTCCAACACAACAAAATGAAACATACTCTGAAACCAATTATCTATATTAAACTGATCCAATCCAATAAGCCATGAACTCCATCATGAAATAATCACTTCACAAATCCAAAATATACAATTGTCAATATCCATCCTTCATAGCAATTTCAAAATAAACAAGAATACATATAAGGCTTGCTTGCCAAGTTTTTGTATTCCATTTCAAAGCTGATCGAGGGATACCTTGCCTTTGTTGTCAGTATCCATAAGTTGAAATGCCTCCCTTATGCCAGCTACTTCCTCAACTGACAAATGCTCGGCTATGACCTGCATATAAGATACTCAAAAAGTTTAAACATCAAGTGACAGATTTTGAAGCATATAAAAAGAAATGCCAACTTCCACACAATATACAAGTGACACAACATAAATTACTTCCATAATTATGGGGGACATCAATAATATTGAAAAGGATAATAAAAAATACTTACCCCAAGAGCTCTTTTTTTTTTCTTTTTTCTTTTTTCAGTTTGTTCATTACAAAAAATTGTTTCAGCCTTTGTCTCACCAAGTGGAGCATTTGGGGCCTTCTTGGCATTTTGTGTCCAAGGATGATCTGCATGAAAAGAATTGAGTGGAAGTTATAATGGAAAGTAATAAACATTTGCAACAATATATCTTTGCCATTGTATAACATATCAGATTACTCTAATTAGCAAGTACTTCTTGAGCTGTCAGCCGCTTCTTGGGGTCAGGATCAAGCATTTTATGTTTTACCAGATCTTTCGCATTTACCCTTTGAGCAAATATTTGGTACAGTTTTCTTGCTGGTACAATAAACTCTTGCACAAAGAAAAAAAGCCCTGCTAATTTCATTCACCACTTCTTAATGGTACTATCAATAAAAAATTGAAATTGAAATGCACAGCAAACAAAATAGACTCCAAAACAACAATGAAATCCTAAAATTAATCGTAAAGTCATCAACTTCAAAATTAAGGTAAGCAAGAAAAGAAAACAATTTCACTTTGCTAGATATCAACACAGTGTAGAAAATGTGCGATATCAATTTGTAAGTCTTCATAAAAAGAAAAAAGTTCAAAGAATCCATGAAGGCATCTAATTAACCTGACAAATTTTTTTTTTTTTAAATACTATTAAAAATATTATTGAAAATAGGTCACATACTTATAAACTGCAAATGATTAACCTATAGCTTCAATCCAAGTTGCTGAAATAAAACAAAGAGGCAACTTCATAGATCTAATGCCACCAAATTGATGTACAACTATCCTATCACACATGAATACAACTGTTTAGGTTTTTCACAACCTACACTTGTTTATAAGGCTGAACCTAAACAATATCGCGATCTAAAACACTTTCTGTGTATGAAAGATGATGATTAGTATGTAATAATCGAAATTCACTTTATCTTTTCCTTTTCAACTTTATTTTTCTCTAATAAAATTCATTTCAAATATTAAGGAAGATGACAATTAAGATAAGCAGGGTTAATATCAACTAAACTTTTACTCTTAACTTAGAACTGCCTCCTTTATCTGGCCTGCAGAATAAGGCAAATGGAAATGTCAGACAAAGAACTTAGCTTTAGAAGAAAACTGCACTCCACATACATAAACAGGTAGAGCAGGACACATCTATATTGATTTGTAAGTTTTGGTCATAATAATTTTGTAGCTTAGATATCAGGAATTCATCAAACATAAAAAAGATAATAACATGGTTTGCATCTTTCCCAGTACTACATCTTGTTCAAACACAAAAACAATGAAAAGAAAATTAAAATACCCTCCATCAACGATCTCATCAAAGCATAAAGTATATATCCAAGTTATCTAATGCCTCCCTTTTGTCGACGTTGTTCCTGCAAATAGGACAGATATGAATATATAGCAAAAGGTCCAAAACTAAATAATGAAAGTAAAAAAGATCTAGAGGCAAGAGTTATGACTAACTCTACCTCAAGAGAAGGGCAACTCATCAAAGAATCCCTGAAGTACAGTGGCTAAATGAGTTCATTTTCATCATCACCTCCGGTCACAAAGAAGTGAAGGTCTTGAACAAACGTATATATAACTACGTTGCACTCGCACATCGTAACCTCTACTGCATAAGATAAAATAGTAAATTATGAAGACTGAAATTCTGGTGATTTAACATGACTTTTTATAAATGATACCATTGTTGCATACCTTCTATCCATGCATTTGTCTTTAGAGTCTTAGTGAACACAGGATTGTTCAAGCTAGCTTAGCAGCAATTGTTGGCCAATTATCAGAGTAAGATTCTTCCCTTTAGAGTCTAGAAGAAGAATGTTCTTCACAAATGAGCTTGAATCCTAGATGGAAAAATATTAGATCAGAATAGTACGTGTAAAGAACACCCCAAATCCTATACGCAGTTAGCCTAATGGATCCATTCAATACAAATCAAGAATTCTATTTAAATGGCATCAAGTTTCTATTCATCATGGCAGTATTCATACACCAAAGCAACATTTACATATTCTACCAAAAGTCTGTCAGGTCCAAGCCAAGGTGTAATTCATCGTAGCTTGTAATCCTTATCAGAATTCACAATAGCACTGTATCCTTGGATCTTAATTCTGCTTGAACAATAGCACTGTAAGGTGTCCAAATGATTCAAAATTAGTAAAACCCCAGAATCAGCAAAATTTCTTATACATATTAGTTGGTGACTTCAGGTATCAACTATCAAGCTTGTAAAATACATATACATATTAGTTGGTGACTTCAGGTATCAACTATCAAGCTTGTAAAATACATAAAAGATCTGAAACTGGGAGACACAAAAGAAACATAAAATTCAAAATGAATTGTTTTGCTCCTAATAAAAGAATGTACAAAGATCTAAAATTGGGTAAGCACAAAAGATATCTAAAATTCAAAATGAATTGTTTTGCTCCTAATCAAAGAATATACAAAGATATGTCGCCGTGAACTCAAAATAATCACAGCTTAGTTCCCAATCGATCAATTGCACCGAACAAATCGATAGAGGTATTGAACTCACATATATGATATATCCCCAGAAATGCTAGAAAACTCAAAAATAATGTAATTAGTCTAAGCACGGGTAGAAGAAAACTCATATCTTCATCAAAGTCACTATCTATACATAGCAACTTGAAGGTCTACTTCATAGTTATTATCCTCTTCCTCCTACCTCAATGTCCATTCATGAAGCGTAAATCACAAATATCAAGTTTTGGTGCATACCTCAGCTTCGCATAACAATAGATTTCTCATCTTCCTCTATATGGTCCTGCAACAAAAATCAATGAAGCACCAAAAAATTCCCAATTCTCAAATCCAACCACAAAATCAAATCTCCAAACTTGCTTACAAAAAACAAACCTATAATCCAGGATATCGAAACCGAATCGTAATTTGCTTGGCTCGAAGCCCATAACACTGCGGCTAACTCTGGGATCTCTGTCCAGTAAATTGGGGTCGAGTGACATGCTCATCGACTCGCATGGGCTGTCCAAGGTGGTAGGAATTCAGGGCTCGACCCACCATGACTCGCGAACAGAACAGAGGAGTGAGGGCCGGTAGAAGCCAAGAAGGACGATGAAGATAAGAGGGCTGAGGGTGTGAGAAGTGTGAACTAGGGATTTGTTTTAGGGAATCAGAAATTGAGAGGAATTTGCTGTGTATTCTCATTGATAATAGGGGCCTCTTTATATAGAGGATTACAATGCATAAAATCTCAATCATACAAGGAAAGTAATTCTACATTGATTAGGATTCTAGATCCTTCTAATTAAATCCTATTACCACTAGGTCAAGTAACCTAGAGTTTGGGTTAAACACAAATTAGGTTTTCCTTGAACACTCCCCCTTGTGTTGCCAAACGCGGTGCTTCTCTCATTACCTCTTTAAAAACCTTGCCGAGTAACAAAAACTCAGTAGGACAAAAATAACCTCTGTCGAAAGGGAAAAAGAGCACAACACACCCTTCACGATTCGAGACGAACATGTAGACATCTCCCCCTAATGTCTGCACCTCCCCCTGATGACTACGATCATGGAAGTTCAGATAATTTCCATGTACAATTTGCATAGAAGAAATTGGCCCAGAATACATGTCCTATATGTAGGACTACTGAAGAAACTATTGAGCATATCTTACTTCTCTATCCCTAGGTAGAGCTAATCTGGTTTGGGTCCCCTTTAGGCCTCAAGATCAATAAGCAACAAATTTCTACCTTTGACCAGTGGTTACTATCTATCAGAAATACTATCACCAGTAAAAGTGAAAAGAAATGGATACTGACCTTAACTAGCTTCGTCTGTTGGAATATTTGGAAGAAAAGATGTGCTTTTATCTATCAGCATGAGCCTCTTCACCCTTCGTACACCTTCAGCTCCATCACGAATCTGGTCATGGAGTATCTGGTAGCCTTGAGAACACCTCAGCTTGCTCCAGATACAGCTCCGAGCGTGATCTCTCCTCCAGGTTGGACTCCTCCACCTCCGAATTATGTGAAGGTGAACTCCGACACTGCTTGGTTGGCCCCCAATTCTACTGGCCTAGGAGTCATAATCCAGGATGTGTCTGGGTCTCTATTGGGGGGTTCAACCATTCCTGTTAACTGTAGCTCGGTGACAATTGCTGAGGCAAATGCTTTGTTGACTGGTGTTAATCTTGCAATCACTGTGAGTCTAAAAAATGTGATTTTCGAATTAGACTCAAAAGATCTCATCTCATAGATAAAGAAGCCACGAAGAAAGAGGTGTTGGAGACTTATTCGGTCATTGATAAAAACCCACGGAGATGTTCTTTCTTTAAAGATTGTTGTTGGGACTGGGTTTCCCGTGAAGCGAATCATGCTGGCCAATCTGCAGCCTCACTTGCCATTCGGACGGTGGGTCCACTACGATGGGCTAATCAGCCACCACCATCCTTGACTCTAGTATTGAGGAGCGACGGGCTTCAATGTCCTCCAATGGTGGAGTGATGAATGGGGAAGACGACTGTCTGTCTTTCCTTGTGTTTTTCCCTCTTCCTATTACTATGTCCTTTCTGGACTTAGTTGGAATAGCTGGAAAGAAAGTACTCAAGTACTTGCAGAGGACCAAGAACAACATGCTTGTGTATAGACAAGAGGAAAACTTGAAGCTTGTTGGGTACATAGACCCTGACTTTGCAAGAAATTATCCTGATTCCAAGAAATCAACTTGTGGATATGTGTTTATGCTTGCAGGTCGAGCTATTACATGGAAAACCAGGAAACATACTTTAGTGATTGTTTGAACCCAAAATTAACATTTTTTCCCGACATGGGGGACTTGAAGAAGACCAGGCCAGTATCGGTGGCCCAAACTATATATTTTCGACAAGTTCGAAATATATTATTTAGAGGCTAAATAAAGCCTGCTTGGAGGCCAAACAATTTTGAAGCAAATCTGGATATTCACTTATTTCCTATTAATTATCAAATATTTGATAATTAATGGTGATCTATTTGTTTGATTACCAAGTATGGTGCAAGAAGGAGCAGGGACGTGAGCCATGCGAATCATATATTCTCATGCAATTAAGTCCTATGGTGGACCAAATAAGGAAGGGATCATGGCCAAGAGCCATGTCATGCAAGCAATCAAGTCTCCCATGCAAATAAGGATTCATGGACATGGTACAATTCAAGAAGCATGCAATCATGCTTAATTGCAATAAACAAGGCTTTCTGATTGCATGCCATGCCACTATGCTACGGAGTCCTCGCGAAGATATATATGCAATTAAGACATGCATATCCTACCAGATTACGTCCAGCATTCCAAGACGCAATTAATCCTTGCCTATATTCTAGCTACGTACAGAGGATAATTATTACTTATTGCTTACGATAATATCAAAACTATTAACAGTTTTGATTTGATTCAAGGCCAATAACTATGGCCTAAAATACTATATTTCATTCCTATTTGGAAGGAAAATCTATGAGTAGCCTATATATAGAGGCTTAAGCGATACAACAATGACAACTCTTCAATCAATCAATCTCAATGATTATCAAAGCCTCTCCGGAGCAAACCTACCTGCAATCTAGTTGCAAACCAGTGAAGTAAGGGTAACGCCCTCGCAACCCAGCGAAGCTAAAGTCACGCTTTAGCAAACCTTGTGCTTTCTCCCAACTTCCCAGTGATTGCTCTGCTTAGTCTACAACATTAAGTGTCGATTCGGTGAATGCGAAAGATCACAACTAAAGCCTTTATCTGTAAGGCAAGAAATCCTTTTCCTGAAGACATAGAAAAGAACCTTGTGACGAGGTTGGTGCTCTCCTCGTCCATAACACTCGAGAAGAAGTCAGGTCAAGGGACTCCCCGACGATTGCACCCCACGGTGCTGACACACCTATGCACGCTCAAAATAGACTGTTTGCAACCAGACTGGTTTTGGAGCCAAACAGTGACAACATCCACAATGCAGGCAGAATTTATTGCAATATATGAGGGTGAGCGTGAAGGACTTTGGATTTCAAATTTTTTGATGCAAACTAAAATCTTGAGTCACATTGTTTCAGATGCACTTGTGATTTTCTGTGATAATGAGGCAGCTGTGTTTTTCAATAAAAACAGTAAAAGATCAAACAACTCAAAGCACATTGATCTTAAGTATTATAGTGTGTGTGTGTGTGTGTGTGTGTGAGAGAGAGAGAGAGAGAGAGAGAGAGAGAGAGTCAAGCATGGTGAAATTTCAGTTTTAAGCATAAGCACAGACTCTCAGCTTGTAGATCCATTCACCAAGACATTGTCAGTTGCTGCTTTTAAGAAACATATAGAAAACATTGGGGTTTTGCCTATTTTAGAATCTTAAGTTCAGTGGGAGCAAAATTTTTTTAAGTTTTGTGTTTTCTAAGTTCTTGTAATTTTCAATTTATTGTCACAATTTTAATGTATTATTGAATTTTGGATAATCAATAAAAAAAATTTGAGGTATTTCATTCAGATTAAATTGCTGCAGCCAAGGTTTGAAAAAACGCTAGGCACTACTCAGGCAGTGACCCAGGGACTAGGTGGTTTTTAATTTTTCAATTTTTAAATTAATTTTATGACATATAATTAATTAATTATGTAAATAAAAATGTTTAAAGTCCAACAATTAATTAAAAACATGTAAAATTAGGCTACATTAACCCCTCCATCTATTTAAACTGGACGTCTCATCTATAATTAGACCTTAAATCCTAATTAGCCCAATGCTAATCAGAGCCACCATCTTCCTTTAAACCCTATTAAGCCAAAAAAAGCAAAAACCAACACTACAACACACCGCCTCTACCTTAGCCATCTCATTCTCTCAGTTTAAAGCTCAAACCTTTTGCAGTGCCCCCTGTTGATTTTCAATCCCCAACATCTTCGCCTTAAGCAACCTAAAAACCCATGTCACAAATAAAGCAAACCCAATCCATATTCTTTCCCTCATCATAAAGTTTCAATCTTTCAGTCCTCTCTTTGAAATTTCAAACACCCCGAAACCAAAATAAAAATCCAATTCGTGTTTCTTCATTTCTGTGTTACCCAATTCACCAAGTTCCGACTTTGCTAAATCGAGGTTTCTGGAAATCACGGTGTGAAATCCCCCTCAAATGTGGTGGGTGTTGAGCAAATCAGTGGTTTAAATTCACAAAGCATCATCGCAAACCTTGCAGTTCTCGTCTCCTCCTTCAAAGACATCCAGAACAACGATCCGCCGCACCCCGTCTCCTCCTCCGAGAAAGCCTCCGTGACGAGAAAGTTCCTCGAAAAAACAAAAAAAAAGCCCAAATCCGCCTACTCCGCCCAGACGATTAGGCCGATTAATTACCCAAGCCAACTAATCGGCCGGCCAAAACCCATGACGCCTACCTCACCTAGTTGGCGTTACTCTCGCGGTCACCTGCCGCCCAGTGCCTAAGCGGGCTGAGCGACTGAGTTTTAGAACACTGGCTGCAGCTTTATTAAATTTTGCATGATTTTATTTTGTGTTCTTGATTGTCCTTGATATCAGATGGTCTTGTAATTTAGTGAACATGTTCATTCAGTTTAAAGTGCAAGCATTAAGGCCATCAGTGTTTTCAGCTATGCTTGAGTTTCATTTTTGAAACATTCACTTGGACCATTTTGGTATATGATCTTCTGGTAATGCACATTGTTTATATACTGCATCGTTTTATTTTCAGTAGCATATGTGGAATGCAGGAGCTTGTGCTAGTGGTCAAGAAATGCTACATTTTGTTAAAATGTATGCTTTTCCTTGCTCTAAATAAGTGACTGTGTTTTGACCATGCTGAATGGATTTTGAAACTTTCCTTATTCTGGAGCACGCTTCAGTTGGTTGTACACGTTTTGGTGTTGTTCAGTTATGATTATCCTTGATAATCAGTGATAGCCCAAGTGGGAGATTGTTAGACTAATTTTGGACTAATCACAAGTTATCCTAGAGTAAATAGGAAATCATTAAATGTCAAATCGAGTACAACATGGATTTGAAAAAGAATCTACCTAGATATCCATTGTGATAGTGTATTTAGCATTGGATTAGGAATCCATTATTTGGACTACAAGAAAGTCCTAAAACAGTGATGCATTAGAATTTCAATGTACAATACTTTATCCCTAAGGAAAACCTTTATGGGAGGATTTCTAGAGCATTGTGTTTTGCCCATTCAGAGTCTTCAGTTGGTGAATAGCAGAAGACTACTTCCTCATCTTCAACCTTGTTCTTGCAGCTGCTTCAATGGCATCAACCATGGACATCAATGGTATGTTTGATCTTCAAAAGTTATTGTTCAACATGAATAAGTGTGGGCTTGATTTGTAATTTGGTATTACAGCATCTACTTGTGGAATCACTCACAGCCCGTTGTGACACACTGGCACTCCTATACTCTTCAAGCCATCTAGAAGCCCACTAAGACATATATAGAGGATTAAAGCAACCATTATTCCAAACTATTTCATTCCTCACCGTCCAAATTGCCCAGAGTAGTGTTAAGACCATTTCAACGTCATGGACAGGCAACTCACACACCAACAATCTTACCTACTCGCTCAAGGAAGAGGGTGGATGTGTGGTAGCGTTCATTTTGAGTGGCACATGATGTGGACATTTTTACAGTCCCTGAAAAGATGCCTCCCGTTTTCCACTTTATCATAACAAAAGACACAGTTATGCAGTTAATAGTTTTATCCAATGATTTTTTATTTACCCCCTAACATTTTAATTTTGATTATTTACACCCCCACTTTTTCAATTGTTGCCAATTTACCCCCTACCGTTTGTTTTTGGACTTTTAATCTAATTTCTCTGTTAGCTTAGTTAGCACGTGAGAAGTATTTTCGTCTTCGAATCCTACATAAAACTTCCATTTGCCGTTACCTTGGTATCAATAATGTTGTTCCTTGGAAAGACCTTATTAATTCCAAGGATAAATCCTTTAAGGTTAAATTTTCATAAACTCAAATATTGCCTTTTGCTTAAGGTTATTCGCTTGATTTATGCTGATAAAAAAAGGGATTCTAAGTCAATTACATTAGCTCACATATATCCATAAAATCATTGAAGAGTAGCAAAACGATTTCCTAGTTGGCTTTGCTGGGTGTTGTTGTGAGGCCAAATCCAAAGGGGAAGAGAGGGTCATAATGTGGATCCCCAACATTCATAGGCAGCTGATCAACAGTTTTAAACCAAGTGCGAGAAAGCTTGCCGGTGAAACCATAGTCACCAAACAAAACATCAGCAACTCCTTGGCCTTCACTTCCTGGAAGCCACGCCGCAACCAGAGCATCTAGCAGGGGAACATATGGTTGGATCACAACAGGACGACCGGAGATGACGATGACAACACACTTCACAGCACCACAAACATTTGTAATGGTTTTAAGGCCCGCATCAGGGAGAGTCAAATTTAAACTGTCACCAAATGTCTCCGCATATGGTGGTTCTCCTACGACAACGATGGCATAGGAGAAATCATTTGACTTAACATACTCCGCATCAGGATTCTCCTTATACACCACTTCGGTTTCTGGATCAACTGTGTTCTTTATACCGGTTAGGATTGTGGTACCTGCGGGCATGTTGAACAAAATATATAGGTTATAAATAATATGGACATATTTTGATTTTACGGGGAAGAGAAGGGGCTATGATTAATTTAATTAATTAACTACCATGTGTGAGATTGTTGCCACTCAATCCCTGCCACTCAATGGTCCAACCACCACACTGATAACCAAGATTGTCTGCATGACTTCCAGCTACAAGTATTTTTGATGTCTTCTTGGGAAGGGGTAGCAATGGCTTGTCTGCAGATTCACCATTCTTTAGAAGAACTAACGATCGCCTCACAGCTTCCCGAGCCAAGTCTCTGTGTTCCTGTTAAATTTATTATCCGAAATGTCATTCAATTAGTTTAAGAATGCTCCCCATTTCTTGTAGAGTGGTAGTGTCAACTGTCAAGTACTTTACCTGACTGCCAAGCTGGTTGACGAGGCTGAGATCAGCCAACGGATTCTCAAATAGCCCCATTATAAACTTAACCCGCAAAATTCTCCTCACTGCATCATCAATTCTGCTCATGGGAATGATTTTAGTTTTTGCCTGGAAAGTTAGACCATCAATGAATTCTGTATAGTTGTATGGAACCATGATCTGTAGGTGACCAGCAGTTAAAACAGAAGGACGTGTTAGAAGACAGCCAGATAACATCGATAATCAAGCTAGCTAATTTATTTTTACCAAGTAAAGATAGAAGGAAATTTAACCAATTAATTAGCAGATGGAGATGGACAATAATTATTACCATGTCAATGCCAGCATTGATCCCTGCTGTAATCGAGTATGAGTAGTTGGCATGAGGTGGTGAGGTGATTCTGTCAATACCCTCCCAATCTGAGATGACAAAACCCTGGAAAACAATGCAATGTGACATTGGTATCGTACTCTATAGTCTATACAATGTGAAATTAATGGATGAAAGGGGACGGTGCTGGAATTATAAATCGCTTAGAATTACCCTGAAACGGAGAGTATTCTTAAGAAAGCCAGTGACCAGATCACGGTTAGCATGCATCTTGACTCCATTCCAGCTGGAGTAAGATACCATAATGGTTGCAACACCTTCAATAATCGAGTTATAGTAGGCTGGCATGTGAATGCTGAGCAACCCATGCCTGTTTATCACAGTGTTATTCTCATTGATGCCTTTGGTTGTTCCACCATCGCCCACATAATGCTTTGCACAGGCTGCAACCTTTTTACTACAACACAACAATAATTAAGGTCAATATTTTAAAACTGTAAATATTTTTCTTTGTCAGCCATGTTTAATTGTAATTACTAAACAGTGAAATACTGCAAAGAAGCTTGTGGATTATGGAAATTTTTTTTTTTTAGTCACAATCAGAGTGCGGAAGTTCCTGCAAAGAAGCTTGTGGAATACTGCATAATTCCTCAACCATATAAATAAATCCAAACTATAACTATCACACTATGGCAAACGTATCAATCATCTTTATCCAAAATATATATATATATATATATATATATATATATATATATATATATATATATCTCAATCATCTAGATATAGCTAAGATCGCTTTTTTATATAATCAAAAGGTGAATGTAAAACAGAATAAGTCCATGTCAAATGATCATAGGTCTAGCAAGCAATATACGACCTTTCTTAATTATTCTCAATAGCTCAAGTGGACCGACCAACCACAATTGAAATCAATGAGTCGAGGTTGGTTTCAAACACTGATCAATCAAGCAGAAGAATATGTACGCAAACCTCAATCTCTCAAATCAGATGGAGAAAATCAATGGATAAGGCCGATCGAGGGTCACAAATACTATACAACAAAACTCTCTAATTATAATTATGAAGAATTACCTCATTGGATTAAGGGTGAAACTTAAATGTAGGCTACTTTTTACTATGTCTGAGCTTGTGAAACTAAAGAATGTTAGGTAACACGTACAAGCAAACAAGTACAATAATTTGTTTCTTACTTTCCAGCTGCTATAAAGGGAACACCCTTTCTAGAGTTAGGTGGTATATCTCCTTGTAATCCAGGTATGATCTGAGTCATTGCTTGAACAACCTTATGATCTTCACTATAGCTTTCGTAACAACGACCCCATCTTGGATCTCTACAAACCTGCACACGCGCACAGATCGAATTTTTTAATGAATTATATATACAATGAGCATGGATTTCAACTAATTTCACACTGCATTATGAATGTTGTAGTAACAATTATTACCGCTATGCAAGGTGCAAAGACATATGGAATGCCTGTGGCTCTAACTTCAAGTGCAGTTGCAGCTCCAATCTTCTTAACAAGCTCAGGGTCCCTGTAGTTGATCCACCACCGATCGATTCAATATCCATATTCATGAGGAATCAATGAGAACTGGCTAGCAGATTTACGCTATTAAGTAAGTAATATATAGATTATGGATTGGATATAGCACTAGTACTTGCCTGGTAGCTCCAAGGCCAACATTGTGGGGAAAGATTGTTGCCTTGTAGACATTATTGTGGCCATGAACAGCATCAATACCATAAATCATTGGAATACCTAGGCGAGTTGATAGAGAACCCTTTTGAAAATCATTCACCATTGTAACCCAAGTCTCTGCAGAAGCTTGTTTTGATGGCACACTCCCACCGCCGCTCAAGACACTCCCTGCAGGCCAAGCCATGCACCCCAAATTGAATAAAGAAGTTGTACACAACACAAAATAATGGACATGTTATTGGATGCAGTGAGTTTGACAGGTAAAACAACAGAATGATATATGCCTAGTTAATTACCAATGTAGTACTTGTTCATGACCTCAGCTGAAGCAACACTGCGGTCTATCTGTGTCATCTGGCCAATCTTTTCCTCCAAAGTCATCCGGCTCAGTAGGTCATTGATTCTAGTATTCAAGGGCTGTTTGGGGTCCTTATATTTCATGTATCCTCCTCCACCTGCTGCTTCTGCTGTTCTTATCGTCGCCGCTGCTATACACAAGCATAACAGAAGAAGCCCCCTCGTCAAGGAGACATGCATCATAGCTATTTCCTGTCACAAATTACATATATCAATAGTTACAAAGCCACTTTTGAGGTAAATATATGAAGAAGCAACCATCATTGAATTCAAAAACCAATAATGAATATATGCAACAGAAGAAGTAGTTGAACACTTGAACTAAAGTCTAAAACTAGAATGATGGTTGCTCTGAACGCGACTTACAGAGCTCTAATACCAGTAGGCAATTAACAATCAATCTCTGCACTTTTCAAAGCAGAGAGTCGTCAGAGGCAGAGAGACTCAGAGAGAGAGAGAGAGAGAGTAGTGAAGTTGAGATTTCGAAAGACAGGGATGGAATTTATAGAATTTTATGGGCTTTTTTTAATTATTGATGGACGAATTTGAAGAAATATGACGCAGACTTTTCCCTTGTTTGTTTCTTGATTCATGAATTGGACTGATATATAATCAGCTTGCGAGTGTTTTTTTACTTTGACCGGGAGACAACAAAGAGAAAAAAACAAAAGAAAAGAAAACTCATGTACTCCAAAGGACAGGGCACACACTTCTGTAACCACTAACAGATCGGAGATGATTCCTTGCAGTGGAAGAGTTCTACATATCGAAGAGTTCCTACTTCCTACACACTTCTATATTTGCCAAGTAAATCGGGTATGAAAAAGAATATAAAAGCCGCCCATAATGGTATATGGAGTTGATTCAAAACTACTTCAACCTTTGCAATTGATGCATTAGTTTCAAAATGGGTTCTTAAACTCATTGTTTTGTTGGTCACATGGGGTCTACCCACCGATAGTGTAGAAAATCATGACTATATTTTATTCATAATTAATGTGAATTTATTGAAGTGAACAAAATAAATCAGTGTAGATTAAGTTTCACTCACTCAACCAGCAATTTTCAATACTTCATTTGAAATTTAAGTTGATGAATTTGTATTTAGAGTTTGAATGATCAGTATGAGGCACTGTACTATTCAAAATTTGAATGATCATGCTTATCCTTTTCTTTTAACAAATATTCCTTTTATATAAACAAATATCCAAATCTAAAGAAAATAAATACAAGCACACTAAAAAAAATTAAATACATGCAAATAAGCAACGAGCCAAAGAACCACAACAACATAAAATAACGCAAGCAAACTCTTGACAAATTGTAACGATTAGTAAGTGAAGTGTATGCCTTCGATTAAGTGGAAATTAAATTTTAGAATAACTAAGTTAGGATTTTTAAATGGGGTGGACTAGTTAAAATATTTTAATAACACGGACTAGGGCATCTCCAACAGGAATACTTATTTTTTTTTTAAAAATTAAAATTTAATTAATTTTTGGCTAAGGCCCGTTTAAGATTGCTTTGCTTTAAAAAAACATAATAATAATAAAATCAACATTTTAGATTTTACTATGTTTGGTAAATAAATAAAAGGGTCATTGTCCAAAAGCACCAAAATTAGCCAAACTTTTCCCACTTACCCTAGCAATAGATTTTTGTTCCCATATACACAATTTCACACCAAATGACCATTTTGCCCTCAACCTAATTAAAGAATTACAATGACGTCACTCTTTCTCCTCCCTCTCTCTCTCTCTATGCCATGGCCATCAGAGAACGCAGCCCACCATCGCCGGACCTTCACAGCGCCCAGACCTCGCGGGACCTTTAGAACACGATCCCAGATCTCTGGCCGGTCTAAGCGCCTCCTGCATCCAGCTTTGCTGCTTTCACACCACCGGACCCTCCAGACAAAAATCAACTTCAACGTCAGACCTTGCAGCCACCAGCGAGTCTAACTCTGGCTAAAATCGAGCTACATCATCGGTCAAACTCAGTCTCGAAACGGCGCCGCCTCGAATCGAGCTACATCATCAACGTTGCGTATCCTCCAGTGCTTGATCTCCAGTGCTTGACCCAGATTGTGGCAAAGGAGAAAGATGATTGGGGGCTTTTCTCTGGGTGCCCAAAGCAATTTCTCTCTTTCAATTTTTTTTTGTGGGGTAAAATGGGGGCAGAAAGCCTGGAAGGAAAGAAAAAAAAAATGAAAAAAAAGTTCTATTAGGGCAATAGAAGTCAGTTATAGGTCTATTGGGGGACAATAGATGTGTATTGGGAGGCAATAGACATTTTTAAATTGATATAATATCTTCGTTTTTTTTCTTTAAACAAAGTTTTATTTGTCTAAATTTATGAAGATTAGTTCATATTCTGGCAATCGAAAGTTCTATTGGGGGACAATAGACGTCTATTGGGGGGCAATACATGGCTGATAGATGTTTATTGGGGGCAATAGAGGTATTGCCCCTCTATTGGGAGGCAATAGATGTCTATTGGGGGCAATAAACCTTTCCAGTGAAGTTTTCAGTGTCGGGTGGGCGGCTGCGGGTGACCGGATTCCTGCGGCCGGTGGCCGGGCTTTGGCGAAGTCTCCTATGATTTCTCTCTCTCTCTCTCTCTCTAAGTAACAAAGGAGTGAGAGTAAAATGGTATTAAAAAAATAAAAAAATTAAAAAAAAAAAATCTTAATGGAGTATTAGGGAATACCTCCTTAGTGTTTTGGGTAAGAGAGAATTAAAAAACCTTAATGGGGTAAGTAAGTGAGAAAAAAAAATCTCTAAAAATGGGGTAAATGGACAAAAATCCTAAATAAAAAGCATATTTAATTGAAAATTATAGGTCACTGGCAACCGATTTTAGAAGCAACGCAAAAGTTGCTTTTAGAAACTGCTTTCAAATAAAACACGCTTTGAAGTGTTTTATGTACTGACAACACTTTAAAAGTATTATTTACCAAACACGAACCTGTTTTTATTCAAAGCTGATTATTCTCATTATACAGCCGCAATAATTTTTTTTTTTTAAGTCACATCAATTTCAAACTAGTGCTAAGCTTGATGTGCAACAGACTAGCTAAACAAAAGCTATATTTAAGTTTAACTAAAATATCTAGCTAGATAGAAGAGAAAATTTAACTAAAACTTAAATTTAACTAAGAATTTAGGGATTCCGTTGGAGCAGAACTCAAATATAACTAGTTACTTTTTTAGTTTAGTTTTAGCTACTTTTAGTTATGAAGATAGGTATTACTTTTGGAGATGCTCAAGTTTAGAAATTTGAGGTGGACTACTTTTTAATATTTAATTTTTTAAACTAAAATTAAGCTATAAATTAAAGTTTTTTCAAAATCTGAGGTGTGCTATAGCCCATCACAGACCATGTGTAACTATGCCCTCATTTGTGACATTTGGATGGCAGAGTTCATAATTTATATAGTCAACCGCAAACCATGTGTAGCTACGCCCTCGTTTCTGACATTTGAATAGCCTAGTTTATAATTGTATTTATTATCCGATCGAAGTGTCTGAAATTATCAATACATTTGCATTTATTATCCGATCGAAGTGTCTAAAATTACCAATACTCAAAACAGCTGATATTAAGGTACTCAACTGGTCAGAATGAGCTGGATAATTTAAGAAGAGTATTATATGGATTTTCCAATCAAATTAATAAATATAAGAAGAGTATTATTTGGGTAATCAAATTATCAAATATAAGCTTTAGCGGCCTTATCAACAACAACGTACAAAGTCGTTTACATGTCTAGAAGCCGCCCACGGCAACATTTCTAGAACAAATCAACAAATCACGCCCATGTGCTATCTGCCTATCTATCTGTTTTATTTTATTATTTCTTTTTCTCTGTGTTTTTTTTTTCTGAATTAATGAAATAAACGTATTTATAGATTCGTAGAATCCTTTATAATTGTTCTCATCTCTACTACTACAAATGGAGGCTTTCTAACCTTTCTTTTAGTATCAAAGGGGTTTACCAAATTTTAAAGCTCATAATAACATAATTAATCAATTAAGCCCGTAAAAATCCATAAAGAAAAAAAATAACAATATTCTTTTTACTCAATCTATTTTTTATCAACCTTACAATATTATCCGGGGAAATTTTAAATACACACCTCAAACTACTTAATACACATCCCTATTATTTTATATTTCAAATCAGATTTTATAGATAGATTAAATTACCAAAATAGACATCTATATATTAAAAGAAAAATAATAATAATAATCATATATTCTATAATTATAAACACAATAAATTTCTATACATGCATCCTCATTTAAAATAAGAATAAAGTTAAAACAAGAATAAAGTTAGAAACCATATAATTTAAATTTTCCTTAAATAAATTGTAATTAAATGGGGTGAGAAACCATATAATTTAGAATTTCAAAATCAATGGCATTAAATGTTTTTAAAACAAATCACTTTACTCCCACTTTTAGTTTTTTTTTTTTTTCTAAAAGTTATGATTAGTCAATTTATTATCTAATATAAAACATCACAGGTATAAAACTTTGTAATTGTTAATTTGTTTGACCATCCAATGACAATTTCGTAGTTCGGTCATTGTGGAGAAACTACTGATACAGTTTTCGTTGAATGTTCGACTAAAAATTTTATACTTGATCAATATGGTGTTTGGTGGATGAGAACTCAAATAATACAAAACCTATTTCTAAGCGTCTATTTGAAGGGAACAATAATGAATCCTTATGGATTTCTCAATAAGATAAGTAATTAATATGGTCAGTTATACTAATCAAATTAAATAGTAGCCTTAATGTTGTTAAATAATATAGGTGTATTTCATGATTTGTTAGGTTAGGGATATTTTAGGTAATTTGGGTTGTGTATTTAGTAAAATATTAAAATGAGAAATTAAATGGTAGGTGTATTGAGTAAGGAGTATGTATTAAGAAATTATCCGTGAGAGGCAGTCACGTAGCTAGTCTCTATCTAATATCCGGAAGGCTAGCTTTTGAGGCAACAGCCCAATAATGTATTTTGGGGTTTATTATAACGCGACATCTGATAAAGATGATCTCTAGCCACCATTCCGGCAGGCAAGTCAACAAGCACAACGGTACACAAATTTAATTCTCAAATTCATTTTATTTTTATATCATTTGCCAGCATTATTGAAATGACAAGATCATTTTCTCACTCCCTGTCTCTTCACTGAGAACAAATTGTTGGAGAGACCTAGATAATGATGGTGTCAATTGCAACATTACATTGCAGAATGTTTACCACTAGCGCTAAATAAAGCGAGTGCTGGAAGACTATAAATTTGAAGGGGATGAACCATATCCCCCGAGCTAAACTATACAGTTAAATTTACAGCGCGGAATTCAACCAAAACCACAAAATAAATAAATATATAAAACGGACAGGAGCCTAGATTTCTACCAAACAAAGCCAAATCAGATGCTCTCTTTAAGAAGGGTTCTTGACAACCTTAACACTGTTGTAGAAGCGCCTAAGATCCTTCATGGCCTTTTCCTCGATCTGGATTGAACGAATAGATGAGGGTGCATCCACCTCCGGTTTGAACCAGCGGTTCACTCCAGAAGAGTCCAATGGCGAACCTTGACCAGTAGTAGTGACTGAGAACCCAGCTGTTTTTGTCTTTGGACTGTGAGACAGATTATGCTGTTGTTTTCCCTTCTGTTACAAATAAACGAAGGCAGATATGAGCAACTGAACAAGATGGTAGTATATGGCAACAAAAACAACTCAAGTTACAGAATTTCAGAACACGCATAAAGGAAAAAATAAATATAGTGTACGTATAGTTTTTAAAATTCAAACCAAAGTTAATACAGAGACGTGCTATTCATATACCTGCTGCATTTGGATGTCCCTAAGAGATGGACGTGAAAGAAGCGGAGGAGTTCCTGAAGCAGTCCAAGGAGGTGTACTTCTATCTCCTTCATTTGCCAGTGATGCAGGGCTTGAGACAACTGGTACCGAGCCTACTGGGATTGGCTTAGAAGGCAAAAACGAACTCAATAGGATCTTCCCATCACCTTTAGTGATGACAGGTTCTTCCAAGGGATCTTTGTTCCTAGTTGGCTGATGCTCCTTAATTTTAATTTGCTCATCTTGAATGTCACGAAGAGACGCAAATCCTTTGGAAATTTTAGCCCCACCCCATGCAGGACCCTCACTTTTTTGGGTTGGTGGAGGATCAATATATTTAGGGAAGTCATCAAGTGCACCACTCAAGAACATTGAAAGCCCACCCTTTTTACTTTTCTTCTTGGAAACTGTTGGTGATGGCAAGTGGTTCTTTGTTGAGTCTAACTTCTCTTTCGGGACACATAAAGCTGACTCTGTAGTAGTTTGGCTGGTCATAATCTCTCCAATCATGGAAGCTCTCTCCTGTGAGACATTACACCTCAAACAAATAAGAAAATGGAGATAATGATGGTGGTATGTCTTCAAACTGTTATATTCCTCCTACACATTGCTTTCAAACAAATCAGAAAATGAAGATAAAGATGGTGGTGGGTCTTCAAACATTTCTCTTAGAATACATTACAGGAAACAACTACGCATGTATTAAAAAGGTTCCTGAATCATTCTTGCCAAAAGTTATCTCCTAACCCATTCAAAATAATCAAAATTTAAATAAGACATCTGAAAGTTGACTGACTGCACAAATCAAGTCAAGAACTATCAGTACCCATTCAAAAACCAAACTTGATTAGTCCATCAAGTTATTAGTCTGCTTACCTTATTCTCTGAGTTTTGAGAGATTCCACTATTCAAAAAACCTTTTACTGAGTTTGGTTCTGCTTCACTTCCAGGAAACCGAGGCACTTGCATTGCGGTCTGTTTGTTCTTTCTCCTCTGTTTTCTTGGAAGCTCAACCTTTTTGTTTCCTTTTCCATCTGGCAGCACTGAAGATGATGCCTTCAACTCTGTTGTCTCAACTGGAACCCCGAGCTCAGCAAGTGAACTCTCCAGAGCTGACCTTGTTTGAAGCTTTTTAATTTGCTGGTCATCAAGAAGATACCCATTAGATTGTTTTTCTTCAAGCATCTCAATCTGCTGCAGCTTTTTCCGCAAGGCTCGAACTTCCTTGCCAATACCTTGATTTGGATCATCTTTGGGTTGTAGAAAGGAATCTGGTCTGTGGTGTATTCCATTTTTGGAGGTAGATTGCTTGGTATGGCTGTCACGTGTTCTTTGAACCTCACTCTCACTACATTCCTCCTCACTATAAATAACAGCAGGGAAAGTAGCTGTTGGAGTTGGGAGACGACGGTAGCTCCATGGTTCAGATGACTTCAAATCCAATGATTTTTCGAGGTTAGCTAGAATATCTGGTGAAGCTCCAGCAATAGCTTGTGATGATACAGTGAAAATATAGTCAAGGTTCCGTATAGCAATTTCCTGCATTCAACAAACATAAACAGCTTGAGTAATTAAAGTAAACATGTAATGTACAATGCTATGCATAAGTTGCATAAGCAGTCGCAAGAACAGAAGCATGAGGTGAAACAAAAGGGTGTGCCAGTGTGACCAAAATAACTTGGCTTCTACTGCAAACCAAGTTATTAATGTAACCTTTTTAACTATTTTGAATAAAAACAACATAAATTCAGAAATGCATTATAAATTACATAACGTGGTAACAGATCCCAATGATTAGAGTTCTCCAAAAATAGCTGTGACATTCTTTCTTTCTTTTTTTTTTTTTTTGCTTTTTTTTTTCCCAATAGGTCTTTTAATCGGTGGGACGGTAGACAACCGTCTAACAATAAATAGCGTGAAAAAAAAAAATTAAAAGTTCAGTTTTACGTCAAGACACTAATTTTTATGTACAATGATGATAATGATTTGTTTTAAATGTTTGGCCCATATTAGAAGCATATGAATGTAGGCACTACATGTAAGAAGGGAAATGGACTGGCCCGGAACAAAAAAGATTGCCATCTAATCAGAAACAAATTCTGACTAAATGTTCCTAGAGAATGTGAAAAGAATAAGAGAACACAAGAATTTTAGAAGGAAGAGAGGTTTTAAAGCTGCAGCAGGGGAAATAGAACAAGGGAAGTTAGGGGAGAGAACTCAGGCACCAAGCCTTTCATAAAACTCAACTTTTCTTCATTCCACTCTGATTTGGAACTAGAACAGGTAGCCATATATATAGGCTTAAAATTCATCACCCTTAGGGTGCCAGAATACTATAAGACTCACCATTAACTATAGATCCTTGGAATACTTAAGACATTTGTACACACCCTAAGACTTAAATAGACTCTTAAAAGCACTAGAATCGTTAAATATTCTTCATAGAACTGAAGAATGACTCCTGGCTTATTTATATTTTATGATTTTAAATAACCAAATCCTTATACTACCATGGAGACTTTACTTTGGACCAAAACGGGCTGGGCTTAGTCTTAGGCTTCCAAAGAGGGTATTTCTTCTCTAACCAAGTTGTGGCTGGTGCGTTAAGAACCCTCAAACAATTGGAGGATTAACATGCATGTATTATTTGATGCTCAGAAAATTCACAAACCTACAAAAAGTGGACGCAGATTTAAATCTGTAGAATTTGAAACAGCTGATAATTAGCAGTCCATGAGGAGTATTACCTCACAATACTTCCTTAGATCATCTGCCATGAGTGAATCTGCAATTTCAAGCAGTTGAATAGCATTTCGTGGCTCCACTAATTTCTCTGCAGCCACTTTTTCACAAATACTTTTTAAGCTTGGTACAGCTTTCTTGCTGGAATCATCATCTTGTACAATAGGTAAAGGATTCTCTGAGCACATGTCATCAAACATAAGATCTTCATCAATTTCTTCTAGTTCATCTCTGATAATTGACTTCTTCTGTGGAACCTCCACCACATTGGAAGTGTAGGCAGGATGATAAAGAGAACCAATAATTAACAAATGCGTTTCACCAACTGAAACGGAAGTAGCCCGCTTTGTACCATGTAACCGAGTTGCAATTGGTGGCTTATCCTTACCATTTTTCCCATCCCACGTGTAAACATCACCTGTAGCTGTAACAGCGGCAGTCCAGTACTTCCCTGCAGATATGTTCACCAAATTTCTTCCGCACAGCGAGTAAAGCTATAAATAGAAAAAACATACATATGAGTGTGTTAGCTTTTCTCACTCGAAACTTCGAAAGTGACAACAGATACACTTGTGTCATGAAGTAAACCTGTTGGCATCTAAGATCAGGATCCGAAGAAACCCAATAAAACAAAGCACCATCATCGGTGAGAGCCATGCTATGTACCACCCCCGCAGCTATTGAAACCACATGGAGCCGTTCCTTGCGATGAAACTTCAAAGTGGAATTTCCACCCTTTTTCAAATTTCTAGAGACAACAACCCGTTTTGGCGTAACGAGTCGATGACCCCAAGTGTAAACCTGCCGCATACATGTAGGATTTAGCTCAAGTAAAGCTGACATGTGGAGAAGTATTCATGAATGAGCCCGACTAATAATTAATGTCTGCTGAACTGAATTCCAGAAAGATTCTAATATGTAAACCCAACTGGATAATATCTAGTGTTGAAATTCCTTAGAACTACCTCTCCATCAACTCCCAAGACAAGTGTGTGATATTTTGCTGCTGCAACCCCAGTAAAAACCTTGCCTTTCAAATATTCAACCACTCTAGGAGTGTAGTTTGATGCAGAGTTGGATGTACCATAGCCAAGCTGGCCCTCTCTGTTGCCACCCCATGTGAAAACTTCACCTGTATCAGAAACAACAGCAGTGTGCTTGTTTGCTGCAGCAACAGCAACAACCTTCGACCTGAGGGAACTCACCCTACGAGGTGTAGGTTGGGTGTCCACAGAAG
This sequence comes from Rosa chinensis, assembly GCF_002994745.2. Classification (NCBI taxonomy): domain Eukaryota; kingdom Viridiplantae; phylum Streptophyta; class Magnoliopsida; order Rosales; family Rosaceae; genus Rosa; species Rosa chinensis. The sequence continues at coordinate 47,896,177 of NC_037090.1, read as the reverse complement.
TGTAGCCAAGCTGACCCTCTGCACAGCATTTTCCTTATTCCTCAGTACATCAACCACTATAATTTGTTTATTCATACCAAACATTAACTGACTAAGAAAAACTCTGGTCAGCTACCATTGGATCCAGGGGTGGAAAATAAAATAACTGCGACTTAAAAATATTTCTCTCCTCCCATGGATCTAAAGCCAATGGTGGTTCACCAAGAATTCCTAGGTCAGTTGCTGACCATGTGAACACCACCACTATAAACAAACCCATCAACCAGGGATAAATATATGTGGGGTACTTCTGGAGAGTAGTTAGCATTTTAGTAAATTTCAAACCCCTATACCATTTACCTCGGTTGGATCCCCAGGTGAACACCTCCCCAACATCTGTTGCAATAACAGTGTGATGTTTAGCTGCAGCAACTGCCTTCACACGACGGGACCCTAGAACAGACGTTACCTGCCGAGGAGTGATAACCGCAGCTTGACCGCTGAAAACAAAGAATAAATGTACTCAGTCGATGATTAACAAAACATACAACATGAGGATTGTGCAGTGAGGACATCCTCAGTTGGAAATATGGAAAAATTCAAGTCTACTTTGTCCAGAGAATTGTCGTATACACAAAGAAAGTTCCAAGTAGAGTTGTGACCACCAGAAACTACATTCCTAATTGGCTAATTTCGATTACATAAGAAAGCATGCATATCTACATCATTCAGTACATTGCCATCTAATAGTTGAAAGGGTTATCGACTCGAATCTAATAACATGTTAACAGAATTCAACTAATTTGAAAAAAGGGAATGATAACAACCTGTGCCAAGAACTTCCGAATACAGAATTTTATGATATAACAGAGAGATGTGAAATCAATGAAGGTTGATATCTGTATCATCAAGAATACAACTATGTTTATACCTGTGTATATCAAAATCAGGGTGCCCAAGTCGTCCTCCTCTTCCAAATCCCCAAGTATAGACTTCTCCTCGAGCAGTGACTGCTACACTATGGAATTTAGCGGCAGAAACGAACTTGATTAGAGAATCATGAAGAGCATCAACCTTGCATGGCAACTTTTGTATGTGTGCATTTCCAGTTCCAAGTTGATAGTTTGTGCCACTTCCCCAACTGAAAACCTCTGTAGTTACTGAAGACAACAACAATCATTTAGGCAATCCCTATAAGTATATTCATACTGAAAATAAAACATACAAATCTCAGACATCAAGTCAAAACTTGGTAGATACCTGAAGTCTGTCCACTACCAAGAACTTGCAACACAGGCCCAGATATCAGATCAACAGGTGTTCGGTATTTAGAGTCCTCCAGTGTGATAGAAGCACCACACTGGAGAAGTATACTTGCCACAGCAAGATGACCAAAATGCAGAGCTCTGTGAAGGCTACTCCATCCTGATTCCCCATCCTGCAAATAATGTGAATTTGCAATGAGCAACGAGAGAAGCAGTTTGATTAAAACACCCGAAAGAAATACAAAAGTATCAATTCTTACTTTCTGAAGTTGTACAAAATAATTGGCAAGCATCGAACGAAAGAAACACAAGTTTAATCTAGAACCAAAGTGAACAGAGTCATACTTTCATTTGTAATTATCTTATTTAGCTGAATATCTAAAACAATTTTGATCCAGAAGTTAAGTCCGTATTTCTTATATGATTAATACGCTGTTTGCTACTAATTACCAAATTTGCTCCAATAAATTTCACCACTTATTAGCAATTCTATAAATAGAATGATAATCTATTTATTGCAAACAAAACAGAAGTCATTACCAACTTACAACTTCCATGACGTACTACTTCACAAATGCAAAATTCTAGTAATGCTCTAGTCTTATCAATAAATACAGAATAAACATGCTGATTAACAAATCAACTTAATCATCGAGGACATTATCTGTTGACACACAACTGCACCTTTTAAAGACTGGAAAACAAAAAATAGACCATGGAAATTTCAACGTGTGACAATTAAAACTTCCAGTAGGATGAGAACAAAATAATAGCAAACTGAATTAACAACCGTTTCAGGGAGATCCAAGAAAGATAATTGTGAATTGTTTTGTAGCTTTGGAATTGGTAATGGGAAACAGTAATGTAAACATTACTCACCATCATCTATTTGTTTGTTTCCTTTCATTTTAAATCTGAGGCCGCTAAGATAAGGTTTGCACAAAGTTATTATATAAATGAAAGGCATTTTGTCGGAATTCATTAAACATTAACATAAGCTCCCATAAGCTACTTCATTCAGCATTCCCTTTCAGAAATTTTAATAAGATCTTGTCTTTTTGCCCAAGTCTATGCTAACATCCAATAGAAAATCACTTCATTTATATACAATTAGATGACAGAAAGAGAAGAAACAATTTGGTTGCTGATCATAAAGTTTGACATTTTTGGAATGAGAGTATTTGAGATTTGAGGAATTTCAAAACGATGGAATTACTAACAATATGGTATAAGGTCAGTCCAAATGATTGCGAGGCAAAGGTGGTACCAGTGAAATTACTAACAACATCAGTGGGAATGGTGGTGCCAGGGATTGTGGTTAAAACTTTTTTCTTGAACTTTATTGCTTGGATTTGGGCAACAACACCTACGTCAGTGGAATTTAGAGGCCGAAATGCCAAAATTTATATAAGTAAGAAAATTATAATACAACATTCCCTAAGTTCTGAGTCTAGTCTACCTTTTAAGTGTAATTACTCCCTCCAAAGCAAGAAAAGTATGATTCACTATAAGTAGTCATAAGAAAATCTGGAAAATATAAAAGAAACTGCTTTAAAGATCAACAATTAACTGATTAAGGTAACTTGAAGATGAGAACAGGAACAAACCCTAGCATCTGGGTCAGCACCAGCTGCAAGAAGCCTCCTAACAATGGGAATGTGATTTCTCCAGGTTGCAATATGAAGAGGAGTGAGACCAAATATGTTTCTTGAATTAATATTACCACCACTCTTCTTCACAAAGGCTAGTGCTGAATCCACATCAGCCAATGACCCTTCTTGCACAACAAGCCACAGATCTTTGTGGGCTCCCCTTGACAAAACTTTACTACGAGCATGTGTCTGCAAATTCTGCTTTTTTCCTTGAAGTGAAACATCCATTTGTCTAATCACAAGCTGACTGCCACTACTTGACAATACAGTAGCTGCCACCAGATAATATTTAAAGTTAGATTCTTTGAAGAACCCAACAGATGTTTACTTCAACAGGTCCATGTTGAAGTTGGTTTGCTGTAATCCTTGCGTAGAGCAACTTTCCAATCTGAATCTGAAGCGATCGCTGTTGAGGTGATATTAGAAAATGGTACCCACAATCATCATGAGCATCCTTAAGTTGTAGAAGACATCCCAGCACAGTTCATATGACATTGATGATCTAGGGAAGCGACATTCTGCATATTAAGGTACTGTGTCAGTACTAGTACAACTACAACATATGTTAAAACGAAAGGAGCTTCAAAAAGTGATTACATTCACGAAGATAGAAGAAACTGGTGACCATGTTTTAGCATGTCATTACAAAATGTAAACTATCAACAGAAAATCCTTCGGAAATATTATAGGAATTGAAGCAAAATGTATGACCCAAACATTGACCTGAAATTTCAGTAATGCAGCAACAAGCCAAACATTTGGCTTCAACTCATGAATCTGAACACCTCTTTCTCCTTTTAAATTGGCAAGATGCCAACTTTAACACAAAATTGGCATCAAATCAAAAAATAATCAATACCCAATTTATTTATTTATTTATTTATTTATTTGGGCAAAAGCTCAAAACTTGACAGAAACAGAGCGATAACTACGAGATGGTATAGACTCTAACAACAAAATTGAATCACATACAAATTATCGAAACAAAAGAAATGAAATTGCACCTGATTTGTCCGAGAGAGAATCACGACATTGGGTCGTTAAGTTTACGCAGAGAAGAGAATTTGATTTCTGTTACAACTTACAGATAGAGAGAGAAGAGAGAGAGACAGAGAGAGAGTATCGAACCCGCAAAAGAATATGCCCTCCTTCCTCACAAGTCACAACCCCCCCTCCAGTCTTCAACTCGAAGGGTGTTTTGGGGATTTCCAAATAATCGGGGAATTCTATATGACGACGAACAAACCGTTGAACCGAACTCGGTACGGCCTCCACATTTGACACGTCCCACACCCTCTCACTCTCATTTCAACACCACCGTTGTTCGCCACGTGTCTTATACTCTCCCTAACCCCTTCTTCTTTTTCTATTTTTCCTTCCCCCCACCCCCGGGGGCATATAGGGCTGGGATTTGGAACCGTAAAACTGAAGGAACCGCACCGAACCGCACCGAAAGTCTCGGTTCGGTTCGGTTCTACGACATATGTATACACATTTTTTTCGGTTCGGTTTCTAAAGACATATTCTCGGTTCGGTTCCGGTCCTTGTTTTTAAAACATCCTTAGAACCGAATTACATATGTCAGTGTATAAGTGGACATTAGTGGTGAGCTTATTTCTGTAAAATAGACCCTTTCTCATGTGATCAGGCCTTCCAAATGCAATCAGAGCCTTCCATCTCATCTCATAATATCCTATCCGTTCGATCAAAACCCTATCTGACTTATCTCTTCGACTCTTCCCAAGTTCCCTCAAACTCTCACTCTCTCAATCTCTCGAAACACAAACGGCGCTCCCTCGTCCACTCTCACTCTCTCAGTCACTAGTCCAGTCGTCCTCGTCGCTTCTGTTGCTCGTCCAGTCGTCCTCGTCGCTTCTGTTGCTCGTCCTCGGCTCGATTGTAATAGAAGATCGAAACCTAGACGACCTCTCAGTCTCCTTCAATTTTTGTAAGCTTTCATTTTTCTCATTCTACTCTCATCACTCTGCAATTTCCTCAGATCCGTGAAATCTGACTACTTTTTCCTTCAGCGAACACAGCTGCAACCCACTCCGCCAGTCCTCCTCTCCGGTCTCCGCCTAGGTATCTCACTATCTCTCTCTCCCTCTCCGAGCTCCGTTCCTCCTCTTCTTCTCTTCTGAGTTTCTGAATTCTAAATTTCTAATCTGTAAAATTGGGTTCGATACTTGGATTTCCATTTAATCTTGTGGGAAATGGGTTCGATTTTGAATGGGTATAGTTGAAATGGGTTCGATTTGACGATTTCCATTTGATATTTTGATCTTGATGGTAATTTTAGGTTTTTAACAAAGATAATGTTGCTAATTAACTGAACATCACATTGATCTCTCCCTCATCCCATATCCAAGTGCCTAAGACAACGTTTTGGTGCTCCATACACCCTGGAATGATTATATTAAACTCCAGTTTAGTCGTTCCTAGTTGGATGATTAACCTTTTCTGTCCAATTTGCTTTTAGTGGAATAAAGTAACCAAAGTGTTATTGCAGTGCCACTAATTATTGTTCAGATTTATTGTCTTGATGGGTGTGTTGTGTTTTACTCTTTTATTTTATCTGGAAGCAGATGGGGTATTTTCATCTTTATATAAATAGTAAGGTTCATCTGTCATCAAGAATGGATCGAGACCTAGTCATATACCAAGAATTGTTCTTTTTTGAAAAAGTTTTTGGATAATTCGTGTTCGAGCGTAGCTAGCTTCGGTTTGGTTAGCAGAATGGAGTCTTTTAGAAAAGAAAAAGTAAACTAAATTTGAAAGAAATACAAACCTGGTATGTCTAAAGGATTTTTTTTTTTTTTTTGACAAGGTCTGAAGGATATTAATTTTTCTATTAAACTGGTCCCCGAAGCACTGGCTCTCATGCATTGTGTTGTCACATATATACAATACCATCCCAATAGATTTTGATTGATCGATTTTAACTGATTTGATCTTGATGTTAATTTTAACTGTTGTTGACTGGTCAGATTGCAGGAGGGACTGGTCATGTAGCAATGCATATACTAATCAGGTCTGTTTTAAACTTTTAATTTGGCCTTGCTTTTTAGTCAATTTGGTGTCCTGTGTTTACAATTTAGCTAATTTGGTCATGTTTATCCTGATTGGCAAGAAATCTTGACCTACTTTCGTGGATCTGAGTCGCAGAATTTGTAGGTACAGATTGCTTCTTGACCTATAGATTGCTTCTTGCTTACTGCCTTGGAGTTGGAGATCTAATTCCATGTCCGAAGCATCTGCTAGCTCCTCTGACCCATCCGCTTCTAATGAAATTGTGGTTGCAAACAACAACCCTGAAACATCTCAACAAGCAGCCAACAACACTGTTCCAACTTCCAGTAAACCAACAAAAGCTTCTACTACTCGGAGCTCTGTTGCCAAGAGAAGAAGAAAGGCAAGCAGAGGTCGGATGTCTGGGATCACTTCACGAAGGAGGATCATCCTTTAATTGAGACTGTTAATGGAGTAGAGAAAGTGGTTGGCCATACTAAGAGGGCTCAATGTAAGTACTGTACAACTCATTTAGCATGCAATTCATATGAAAATGGCACATCTTCTCTTAGGAAACACATTGAGATAGTGTGTAAGAAATACCCTGGTAGAGTTAATGTAGAAATCGGCCAACAAGTTTTGACTAGTGATGGAAAAAGAGGTCAGAGTAGTTTGGTTAGTGTGAATTGGTCACAAGATAATTGTGTGGAAGCTGCAACTCATATGATAGTTGTCGATAAGCTACCATTCAGTTTTATTGAAAAACAGGGGTTTAATTATTTTTGTAGTGTTGCTGAACCCTTATTTAAAGTCCCAGGTAGGAAAGCCATAGTCAAAACCTTTCTAGGCATGTATGATGCCAAGAAGGAGGAGTTGAGGAGGGAATTGAAGTCACATTGTGTTTGTTTGACAACAGACACTTGGACTTCTTGTCAGAATATAAACTACATGGTGATTACTGCCCATTTTATTGATCGGGGATGGCAGATGCACAAAAGAGTGCTTGCTTTTTGTGTGGTTCCAAACCACCAAGGTGTGACCATAGGAAAAATCTTAGAGAAGTGTTTGATTGATTGGTCAATAGAGAAGGTTTTAACAATTTTTGTTGACAATGCCTCTGCCAACAAGCATGCCATTGATTATGTTAGGAAGAAAATGTGCAATTGGGACATAAAACCAATCTTTGAAGGTAAGTTTATGCATGTGAGATGTTTGGCTCACATTGTAAACCTAATTGTGAAGAGTGGACTGAATATGATGGAGAGGTCAGTGTCTAGCATAAGGAATGCTGTGAGATATGTTAGAAGTTCGGGTGCTAGGTTAGATGAATTTAAAAGCTGTGTAGAGCAGGAGAAAGTTGAATGCAATAAGATTTGCATCTTAGATGTTCCAACAAGGTGGAATTCCACCTTTCTTATGTTGGACACAGCTTTGGAGTTGAAAAAAGCATTTGATAGATTGAAGGATGAGGAGGATTCAAGGTACAAAAGCTACTTTGATGAAGATGAGGAAGTTGAAGATGATGATGAAACTGAAAATCAGAGTAAAAAGAAGAAAGTGGCTGTAAAAAGGGTAGGGCCACCAAGTGATGCAGATTGGGACAATGCAGCTGTTTTTGTGAAGTTCTTGAAAGTGTTCTACGATGTGACCCTTAATGTTAGTGCTTCACTTACCCCCACTTCACACAAGGCATTCCATGATATTGTTACTATTGAAGCAGAGCTTGAAGATCTCAGTTCTATTGGGGTAGGGCCTGATTCAAGTGAAGCAGACAAAGTCTTGTACGACATGGCAGCCAAGATGAAGGCCAAGTATTCCAAGTATTTTGGGAACTTAGATGACATGAACCAACTCTTCCTAGTTGCTTTGGTCTTAGATCCTAGGTATAAATTGAGAAATATTAGTTGGTTGTGTGAAACAATGTTGAATTTGTGTGATTGGGAGATCAAGAAGAAATGTGATGAAGTAAAGCAGCTTATGGTAGACTTGTGTGACTTGTATGGGCAGTCTAATGGTTCACATGGTGGACCATCCAAGGCTAAGGGTAAAGGTCCAATTACTAGTGACACAGCTACTAGTAAGACTAGAAGTAGAGCAAGGATTCTTAGTGGGAAGAGGGCTGTTATGCAAGAAGACTGGAATAGGTAGCTTGAACAGAATAATGATGTTGTGGTGGGACATGAAGTTGATAGATATTTGCTGGACCCTATAGAAAAACCTGCTGAAAATGATGATTGGAAGATTTTGGATTGGTGGAAGCTTAACGGAGGTAAATATCCCAACTTGCAATCATTGGCTAGAGATATATTAGCCATACAAGTGTCTACAGTTGCAAGTGAGTCAAGTTTCAGCACTGGGAAAAGGGTAATAGATCCATACAGAAGCTCTTTAAACCCAAAAACAGTTGAAAAACTGATATGTCTTCAAAATTGGTTGAAGGCTGATGCCATTATGGGGTTGGAGTACATTCCAACTATAGAGGAAATGGAGTCATATGAACAGATTGAAGCTGGTATGTGTTTTTGATGTTTTTAGTTTACTATTTTTGAATATGGTACAAGAAATTAGTTATAAAATCTATGTGATTTACTGTTTTGAGTTTTGACATTGTGCAGACCATGAAAAAAAGGATAGAGAGAATGATAAGAAGGGCAAGAACACTATTGCTGCTGCATCTGCATCTGCATCTGCACCTAGTGGCAGAGTAACCAAGAGTTCTGAGGCTTCGGCTTCAGCTTCAGCCCCCACAACCAAGAAGAAAAGGCAGAAAAAATGATGCAGCTGCATTTTAGTTTGCTGCAAATTGATTTAGTTTTCAGTATTTTAGTTTGCTGCAAATTGATGCAGCTGCATTGTTTAAATTGGACTAAGTTTATTCACTTTATTGTTTATTTTTATTTGCTGCATGTGAGACTTTGAGTTTGCAGTTTATGCATGTGAAACTTTGAGTTTGTATTTCTGGAAATGTGTATTATTGCAAACTTTGAGTTTGTAATTGTATTGCTAGAAAGTGCTTGAGTGTTTGTGTTTGATAGTTTGAGAGTTTTGATTGTTTGATAGTTTAATGCTTTCATCACTTTCATGCTTTGACAGTTTGGGAGTTTGCAGGAAATTGTTAATTTGCTATGTTGATGTTGATTGTTGAATATGTATATTGTAGATATTGTTTTGAGTTTGAATGAGTGAATAAATTGTGATATATTGAATCATTTGAATGTATGTATGGAAATCAGGAAAAGTGAAAACTAGAAAGTAGAAACGGCTGAAAAGCAGTGTTTCTATATGGAGAAACCGAGGAACCGAACTTGGAACCGATCCGAGTTTGGAACCGAAAAACCGAGAATGGAACCGATCTGGATTGGAACAAAAAAACCGAGGAACCGACCCGAGCATGGTCGGTTCGGTTCTACATCGATTCTTGATACAAAAAACATCAAACCCGAACCGAAAATCAGTTATCGGTTCCGATTCCTGGTTCAGTCCTTGAAATTGCAAAACCGACCCGAGTCCAGCCCTACCCGCATATATGGTTTTTGGTAAATCTAAAGAAGTAACAGGCAATCCATCCCCAATTTTCCATTTAGAACCCTAAAGTTCTTAACTTTCAATTCTGCATGTTGCAAAACTCAATCATGAAATGATTGACTCTCCCTTTCTCCTTGACTCAATCCCTTCATCAACCTAATCTCCAACTTCAATTCCCTAAATCTGTCATTGCCACAATCAAAAGTCAAAATCCTACTTCTCGAATGAGATGATCAATTTTCCCCCATTCTTGTGAGAAAATTCGTCGAACAATTTCCATGCATCATCGCACCTGTCGTACATGTCTATGAGTGCAGAGGAGACGAATAGATCTGACTCAAAGCTAAAAACCAAGGCTTGTTCATGAGCTTCCATGTCAGAGTGAAGATCCAACATAGTCGACCAGGATTTGATAGCGCAAGAAAAGGAGGATCAATTGGGACTCAGAGAGAGCTTTCACATTGACGAAAAGGCTCGGAGAGATTTGACAGAGCTACCGCTTTGGTTTGCAATAACTTAGTTCCAGGAATTTCTGTGCAAGCCGCCCACCGCCCAGCCTAACACCCAGACCACCCAATGCCCACCTAGGCGCCCGCCGAAACCCAACCTGATTTCCCTTGTTGCCTAGCCCAAAATCGGGGCGGTCACTCCACGCCCAGCTCGTAGGCGGGCACCCAGACCGTTTTTTAGAACATTGGTTAAGAATACCTCTTAGAACAAATTCAAAATCTTCCCTGTATTTTGATTTTTCTTTATTTTAGAAAAAAATTAGCCTCTTTTGCTCCAACAAATTCTCTATAACTATCTCCATTTTAGAAATAGTAAGGAAAAAGAAAACAAAACTCCCTAAATTAGTAAATTTACGGCAATCTCTTATTCTATTTAGTGTTTAGCCTGTTTTTCTTCTCTAACTTGAACAGATTCCTTATCTTACAGCAATCTCTAAAATTTTAAAGAAATTTTTTAGAGATTGCTGTAAGATAAGGAATCTGTTCAAGTTGGAGAAGAAAAACAGGCTAAAGCTTTGATTTTTGCTTCCCTATTATACAGAAATTATAGAGAACTTGTTGGAGTTGCTCTTAGATGACCGTTTCGGCAGCGATCAACTACCTCCCTTGATTACTCCGAACAGCGTTTAGGCAGGTTGGATTTAAAAAAAAAAAAGGTAAAATTCTTTAAAATTGTAAAAGTAAATTGAGAATTGGAATTGGTCTACTCATTTCATTTCATAGTCCATTTATATAGGGAGAAAATTACAACGGAAATATTAATTATAATGATGACATTAAATGCTGATTGATCCGTAATCCTTGCTGATTGATGGTAATCAATCCCTGATTCCTTGATTCCCTCTCCTTCAGTCACTTTGACAAAGGCACATAATGTGTTTTTCCTTTAACACTCCCCCTTGTGCCAAGTCAAAGACGAAATGGTGCTTGAGTTGTTACCTCACCAAAAACCTTGCCAAGTAACAATAAAAACCCTGTGGGACAAAAAATACACTTTGGTCGAAGGAAAATAGCATAACGCACCTTTTACATTTGAGGATGACATGTGTGTGTTAGACTCCCCCTGATGTCTACACCTCCCCCTGATCCTTACATTAATCAAGGGAGCTTGGAAAGTCTTTGCATTCCTATGCTTTTCACATGTTTCTCAAATATGGCCTTAGGCAATGATTTGATGAATAAATCTGCCACATTCTCCTCAGACCTTACTTGATTCACTTGAATCTTGAGGAGGGCATGTTGTTGCTGATTGTAGAAAAACTTTAGCAATATGTGTTTTGTATTATCGCGCTTGATATATCCTAGCTTCATCTATTCGATTCAAGCTGCATTATCTTCATAAATGCAAGTAGGCTCTTCAATGGTAAAACTCAAACCACTAGTCCCTTGAATATATGTAATGATAGCTCTTAACCATACACACTCACGAACCGCCTCATGTAGAGCAATGATCTCTGAGTGGTTCGAGGAGGTAGCCACAAGGGTTTGCTTGGTTGATCTCCAAGATATCGCCATGTTGCCAATGGTAAATACATAATCAGTTTGGGAACAACCTTCATGTGGGTCAGGGAGGTACCCAGCATCAACAAAACCAATCAAAACGTCATTTGGTGTTTCAGTGTAGTAAGTGGCGCTTTCGCCATCAATATTTCGTTTAGGGATTACAATTCCATCTGTAGTCCCTCTTGTCTCTCTGTAGGGAAAGAACAGTCCCAAATCAATGGTTCCTTTTAGGTATCGGAAGATGTTCTTGATACCATTCAAGTGACGCTGCGTTGGTGTTGAGCTAAATCTAGCTAACAAGTTCACTGAGAATGCAATGTCTGGTCGAGTACATTGGGCTAAATACAATAATGCGCCTATTACACTTAGATAGGGAATTTCAGCTCCCAACACCTCTTTGTCATCTTCCTTTGGACGAAATGGATATTTCTTTGTATCCAAACTTCGACCGATCATGGGAATGCTAGCAGGATGCGCTTTGTCCATGTTAAATCACCTGAGCATCTTTTGGACATTCCACAAACTCGGTGTTATAGCTCAAGGCCTAGACAGAATCGAGTTTTCCCAAGATCCTTCATCTCAAATTCAGATTTCAAGTAGCTTGTGGTTTCTCTTATTTCATCAAGAGTACCTATTATGTTCATATCATCGACATATACAGCTACAATTTCAAATTCGGAACTTGTTTTCTTTATGAATATGCATAGGCATAATTCATCGTTCTTATATCCCTTTCCAATCAAGTAGTCACTTAGACGAGTATACCACATCCGCCCGGATTGTTTCAATTCGTAAAGTTAGCGTTTCAATCTAATTGCAAACGCACTCTGTGGTTTAGAGTCACTTGACTTGGGTAATGTAAGGCCATCAGACACTTTCATATATATATATATATATATATATATATATATATATATATATATATATATATGAATCAAGATCCCCATAGAGATATGCAGTAACCACATCCATGAGCTGCATTTCCAGTCATTCGGAAACTATCAAGCTAACTAAGTAGCGGAACGTTATAACGTCCATTACAGGAGAGTATGTCTCCTTGTAGTCAATTCCAGGGAATTGTGAGAAACTTTGCGCCACAAGGCGAGCCTTGTACCTCAGGACTTCATTCTTCTCATTATGCTTTCTGATAAAGACCCATTTATGTCCTACAGGCTTTACACTTGGTAGGGTTAGCACTACCGGACCAAATATCTGTCCCTTTGTCAGAGAATCTAATTATGCCTGGATTTCTTCTTTCCATTTAGGCCAATCTGCTCTTTGTTGACATTCTGCAACAGAGCATGGTTCAATATCATCATGCTCTATGATTTCTTGAGCAACAATATATGCAAATACATCATCAATGTGTATAGAAGATCTTTCCATCAACTCATACACACTCTCATAATCCATTGAGATTTCTTTGTTCTCTAGAATCATTTGAAACATCGGAGCGTCATCCAGTATTTATTCATGGACATAACTATAATCAGAGACAATCTCATGAGAGAGATTCTCTACATTGATGATTAATGGATCGGTTTATGCCTTACTCGCCCTCTTCTTCCTTGGGTGAGTGTCAATCTAACCAAGTGGCCTTACCCTCTTCCTTTGGAGAGCCACGGCCTCAACCACACCTCCACTAAGTGTGGTTGCAGCACCTCTATTTGCGGCATTGTGCCCTTTGTTGGGGACTTCTAACCTTGTAGGCACGTTTGCAGCTGGTATATGTGATCTCGTCACTTTTACGATGTCAATAAATGCGTCAGGCATTGAATCTGCTACATTCTGAAGATCGATTATTCTTTTCACTTCACTTTCACATTGTGAAGTGCGGGGATCAAAATGAGACAGAGTAGGGACAAACCACGACAATTCCTGTCGTTTCTTTAGAAAATCCTTTTTCCTATCTCCCCCTAATAACGGGAAGACTGTCTCATCAAAGTGACAATCCGCAAATCTAGCGGACGGTCTCATCAGTCCCAATCCAATAACCATCGAAAGTATTCGATGTAAACTCTCTAGCATTGTCAAACCCAATTGACTGAATATGATGATATGGGGAGTGAGCCCATTGTCATATGATATGTGCTAGAAGTGTAGTATAAATAGCATTTACAAGTGGACAATGGGACACCATGTGACCAGCGTGTTTGCGTGTCAACCAACATCATGAAATATTTTAAACATCTGCAAGTTGGTTGAATCAGTCCACAGAATCCCCTTGGATTCTATGTAAGAACAGAATGGGGATTCTATGTAAGAACAGAATGTGTATGTTTATATCCTTTGCATAGGACGGTCTTAATCCTAATTTCCCTGAGGAACGAGCTCTATAAAACGAGCGAGAGGCCTTAGAAGCAACCAACGAGAATTTTGGTTGGACTCGAGCGTCTGAAACACTATTTGAAGCAATTATGACTACATCACCCATCATGGCGTTAGGACCACGGGAGGTGGCATCCATGGCGCCCTAGCCATGGGGATTGACATCCATGGCATCATAGCGATGGGTGACTCCTTCGATGGCATTGTTAAGGGGACAGTGGCGGCCCTAGGCCGGCGGTGGACGGCTACAGCACCAAAGGCGGCGGCAGCGGTCACACTTAGTCTGGGAATCAATCTTTGATTCTTGCTTTGTTTCACTCGAAAGAATGCATGTCCGTGCGAAGTATTTAGTAGACGGATCATCATATCACAACTAGGATGACGTAACCTGTCGTGACAAAACCAATATGTGTCTAAATCTAAGAGATCTTCTCTCATAACTTTATTGGATTTAATAGCTTGAATAGTGACATAGAGTCTACTAGAGAGACGCATAAACTTATCTAAGATGCGCCTTTGTTCGCAATTATTAGAGGTAGTGCAAAGGAACTCTTTTATGTTCTCTACATGCATTTCTGCATGGAATCCATTGGATTGAATATCTCAATAGGGTGCATTTTGCCCTAGGAGTGTAGGGAGTTTTGTGACATTAATCAAGGTGCCATTTGGAAAAAGGAACTTGGGTTATTCCATGTCCTTGAACCAATACTGATGGCCCAGCCATCGTAGCTAGTCACAAAGTAATATGCTCAGAATCAAAATGGAGTCATAATGAAAAGAACTCAAAATTTTATTAATAAGCCAATGAAGTACATCATTGTTTCTTAACCATTAATAGAATCTAATCCAAGTACTACCTAATGCAAAATAATGGTAGTCGTTTAACTTCTTTCGGTAAGTCCAAAATAAATATGACCAAGTGAGTAGAGATGTCGGTGGAGCAGAGCTAGCTTAAGTACCACTTAACTAGTTAACTCAAAACCTTCCTAGACATCATACTCATTTTGGATGAGCCTATGTGAAGAAAACTAAACCAATGACATTTACTACAAAATATATGGCAATTACCTATTACATCTCTTGGAAAAATAAAGACTTAAACAGAATTGGCGCTCTATTGATCCCAGCCAGGTTTGAAGTCTTCAACTCTTCACTTTAGATCATCTTCTTGATCTTCTTGTTCCATATAGTGAGCTTCTCTTGCTTCACAATATGTTTTGTAGGCTGTGACAATCTCTTCACGAGTTCTACAAATGTATGGATACTCCACATCGGGAACATTTATCTGCTTGCTCAGATTCCATTGATTGAGGCGCTTTGAAAGCGTCATTTGGATGACTCTTTTTGTTGGTGAAGCCACTAACATAGCCAGAGGTGTTGCCTCTCTCTCTCTTTTCACGTTGACCTGTTCGGTTCCGTGTCTGCCTGTTTTGATGGTTACCTTCCTCATTAAAGCGACAATATGGACCAAAACGTCCATAATTGTCCCTAAATTTAGGGTTTCGCTCTTGGTGCCGTCCCTTAGGGGCGCGACTATAATTGCACTCCGGAATATGCTCCGTTTCCACGGGTCTCGAATTATAGTTCTTCACAAGGATGTTGTCATGCTTTTTAATGACATTCATAGCTCTAATGGGCTCATGAAAACTTGTGATCTGTCCTGCTGTAACATCGGTTCGATAGTTCTTAGCAACCATCAATGCATAGACGAGGAAGGTAGAAAGAGTCCTCTCAATCAACATTGCATCTGTGATATCTTTTCCACAGAATTCCATTAAGGATTTAATGCGAAGTGCTTTTGAGTTGTAATCAATAATTGACTTGAAATCACAAAAGCGGAGACTATGCCATCTCACTTCTGGTTCAGGAAGCAGGAAGTCACGGACGTTGCCAAACTTTTCTTCAAGTGAGACCCACAGCCTTCTAGGGTCTTCTTCGTTCATATACTAGCACTAGAGCGAATCATCCATATGTGAGTCATTAGGATGATGGCTTTGCCTTATTTGCCTCCAAGATTACTCTATCTGCTTCTAAAGCTTGAGCTTGCTCAACAGTTAGCACGTCCTGGCTAGGCTCGAGAATCGTATCCAGGATTTCATCGGCCTTGAGATGCTGGTGGACATCACGAACCCACTTGTGATACCCAGAGCTAGTTGTTCCCAATGGAGCGAAGTCCAGTTTGTTCAGGTTACTCATCCTGAAAGAGAACAACAAAAAGAGTTAGTTTTGGAGTGGAAAAAGCTACCACGAAAACATATAAAATTTCTGAGCTTAGTAACTCTCAAGAAATTATGAATTTCCGAGCGTAATCACTTCCAAGAAATTAAAGATTTTTTAGCATAGTCGCTTCAAAGAAATATGATTCCAAGAGGTATTGGATTAGATTTAAACAATGATGTAAATGGTGATGTAAATTGTCGATCATAAATTCTCTACAAACTCTTAAGTTTGGAGATCTCAACAAGCTCCAAGCTTGGAGTGAGCACGAACCCCACAGTTCAGCTTTTGGTCTCCCTATGAAGAAGAAAGGGGGTAGAAGAAGGGAGGTAATTGCAAGTCCCCGAGGAAAAAGAAGAGAAAAACAATAATAAAAAAACTTCAAAAATGGAAACTTATAAAACCTTTAAAACATACCTTGAAAAGTGTAGAAAATTTTTGGAAAAAGTCACCGGAGGTGGCCACAGGAATTGTTTGGCGGTGGGTTGCTTCCCTTTTTTTTTTTTTTTTTTCTCTTTTGCAATGTGGGCCTGCTCCTCTTTCTCTCTTTAGGCCTCCCTTTTTTTTTTCTTTCTTTCTTTTCTTCTGACTTGGGCCGCGTCAGCTCCTTTTATGTTTTTTTTCTCTGACGTAGGCCGAGTCACCTTTTCTGGGCCGCGCCCCTTTTTCTTTCTTTCTTTCTTTCTTTCTCCTTCTAGTTTTTTTTTTTTTTTTTGGTGGCAGAGATGTTGCGTCGGTCCGGTTACTTTATTGCTAGTTCTTGGGGTGGTGGTTCCGGTTCCTGGAGCCTGGGGTCAGGGTGGCGATGCTGGCCAAGTTTGACCGTGAAAGGATGTCTGGAAGCTTATGAACTAGACAAGGATCTTTTTCTCTTTTTGAGGGCTGGTTCGGTACTTTTCCGGCCGGTTCTGAGTTCCTAGGATCGAGAGCTTCAAGGTGGGGGCGGTGGTTGCTAGGGTTTGAAGGCCACGATTTTAGGGTTTCAGGATTAAGGCTTCGTGCTGATAACGTGTTTTTCTGAGTTCCTAGGATCGAGAGCTTCAAGGTGGGGGCGGTGGTTGCTAGGGTTTGAAGGCCACGATTTTAGGGTTTCAGGATTAAGGCTTCGTGCTGATAACGTGTTTTAGGAAAACTGAAATTGGGAGAGAATTGAGTCTTGCTTTCATTGATAATAGGGGCCTCTTTATATAGAGGATTACAAGCATAGAGATAGAGTTGTAGATGAAAACATAATCGTACATTGATTGGATATCTAAGAATATCTCTGAGAATATCTCTAACATAAATCCTATTACAACTAGAGCAAGTAGCCTAGAGTTTGGGCAGACATATATTCTAGATTTACTTGAACAACATATTATATGTTCAATCAAATATAGTGAAAATAGCATTCTCATTTAGCACCTCAGTGTTAAATTGATAATTTGGTACTATATAAATAGTGCAACAATTGGCACCTCTAATGAGGATAGCCCCCCAAATGTCACTTTATTGTTGGAGTTGCCCTTATAAATTGAAATAAAATAAACTTTACCTTTGCGCTAAGCCCTTCTCCTCTTGCCTAACGACTTTTAGAACATTAAGCACGATGAAATTCTGACCCATATGGGTTTAATTGCATTGGCACTAGGATAAAGCCTAACTATGTGTGTTTCGGATAGTAGTGGGCCAATACTCGTGGCCTAAAAAATAAAATCTGTTTTAGTTTAGTCCATGTTCCTTGATTAAGCTTTGCAAGCTGTAACCTGCCATTCCTTTGCCACCTTACTAAGAGCACCACTGAGCCACGCTGCTGTGCTCGTACAGCCGCCGTCAACTGAAATCGTTTTCTTTTGACTCTGATCTTATTGTTTAAGGGTAGACACCCATATGCATAGACCACAGGCATAGAAACATCAAGCACAACATAATAGAAATTGAAGAACCTACAAATATAAACTCTATAGAACGCAAAGACTCCAACCTTATGAGCATGAGTGACACTCGGAAAAGATCCTGCTATATGCATGCCCATGATGTATATTTATATACAATGTAAGTGGGTGCCATCTTGATAACTATTATGATGACTGAAAAGGGCCTTTACGGGTTCAACTGGAATAATCTGAGCAGGCTAGAAGCTTGATCATAAACTTGTCACGAATATGTTCCAATGGATGCCCGACTAAAGAGGCAACACAACAGCAACTATGTTCGTATCAATGTCATCATAATGTACGCAATAGTTTACAGTTAACCAGCAAACAGGGTAAACAAGATTAGCGGGACATAATATTCTGGGTGATCTCAATAACTGCTTGTTTTGACAACTCACCAGTGTCAATTGATTTTCTCTCTACTGCAAATATTGCTGCCATTGTTTCGTGTGAGACATTAAGTTGTTATTTTTTTATTTTTATCAATAGACTTCAACTTCTCAACTGGCAATTTCAGTGTAAGCCAGTCTCTGGTCAAAGGAACTGACCTTGGCAGTTGCAATATCTGTTAACCAATGTTCAGCCTTGTTCACTCCATCGTGTCCATTCTCTGCATCTTAGTACATTTGAAGAATTATCGTCCACACAAATAATCCAAAGGACGTCACTAATTCGCTACTTGGCTCAACATTAAGATTGTTTTTCTCTGTTGTCCATCAAAATCAAGGTAAATCAGTCATTCTCAAACTGCTTCATGGTACTAATCACAATCTGAGCTAACAATTGAGACCTAAACTTTTTCTTGTTTGAAGCTGCACAGATGTATAGCAGGATGTTTCTTACTTGGAGAAATCCCGAGACTATATGAGGCCATGACAAGACGCTTCCCAACTTCAGGTTTATCATGCTTGTATCTTCTTCCCCCAAAGTTAGTTGGTGATGGCGATGGCCGAGGTAACAAATTTTTGGCAGAAAACTTGGTTGAGGACCTTGAGGCAGAGGGAGTAACTTGTCGGCTGGAACAAATATCACCTACTTTAGTCTTCAAGTGTTGTTTGGAGGAACTATGAACTCTTGATGTAACTGAAGTTGTAGGACTTACATCACCGCCATCCTCACTGAGATTCAAAAAGTATTTATTGATGATACCAGATACAGATACTACTGCTTCTGATGAAGTCACAGTGAGCTCATCTCTCCTCAATATGGAAGCCATTTCTTCAGCTGGCTCAACTTCTTTACTAGATGCACAATCATTAAGAGCAGTCTTGTTCTCATCAATGTGCGTAGGAACTGCAGTATCATCAACACCAACGATTTCCATTCCAGTTTGATCCACTTCTGCTGGCAAATGAATATTCTTTCTTCTCTTCCTTTTCTTTGCGAAGTAGAAAAGTTTCCCAAGCTTTCCTAGTAAAGGTTGTTGACGTCGAATTCTTTTTCCTCTCCACCTCTTACAATTGCCTTTTGTAATACTCTTAGCAGTGCTCATAACAAAATTTTCTGGATTAGAAGGATGAGATACATCACTACCTTCAAATACATGATCAACCACATTTGAGGCCAAATAGTTATGCAAACATGGCCTACTACAATCACTCAAAGCTCTCACTTCTGCATGAAGAAACCATGTTCCATCCACTTTCTGGAAAACACTCTTTATAGTCATTGAATCAGCCAGGTGATACAAGCATGATTTTCGCTCTACCTAATATTAAAATAGGTTTGCACAATGAGCACACAAAAATGATTAACAAATTAATATTGCAGGTTACAAAGATTTGAAGGAAGCGGTAAAAAACAAGCAAAAAAGGAGATAAGGTAATGAAGAAATTGCACCATCAGTGCAGAAACTTGGATCTCTCCTGATTTGGAGAAACATTTGAAGTGCTCTCTCTCAAATTCCCCTACAGATCAGATTTGGCAACAATCAACTACCATTTCATATCTTAACCGAAGGATGCATGTTAAATTGAGTAGCAAAAAGTTCAATAACATAAGCACATCATGAACTGGGAAAAGGAATCAACACATGATCATGTAATGTTAACCATGACCAAAAGGGTCCGACTTTCATCCAGTTTTGCATTACTTCAAAGGGAAATTCCAAATGTAGTATTAAACCGACATCAACAACATAGATACCCAGAACAAAATTGAATAAATGTCGAAGCTGAAACAACAAATAAAACTGAAGGGCCTTCAAAACACAACAACAACAACCTACTTTTATGTGATCTGGGTTCTTTTTCCGAAATCTACTACACAGCTAGATTATCCAAAAAAAAAACATAATACATTAACTCTTACTCTTGAAGTCCCTTGCTGTGATATCGCGAGAGACATCGATGGCTAACCGAGTGCCCAAGTTGGTGTCTACGAAAACTCCTTGCAGAGTTGAAGCCATTGCCATCGACTCCACTCGACTCGACTCTTGGAAGTTGGATTTAGGCAACGAATATGGCGAAACTCGAAAGCCACTCCCTACCCCCCTTTTACAAACCCTCTTTTATCCTTTTCAGTAATTTTATAATAGGTGTCAATTCGATTTTTTTTTTTAGGGTCCTTGATCTAAAGTACCAAAATCAGCTAAAATTGTCCCACTTACTCCAGCAATAAATTTTTATTCCCATTAACCTAATTTTCAGCAAATTGACAATTTTACCCTTAACCTATTTAATAAATTACATTTTATTCCCACCTACCTCATCTCTCTCTCCCTCCGATCTGGTTTCTCTCTCTCTCTCTCCTCGAACCAGCACCGCGCGCCAACAAGCCAGACCAAATTCCGACTTCCCAGATCTCAGCCTCACCACGATGGCGACCTCAGGTTGATCTGAGTTGAATTCCGGCAACCTCAGGCATGCGGTTGCGCTTTGTGCCGGTGTCGAGGGGGCTCTAGGTTGGGGGTCCCGAAGGACGGCAGCGACTGGTGGTCATCGCCTCATCTCTCTCTCACCTCGACCTCTCTGTCTCTCTCTGTTCTCACTCTCACCTCGATCTCTCTCTCTCTCTCACTGCCGTCGGCAGATTCAATCGGAAGCATGAAAATGGTTATGACGGTTTCAATTGGTTCAATTCTGTGTTGGCTTGAGGTTGTTGAGTGACTGAGAAACATTGGTGAGTGAGTGGAACGCGGTGGAGCTCCAGTCAAAGCTACCTGAAGACGACGAACTTGGAGTCGGAGAGCGAAGCACCAGCGAGAAACATCCAGCTCTTGGGTGCCCAGAGTATTTTCTACGTGCCCAAATCAGATTTTTTTTTTGGCTCCGGTCGAAGCTACCTGAAGACGACGAACTTAGAGTCGGAGAGCGAAGCACCGGCGAGAAACATCCAGCTCTTGGGTGCCCAGAGTATTTTCTGCGTGCCCAAATCAGATATATATATATATATATATATATATATATATTTTAAGTAATGGGGCAGAAGGAAAAAAAAATTGAATGTCTATTGAGGGGCAATAGACGTTTTGAATTGATATAATTTTTTTTTTCTTTAATCAAAGTTTTATCTGTCTAAATTTAGGAAAATTAGTTCCCATTCTGGCGACTGAAAGTCCTATTGGGGGGCAATAAATGTCTACTGGGGGGTAATAAACCTTTCCGGTGAAGTTGAAAAGTCCGTTGGGTGGCGACCAGTGATCAGATTCAGGCGACTGGTGACCGGAGTCCCGCGGCCAGTGACCGGGCTTCGGCGAAGTCCCCTATGGTTTCTCTCTCTTCCATTTTCTCTCTCTCTCTCTCTAAGTAACAAAGGTGAGGGTAAAATGATATTAAAAAATAAATAAAAACAAAAAAAAAATCTTAATGGGGTATTAGGGAAGATTTCCTTAGAGTGTTTTGGGTAGGATGGAATTAAAAAAACTTAGTGGGGTAAGTGGGAAAAAAATATCTAGAAATGGGGTAAATAGACAAAAACCCTTTTTTTTATCGATAATTTTTTGTTTTGGAATTTGTTTTCCATTGTGGTTTTTATTTTTTTTGTTAATTATTAAGAGAAGAGGTTTGTTAGTTAAGACTAAAAAAATGTACAAAAATAACTCTAAAATATTAATAAATATACTAGACGTCAAACACACCCTATGGGTGTGGATAACTACAAGTCTACAAGGGCAGTTATTTCACAGAAAGTGGAGAAAACGGCTCTATCTTTTTTAAAAAAAATTTCTTTTTTGTGAATTAGCCTTTTTGTTCTCCTCGAATATCTCAATTCATAGGTTTTTAATATTTGAGGGATATTTTGGTAAAAAAAATTATGTTTTGGTTGACAAACTCTCTTATCTTAATAATAGTATAAATGGCGATTCAAAAAAAAAGTTAATAGTATAAATGGCTTTTCAAAAAAAAAAAAATAGTATAAATAGGGATAATATAGTCAAATTACAAAAAAAAAAAAAAAATTGTGAAACGAACCAGTACGTGGGAAAAACTACTCACCCACGAAAAACTAACCACTGAATCCATTTTCTCTGCATATAACTTTTTTTTCTTAAATAATTTTTAAGAAATGTTGAAGGATATCGACATAATATATGCCTCTACAAACTAGGGTTTAGAGTTGTAATAGGAATGTGTTCTAGGTATTCAATTGTAATCAGATTCTATTACCTTTTTGGGTACCTTGTAACTCCCTATTTAAAGGGCTCCTATTATCAATAATATACACAATTCCATTCTCCTACAACACGTTATCAGCACGAGTTCTAACCCTAGCCCAAAAGAAAAAGAAAAAGAAACCCTAACAACTATCTCTCACAAAATCTGCCGCAGTCCTCCCTAAACCCTAGCTCGCCCAGCAGCCTAGCCGCAGCCCACTGCAGCCCCTGCTACCCGCACTGCTTCCTGACGGCCTGCCGCACGTGCCCATCCTCCAGCCAGCCTCCCTGCACACCACCACGCTGCCTGCACACCCGTGCTGTTTTCCCGCGTCCTGCCCCCAGTAGCCCAAGCCGCCTGCTCGCTGCTGCTGCTACTGCCCTCTGCCAACCTGCTCCCCCGTGCATCCTGCAGCCCGCACTGCTCCAGCCAACCTGCTGCGGCCTACCTTCTGCTGCACCCCTTCTCCCTGCAGCTGACCCCAAGCCCAGCAGCCCGCGCCCTGCCTGCGTCCGAAGCTGCACACCTTCTGCCAGTGAAGGAAAAAAAAAAAAAAAAAGGAAGAAGAAGAAGACGCACAGAAGAAGAAGGGGAAGGAGTGGGCCCGGAAAGAAAAAAAAAAGAAGGGAGAAGGGCAGCCCACTAACTGCCAATTTCCGACCAGATTCCGGCAATCCTAATTTAGCTACACGCCTGCATCAACACGCGCGTGTCTTCAAGCCAAGAACAATCACGTAAGTTTTTATAATTAAGGTTGCTGCTTTCTTGTATTTAAATTCCTTTTATTTTCTGCAAATATTGGAATATATGTTGCCAAATGGTTTTGAGTATTTAACAAAGCGGAATTGTGGGGATTCACGCTTAACGAACTAAGAGTGTTCGTATGAACTAAGAGTGTTCATAATTAAACGAACTAAGAGCGTTCGTGTGAACTAAGAGTGTTCACAATGCTTGGACTAAGAGCGTCCGTTAGCATCAAATATGATCATATTACAACATTGTTGTTTGGTCTAATCCAAAAGAGATTCTTGGAAATTGATTTCTTGGTAGCTTGGCTCGGAAATCTTATTATTTTAGTTTTCGTGGAAGTTTAGCTCCGAAACTAATATATCTTCTCTTCTTATTTTCAGGATGTCAAATGAACCAAGGCTCGACTTTCCCATGCTTGACTCAACAGGCTTGGATTACCACAATTGGGTAACCGATGTTGAGAACCATCTCACTTCAAAGGGAATATTACCCATAATCCAGGCACCTAACTCGGATCTTGTGTTCATCCGAACATCTACAAAGCATGCTCAAGCAGTTATCTTGATGCGACGCCATATGGACAAGGCACTCAGATTTGAGTATATGTCGATCAAGGATGCAAGAGAGCTATCTAGAAGAGCACTTTGGAAATGTCCAAGATTCCCTCCTCCCTGACTTGAAGGTTCAATGGAACAATCTGCGCTTTGCTGACTTCAAGTCTGTTGCTGAATATAATTCAGAGGCTCTTCGCTTACAATCCATGTTGAGATTCTGTGGACAAACTGTCACAGAGCAAGAGCTAATTGAGAAGACTCTCTCCACCTTCCCCGTTTCAGCCATTGTGGTATCAAAGCAATACCGTACTGAAGTCAATGCTAGACGGATCACGAGGTTTCATCAGCTTATCAATATCATATATGTAGCTGAGAAACATGATAACATACTCGTGAGGAATTATAATTCAATGCCCATTGGAACTAAGAGTGTTCATGAGGCGAATTATAATGCACCCAAAAGGGGGCGCAAGGAGCGGAACCCTAGGAATAAGGGACATGAGGGACGTATGGGTCCATATAACCCCCCTAATCAGGAAGGAAACTGCAAGTTTGGAGTGGATACACGTGGTGGCAATGCCACACGTGGGAGAGGGGGTCGTGGCAACCCTAGCCATGGTGGAGGCGCCAATCCTCCTAGGGAACGCCCACAACGTGCACCTCAATTGAAGGGAGGCAACCACAATGATATGTGTCATCGATGTGGATCTAGTGAGCATTGGTTCAAGCAATGCAAGGCAAGCGAGCAACTAGCTTCAAGATACAGGGCATACAGGGACCTGAGGGAGCAAGAAGTGTACCTTGCAGAAGAAGAAGAAGAAAATGGTGGAGACGTTAATCTCACCATAGAGGACTTCAAAGCTAAAGATGAAGTGCACAAGGATGCTGCAAACTTTGATTAGAAATAGTCCTCTTTATTTTTCAAGAATCATGTAATAGTCAATAAATGACAATTGTATTAACTCTTTCTTATGTGGCGTACCTAATAAAATATAATGTCTGGGAAAGTCATTGAGATAATTGGTACTTAAGCGAGCCTTGCTCCACCAACCTCTCTCTCTACTTTCCTGGTCATATTTGATTGGAGTTGCCAAACGAATAGAGTGACTACAATGTGTCTCAGTTTGATTTTCTTTATTTTGGATTAGACCTTTTTGGACCATTTGATGTAATCATTGGCTACATGTATTAATAAAGTATCGTATTATTCAATGTCATGGACATGTTTTTAATTTCGAACTTTATTATTTTTCAGTATGTTTCCTGGAGAGTTGGAATGCCTTGTTGATAGTGGTACCACACATACTATATTGCGACATAGGCACCTATTCTATGCATGACGCCTAGTCGATCTTCTGTGACTACGATGGCTGGACCATCACAATTGATTCATGGTCGAGGACCAGCTCAATTTATTGCCAAATGGCACAAGTATTAATGTCACTGAAGCTTTATATGCTCCTAGGGCTGGAAGGACCCTATTGAGTTTTAAAGATATAAGAGCCAATGGTTTTCATGTGGAAACACATTGTGAGAATGGACAAGAGTTCATTTGCATCACCTCTAATGACTACGGACATAAACGAGTATTAGAGAAACTTATGTGTCGCTCTAGTGGGTTGTATGCAACCACTATTCGAGTCATTGAATCCAACCATGTCATGAGAGATGACTTATGGGATTCTGACACATATAGGCTTTGACACGATCGTCTGGGACACCCAGGTCGTGATATGATGATCCATATACTAAAGACTTCACACAGACATCCATTTTTCAAAACGAAAAGAAGTCAGAACAAAAATTCAGTCCAAGGCAGGGCCAGAGCTGTCTACCCCCTGCGGCCTAACAGTGGTATTGACACCACTAATGCCTCCTTTGTTCCTTTCTCTACTTCTAAAGTCAATTGTGACTTCGTGGCTCAACCGGATTCTTCCATGGTTGCTTCTAAAGCCCATCTTTCGTTTTGCAAAGCCTGCTCTTTAGCAAAATTAGGATCGAGTTCATCCTATGCAAAGGACACTAAACAAAATATTCCATTCTTGCAACGAATCCAATGTGATATTTGTGGACCTATCCAACCAACTTGCGGATCATTTAGATATTTTATGGTGTTGGTTGATGCATCGACACGTTGATCACATGTCATGCTTTTGTCCACCAGAAATGTTGCATTTGCTAAACTCCTAGCACAAATTATTAAGTTAAGGGCTCACCACCCTGATCATCCCATTAAGTCAATTCGTCTTGACAATGCTAGAGAGTTTACATAAAAAACTTTTGATGACTATTGCATGTCCATTGGGATTGAGGTTGAACACCCTGTTCCTCACGTTCACACCCAAAATGGTCTCGCAGAAGCCACCATTAAAAGACTTCAAATGGTTACTAGAGCATTGGTTATGTGCACCAATCTCCCTGTTTCTGCTTGGGGCTATGCAATATTGCATGCAGCAGTGCTTATTCGTCTCAGGCCTACTGCCACTCAACCCTTTTCTGCGTCCCAGTTGGTTACTGGATATGAGCCTGACATCTCACACTTACGCATATTTGGGTGTGCAGTTTATGTGCCAATTGTGCCGCCACAACGCACCAAAATGGGCCCTCAAAGACGATTAGGCATTTATGTTGGATATGACTCCCCAACTATCATCTGCTATTTGGAACCCTTGACAGGCGATCAATTTACCGCAAGATTTGCGGATTATCACTTTGATGAGACAGTCTTCCAGTCGTTAGGGGGAGATAAGAGCAATAATGTTCAACAGGAACGACAGGAATTGTCGTGGTCTGTCCCCTCTTTGTCTCATCTTGATCCCCGAACCGCACAGTCCGAAATTGAAGTGCAGAGAATTCTCAATCTTCAGAACGTAGCAGACTCTATGCCTGACGCGTTTTCTGATATCGCTAAAGTGACAAGATCACATATACATGCTGCAAACGTGCATGCAAGGATTGATGTCCCTAAAAATAATGGACACGGCGCCACCCCTAGGGGTATTGGGCATGGCGCTGCCACCACTAATGGTGATGGCAATGTGGCTCAGGCCGGGCTCCCAGCAAGGAAACGTGGGAGGCCCAAAGGTTCGATGGATTCTCGCCCGAGAAAGAAAGCGGGTTTGGCACAAAGAGATCCATTAATCATCGACATAAATAACCCGTCTCATGAAGATATTCCGGATTATGGTTATGTCCAAGAGACATCACTGGGGGACGCTCCAATGTCAGAACCAATTCCAGAGAATAGAGAAATCTCCATGAATTACACTAGTGTACATGAGACGTTGAGTCGAGAATCTATTATCCTTGATGATGTGTTTGCATATTCTACCGCTCAAGGAATTATAGAACATGATGATATCGAACCTCGCTCCGTTGAATAATGTCAACGAAGAGCAGACTGGCCTAAATGGAAAAATGCGATCCAGGTTGAATTAGATTCACTAACAAAGAGACAGGTATTTGGGCCTATAATGCTGACACCCCCAAATATAAAGCCTGTTGGCCATAAATGGGTCTTTGTTAGAAAGCGTAATGAGAAAAATGAGGTTGTTAGATACAAAGCCCGCCTTGTGGCGCAAGGTTTCTCACAACGCCCTGGAATCGACTACGAGGAGACATACTCTCCCATAATGGACGTTATAACATTCCGCTACCTTGTCAGTTTGGTAGTTTCCGGAAAACTTAACATGCAACTCATGGGTGTGGTTACAACATATCTCTATGGGGATCTAGGTTCAAAGATATATATGAAGGTTCCAAATGAACTTCAATTACCCAAATCGATCAAGTGGCTCTAAACCACGGAGCGCGTTTTCAATTAGATTGAGACGCTCACTATATGGATTGAAACAATCCGGACGGATGTGGTATAACCGTCTAAGTGACTACTTGATTGGGAAGGGATATGTCAATGATGAAATATGCTCATGCGTGTTTATAAAGAG
The DNA here is from genome assembly GCF_002994745.2 of Rosa chinensis. Classification (NCBI taxonomy): domain Eukaryota; kingdom Viridiplantae; phylum Streptophyta; class Magnoliopsida; order Rosales; family Rosaceae; genus Rosa; species Rosa chinensis. The sequence continues at coordinate 47,868,428 of NC_037090.1, read as the reverse complement.
GACAAGTTCCGGATTTGCAATTGTAGCAGTTTATGTCAATGACATGAACCTAATTGGAACTCTAGATGAGTTAAAGGAAACTGCTAAATACTTGAAATCCGAATTTGAAATGAAAGATCTTGGGAAAACACGATTTTGTCTCGGACTGGAAATTGAGCACCGTAGTGATGAGATTATGATCCATCAGTCAGCTTATACTCAAAAATTATTAAGGCGCTTTAATAAAGATAAAGCAAAGCCTGTGAGTACTCCCATGATCGGCCGTAGTCTTGAGCCTGAAAAAGATCCGTTTCGTCCAAGGGATGAGGACGAAGACTTATTAGAGGCTGAAGTGCCCTATCTAAGTGCAATAGGCGCATTATTATATTTAGCTCAATGCACAAGACCGGACATCTCATTCGCAGTGAACTTTTTAGCTCGACATAGTTCTGCTCCAACACGCTGCCATTGGATTGGCATAAAGACAATCTTTCGATACCTAAGAGGTACGATTGATATGGGCTTGTTTTATCCCTACAGAGAGAAGAGAAATAACGGAAGTGTGGGATCGGACTCCAAAAGGCAAAACGCCACCTTCCGTGCTCCTCCTCCCCTCCATCAAAATGACAACGATGTCTTGATGAGTTTTTCTAATGCAGGGTATCTCTCTGACCCTCACAAAGGTCGCTCCCAAACGGGTTATGTCTTTACCATGGGAAGCACTACGATATCTTGGAGGTCTACAAAGCAGACCCTTGTTGCTACTTCCTCAAATCATGCAGAGATTATTGCTCTACATGAAGCCGTGCGAGAATGCATATGGCTAAGGTCTGTAGTTAGACATGTTCGAGGAACTTGTGGTTTGAAGTCTACCACAGATGAACCTACATGCATTTATGATGATAATGCAGCTTGTATTGAGCAAATGAAGTTAGGTTTCATCAAGGACGATAACACTAAGCATATATCGCCTAAATTCTTTTACAATCAGCAACAACAGGCACTTCTAAATATTGAAGTGAACTAGATCCGATCAGAGGATAATGTAGCAGACTTATTTACTAAGTCGTTACCTAAATCCACCTTCAAGAAACATGTGAAGAGCATTGGATTGAGAAAGTTATCCGAACTCCCATGATTGTAGCAATCAGGGGGAGACATGATGTCTACATGTTCGATCTCGAAGAGTGAAGGACGTGTTGTGCTCTTTTTGTCCTTCGACCAGGGTTATTTTTGTCCCACAGGGTTTTTGTTACCTGGCAAGGTTTTTAACGAGGCAACGATCAAAGCGTCATCACCAAGTTTGAGCGGCACAAGGGGGAGTGTTGAAGGATATCGACATAATGTGTGCCTCTACAAACTAGGGTTTAGAGTTGTAATAGGAATGTGTTCTAGGTATTCAATTGTAATCAGATTCAATTACCTTTTTGGGTACCTTGTAACTCCCTATTTAAAGGGCTCCTATTATCAATAATATACACAATTTCATTCTCCTACAACAAGAAAAACTTTCTTACACATGCAGAGAATATGTATTAGTATATATATATTTTTTTTTGTTTAACTAACAAATGTCTTCCTCAAAGCAGCGATATTTTTTGAAATTAGGTTATTACGGCCCTGATGATTTGCAGATCTCACCCTACTATGTTCAATTCATTCTCCAAAAAAATAAAATAAAATCTCTACTCCATTGAAAATGTCTAACATGGACAACAATTTTAAAAGAAAGAAATGTTAAGGTTTGAAATGTTCAATTCGTCCTCTACCAGGTGGTTTGCTTCTTTGTTGGAATTCTTCTAATGTTATAGTTGATGTTGTTGCTAAACATAACAGATTTTTCCATTGTAAAATCACTAACCCCTTTTCTAATCTCTGCTAGTCTGCTGGATGACTACATTTCTTTACTGTTATCCAGATAAAAGATTACAAATTAGTCTCTGGGATGAGTTAAAATTGCTTAGACCTAACAGTGATCATCCTTGGCTTCTTATGGGTGGCTTTAATAATGTTATCTGCTCTGAGGAAAAAATTGGTGGAAATGACCCTTCTTCTGTTTATATGCACAACTTTATTTGATTTCTTAACAATATCAATATCTCTTCCCTTCCTGCCGAAGGGCTGCCTTTTACTTAGTCCAATAAACATTCTGATCATACAATTATTTTTTAGAAACTTGATAAGGCGGTTGCCAATCCAAGCTGGATGAATTTATTTCCCAACTCTTCTCTGGAAAATCTGCCCATCGTGGGGTTAGATCATGGCCCTATTGTTCTTACCACTTTACCTATAAAAGTAGTCCGTTCAAGAAGCTTTAAATTTGAGGCTATCTGGCATTCCCATAGGGATTTTCCGAATATTGTTAGCAGATTTTGGAATCAATGTTTTGATAAAGACCCTGTTAAGAATTTTGTGACTATCTCCAATGCTTTTTGTTACCATATTTTCCTCTGGAGTAAGGAAACTTTCAAAAACTTCCGTAATAATTGTTCTGTTATTAAGAAGGATCTTGCTTTCTATCAGCTTCAACTTATGGATTATCCTAATTCTATTTTTCTAAAAGACGAAGTTCCTTGTCTAACTGTTAGACTAAAGTGGACTTCTACATTATCTATATTCATTGAGTAAATAACAATTGATTTAGTTTAAGATAAATAACAAGAAATACATGAGTTATCTCTATCTAGTTACCTATTGAGATTGTATGTCTCTCTTTAGGAGTTGGAAATTCAAGTTAACCTTACCTGATTAACATTAAGCTTATGTGATAATCTTTAGTCTTCTAAGTGATAAGTTTAGGCTTTATCTGGACTCCTTTATGGGATGAGTTCATCTTGAGTTTTGCCTATATATTTGCAGGAGATAGTCCCTGCCTCTACTACGAAAAAACATTCAGTTCATTTCCCATTAGTGAGGTTTATAGTAAGTAGAAGGCAGAAGGCTATTCCCTTGGAGAGTTGCTGCTGCAGATTTGCTTCATTGTTGCTGTGTTGGTGATCTGAGGTCAAACATGTACTCTTTTGGCCAAACTATTCTAGATGGGATCAAGAGTGTGGATGCAGGTGAACTTCTAATTCTATTAGCAATGTTCTTGAATGCATATTTATATATATAGCTGCAGTACATGTATTTGTGTAATTATGAATTGATCATGGTGAGTGTTTGATGATATGGTTGCTGCATCATGTTTACAAATGGTATCAGAGCACGTTTTCATAAAACACAAATCATGTGAGTTTTGTCTTGATTTAGAAAAGCAAAGACAAAGAAAAATCATTTTAAGAAAATAAAATATTTTTCTCTGCTATGTCACTATACCCAAACCCGTTTTAAGACCCAGCCCATTTTAATTACACCATACCCAAACCCGTTTTGGAATAAAACCAAAAATTCAGAAAACCTTACTGAATGACGTTCACCTTAGCATCTGGGATTGGTTTGGGGGATGAGAGCGCACCATGAGATTGAGGATCTCAAAGGGATTCAAGACCCATTCAGGCGCTCGATTCATGAAGGGTTGGGTTTTGTTACTTGCTTGCTTTCGATTTTTGCTTCCGCTAATTTCTGATGCAGCGCTGTAGCAGAGGCTAAGGTATGTCCATGGAATCTTCACAATTCGAATTTCAATTTCTGCATATGGAAAGGGTTGTCATATGGATTATTGTTTAGCATATGGAAAGGGTTGTCATAATCATATTCAGATTGCTTGTTCATATTGGTTGTTGGAATTATGCATATGTGATTTGAATGATTCTTGTGGGTATGAGATTGAAACGTGAAATTGGGAATTCTATGTTCATAAAGCTTATACTGATTCAATTATTGTTTTTATGATTGATCATTGCTTGGTTATGCTGCTGTGATTTTTGACAAGAATTAAGAATAACAATATCTCCCAATTGTGTAAAATGATAGTCTTGTTGATGTTCTCACAGTAAGATAAAAGTTAGTAAGTTCAAAACAGTAACTCGGAACATGTAGTATTAACTTTTGATTTTGTGATTCATAAAGCTCTTAATGACTCTATTGTTAATTGTGATCGAGTGTTGATTGCTTTAGCTTGCTATGGTTTTTGACAATGACTAAACATATGAATATCTCCCAATTTATTGAATCTGCAGAATTATGGTCATTGTTGTCTTCACAGCTAACATGTAAAACTAATAGGTTCTTAAGTTGATCAGAACATATAGCTATTAGTTTTGGTTTTATAATTTTCTAGAAAATTGTATTGATTATGTTGCACAAAGCAAACCTTCACTATTGTTTTATGGAAAATTTTTGAGTTTTAACAAAACTGAAACTTGTGTTACTGACTTTAAATGTATACTTATATTTTGTCTTCCAAAGAAGTGTTTACTGTGTATATTTAGATGCAGAACAGCATTACATGTAAACTCTAGATTCCTATTTTGATGCATTGAAACTTTTCTCTATCCAAAGATGTTGATTGTTTCCTTGAATAACTGGAATCTACTGAATATAGTGTAATGATTTAGAACTTAAGCATGTTATGTCTTCTGCCACAAAGGTGCTGCTTAACATTGATTTCAGTTATAGGGATTTTGTTTTATGTTATGACTGCGTTTTGTGATTGCAGCAGTTTTGTATGTTTTGTTTTTCTTAAAACAATACATGGTTACATAAAATTTTTAAGTAACTTTAAACACACAAACAAGGAACTTACACAAAATTATTTTCTTTTTGTTTAGGACTCTCTGTGGTGACCTTAGGTCAGATCCAATTGCTTAATGGGTGGAATTATAAGACCTGGAGAAATCAAGTAGAGTTTTACCTTTCCATGCACCAAAATATGGACCTCTGTCTGATTGAGGAACAGCCACTTGAGCTGGACACAGATAGCACTGAAGAGGATAGGAGGTACTACAAGGAGTGGTACCAATGCAACAGGAAGGCTAAGAATGTAATTAGGAGCACGATGTCCAACACTGTTAGAGGGTCAATAGTAGAACCAGACCTAGCTATGGACTTTTTGGAAGCTATTGCTGACAAATACAGGGAAAGTCATAAGGCTGAAGCAGCTAGGCTCTCTAAGAGGTTCAATGAGCTGAAATTTTCTGGAAGTGGGAGTGTGAGAGAACATATTATGGAGCTAATTGAGATCAATGCTAGATTGAGGGACCTGGGGATGGGAGTTAATGATGAGCAGGTTGTTCACATAGCACTATTTTCTCTGCCAAATGACTACAGTAATCTCAGAACATCCTATAATGCACAAGAGTCTAAGTGGGACCTGAATAAGCTGATTTCAATATGTGTGGATGAAGAGGATAGAATTAAGAAGGAGAAGGAATCAACAAAAGCAGTGAACTTGGTTGAAAAACCCAAACAGAAGAAACAGAACAAGCTTAAGCCAAAGAAAACTGCATACACTAAAGTTTATGGGAAACCTGCAGACTCTAAGGCTGCAAAGCCATTTAAGTTTAAGTGTTACTTCTGCAAGAAGGTTGGACACATGAAGAAAGAGTGCAGCGGGTTCAAAGCTTGGATGATTAAGAAGGGTAAGTTAGTTCAAAATTCAGTTTTCTCCTTAGAAGTTAATTTTATAAATGTAGAACCACATTCTTATTGGATAGACTCAGGCTCACCTATACACATTACGAATTCCTTGCAGGGTTTAACAAACAGGAGGGTGCCAAGGAGTGATGAGGTCCATGTCTGTGTAGGCAATGGGATGAGGGTAGCTGTGAAAGCAATTGGAACCTTGAAGCTAGATTTAGGATTAGGAAAATTTTTGATTCTAGATAGTGTTTATTATATTCCTTCTATGAAAAGGAATTTGCTTTCTGTTTCTCTTTTGGTTAAGGTTTCTGGATGTAGACTTTTTATTGATTATGATGGAATAAAGATTTATCAAGGTTCTTCATATCTTGGTTCAGGTGTTATTATGAACAATTATTTGCAATTAAATTGTTCTGTTCCTAAACAGGATATCATGTTGATTGAAAATAATCAAAACACATTAAGAAATAACACTGTTGCAGGTGTTAAGAGATCTTTATTCAATGAAAAATCTGCATATTTATGGCACAGAAGATTAGGTCATATATCAAAAGAGAGACTTAAAGTACTTGAGAAAAACAAAATTTTACCAGAATTGAACTTTTCTGATCTTGAAGAATGTATTGAGTGCTATAAAGGAAAATTGACAAATTTCAGAAAACTTAAAGCAACAAGAAGTCAAAACCTTTTAGAACTCATACACACTGATGTTTGTGGTCCTTTCAAGCATAAGACTATTTGTGGTAATGTGTATTTCATTACATTTATAGATGATTATTCTAGGTATTGCCATGTTCAGTTACTATCAGAAAAAGCACATTCACTTCAAGCTTTTAAAATTTTTAAAACTGAAGTAGAACTACAGTTAGAAAGAAAAATTAAAGTTGTAAGGTCTGATAGAGGAGGAGAGTTCTATGGTAAGTATACTGAGGCAGGTCAACAAAAGGGACCATTTGCTTTGTTCTTGCAAGAACAAGGCATTAAGGCCCAGTATACAACTCCATACAGTCCCCAACAGAATGGGGTTGCAGAAAGGAAAAATAGAACCCTTCTTAACATGGTGAGGAGCATGATGTGCACCTCAGGACTGCGTAAATTTCTTTGGGGAGAAGCCTTAAGAACAGCAAATTACATTTGCAATAGGGCCCCAAGTAAATCTGTAGATAAAACACCTTTTGAGTTATGGTGTGGTAGGCAGCCAAGCTTGCATCACTGCCATGTGTGGGGGTGCAAAGCTGAGGCAAAAATTCCAAATGCACAAGTGCAAAAACTAGAATCAAAAACAGTAAGTTGTAATTTCATTGGTTATTGTGAGAAATCAAAAGGCTATAAATTTTATGCATCACACCATTCACCTAGAATTTTTGAAACAAATCAAGCAAAATTTCTGGATGAAAATTTCTGTAACACAAATTTTGAAGATCTTTCTTCAGATTTTGAGGAAATTACAGAAAATGTGAATTTAAGTATGATATTGCCTTTGATACAAGATCATGACTTAACTGCAACTGCCACAGAAAATATAGTTTTGAACCAGAACGTCATGAGTCCAGTAGCTTCACCACACCATTTAGCTGAACCAGCCAACCAAGAACCTCAAATTCAACCTGCAGTGCAAAATAATGTTGAAAATGCAGAAATTCCTCCACCCAGAAGATCCCAAAGAGTTAGGAAACCTACCTTTGGAGGGCAAGATAGTGAGTATATTGTGTACCTACAAGAACTTGATGAAAATCTTGCAGAAGACAATGATCCGTTAAGCTTTAAACAAGCTGTTGAAAGCAGTGAGTTTAAGGAATGGAAAAAGGCCATGGAAGCTGAATTAGAATCCATGAGTCAAAACTCAGTTTGGGAACTTGTCAAACCTGATCCAAACCACAAACCTATAGGGTGTAAATGGGTGTTTAAGACCAAAAGGGATGCAAAGGGTAATATAGAAAGACATAAAGCCAGGTTAGTCGCTAAGGGTTTTACACAAAAAGAGGGTATTGACTATACAGAAACTTTTTCCCCAGTTTCCACTAAAGACTCATTTAGAATTATAATGGCTCTTGTAGCACATTATAACATGGAACTACATCAGATGGATGTGAAAACAGCCTTTTTGAATGGGGAATTAGATGAAGTCATCTACATGAAACAACCTGAAGGTTTTGTAAAATCTGGAAAAGAAAATCTAGTGTGCAAACTCAAGAAATCGATTTACGGACTTAAACAAGCTTCTAGGCAATGGTATAAGAAGTTTGATTCAGTAATCTCTAAATTTGGTTTCACAGAAAATATTGTAGATGAGTGTGTATACATTAAGACAGTTGGAAATAATTTTATTTTCCTCATACTGTATGTAGATGACATCTTATTGGCTTGCACTAACATGAAGTTACTCAAAGACACAAAAGCCTTCTTATCAAATAATTTTGATATGAAAGACTTGGGTGAAGCATCCTATGTCTTAGGAATTGAGATTCAAAGGGATAGAACACAAGGTGTGCTAGGCTTGTCTCAACACAATTACATTTCCAAAGTGTTGAAAAGATTTGGAATGGAAACTTGTGCTTCTGGTGAAGTTCCCATGTCCAAAGGAGATAAACTTACCAAAGGTTCCAAAATAGGGGGGAAGAGTGATTCTGAAATGGAGAACAAGCCTTATGCTAGGCTAGTGGGCAGTCTCATGTATGCACAGGTTTGCACTAGACCTGATTTATCATTTGCAGTAGGTATTTTATCCAGATTTCAGTCTAATCCTAGCCATGAACACTGGATTGCTGGTAAGAAGGTACTTAGATATCTTCAAAGAACTAAAAATCACATGTTGGTCTACAGAAAAGTAAAACATTTAGAATTAACTGGTTTTACAGATTCAGACTTTGCAGGTAATTATCCTGACACAAAGAAATCAACTAGTGGTTATGTGTTTATGCTTGCTGGTAGGGCTGTGGCATGGAAAACCATGAAACAGTCATTGATATCTACTTCTACTATGCAGGCAGAATTTATAGCAATTTATGAAGGTGTTTGTGAAGGTATCTGGATTAAAAATTTTCTGTTGCATACCAAAGTCTTGAGCTTCATTGTTTCAGATGCACTTAAAATTTTTTGTGATAATGAGGCTGCAGTTTTCTTTAGCAAGAATAGTAAAAGGTCAAACAATTCCAAACATATAGATCTTAAGTACTATAGTGTGAGAGAGAGAGTGAAGCATGGAGAAGTGAGCATTTTGAACATTGATACAGATTCTCAGCTTGCAGACCCCTTTACAAAAGCATTGACAGTTGCAGCATTTCAGAGACATGCTACAAATATGGGAATTTTATCTGACTTAAGAGCTTGAGCTCAGTGGGAGTCAATTTTTATTTTGAATTTATTTTTGTGTAATCAGTTCCTTGATTCAGCTATTTTTCAATTTTCAGTCCACTTGTAACCTTTATCTTACAAGTCATTAATAAAATGAGGTATTCCAGTTATGAATTTCTTTTGATGGTACCATTTTAGTTTTCTGGAATAATCTGTTGGATTTTAAATTGTGTGTTTTGTCAAGTGGACTATTGTGCTATGCATGAGTTTATAGGTTAAGAATCAGACTACCAAGTCCACTGGTGTAAAGAGTTAGTTGGTGTGATCTTGAGCTTACAAGATCAATGCAGCTGGACTGAGAACAAGATGACCTTGCAGGTAGATATACAATTCTCTTGTTCTCATTATTATCACATTTTGAGTTTATGTGAATTGCAGCAATTGATGTTAGTAGTCTTTAATCAGTATGGTTATGATAATCATAATTGATTCTTGGTTCTGCATCAGTTTCTGCATTTTGACCAAACTGAATGAATTCTGAGTATCCTTGTATTTCAGTGCACACTTTGGTTGTTGTTTGTTTCATTCTATGGTTCAATTGTTTTGGCATATAGACAATGTGAGTCCAAGTGGGAGAATGTTAGACTAAAGTGGACTTCTACATTATCTATATTCATTGAGTAAATAACAATTGATTTAGTTTAAGATAAATAACAAGAAATACATGAGTTATCTCTATCTAGTTACCTATTGAGATTGTATGTCTCTCTTTAGGAGTTGGAAATTCAAGTTAACCTTACCTGATTAACATTAAGCTTATGTGATAATCTTTAGTCTTCTAAGTGATAAGTTTAGGCTTTATCTGGACTCCTTTATGGGATGAGTTCATCTTGAGTTTTGCCTATATATTTGCAGGAGATAGTCCCTGCCTCTACTACGAAAAAACATTCAGTTCATTTCCCATTAGTGAGGTTTATAGTAAGTAGAAGGCAGAAGGCTATTCCCTTGGAGAGTTGCTGCTGCAGATTTGCTTCATTGTTGCTGTGTTGGTGATCTGAGGTCAAACATGTACTCTTTTGGCCAAACTATTCTAGATGGGATCAAGAGTGTGGATGCAGGTGAACTTCTAATTCTATTAGCAATGTTCTTGAATGCATATTTATATATATAGCTGCAGTACATGTATTTGTGTAATTATGAATTGATCATGGTGAGTGTTTGATGATATGGTTGCTGCATCATGTTTACACTAACTAGTTCCCTTTTGGATTGCCAAAAAAAATGAAGAACTGTATTGGGCTCAATGAGTTAAATCTAACTAGATTTCTCTTGGAGACAAGAACACTAAATTTTTTCATACTGTTGCTACTATTCGTAAAAAGAAAAATCGTATTGTTCAAATTAAAAATGAGTTAAATATGCGGGTTAATAACCACACTAACATTAGTTCTGTGTTCGTGCAGAGTTTCAGGAAAAGATTTATGGCTTCTCCTCATATTGCCCTCCAATCTAATGTTGATTTTTTGGAACCTACGACTCTGACAAATTTTACTTTGCTTAGAACAATCTGTCAATCTCGAAAGAGGAAACAGAAATAGCTGCTTTCTCAATTGGAGGATTAAAGGCTCTTGGCCCCGATGGTTTAAATGCCTTTTTCTTCTAGAAGAATGCCTCTGATTAAAGGGAGTGTCGTTGCCCTAGTTTCTTATTTCTTTGCTAATGCTTCCTCTCTTACTTTAATTAATCATACTAACATTGCTCTCATTCCAAAAAATGATAATCCGGAGTTTGTTCATCATTATAGATCAATAAGTCTTTGTAATGTCATTTATAAAATAAATTCCAAAATTATTATCTTCAGACTTAAGCCTCTTTTGACTAAATGCATCTCCAAAAATCAAGGAGTTTTTGCTCTAGGTAGATCAATCATGGATAATATCTTAACAGCTCATGAACTCTTCTCGAATTTTAATAGAATGATAGCCAGAAATAGGGCTATGGCAGTTAAACTCGATATGAAAAAGCTTATGATCATCTTGATTGGGATTTCATTCGAAATACTCTGAATTTTTTTTGTTTTCATCCTAAATCACTACACCAAAACTGGGCTTTTAAGGCCTGCGATGTGTGCCGTAAAAGCCTATTTACGGCACACAAAAACAGGCTGTAAATGCTCGGGCCGTAAAAGCCATATCCCTTTTACGTCACGCTTTTGTGAGCCATAAATGTTCATCTATGCACGCCGTAAAAGTGTTCCTACCGATTCTCAGATCTCTAATTTAACATATAAGTGCGCCGTAAATGCTCAACAAAGCGCGCCGTAAAAGTCTTCCTGTGGAACTCATTTACGGCACACACGGTATGCCATAAAAGAATACCTGTAGAGTTATTTACGGTCCACATAGCACGCCGTGAAAGACTTTAGGCATAATTCTCAATGTCATTTGTGACACTGCACGCCATTATTGGCATTTCTTCTTTGCAAGAAATTTTATATTGCTGCTCATTTGCCAAATATGGCTGTATATTCAATGTAGCTGCTCAACTAACAATAATTCATTTCAAAACCTTATATAGATTGTCAAAGAGCAAAGGTGAATTAACACATATGATACATTAATTGAAATAGGATATCTGTACAAACTTCTTACCATGCCATATGCAACTAAACTACAAAACAATTACATTTGCATGTCCCTGCAAACTTGAGTTTAATTAAAAGTAACATATTACAGTTCAAAAATATATTGCAGGGTCGTAATTGCAAGGTTTCAAGCACCACTATCCAACTGCAATTTGTATCTCCCAATTAGTTCGAGCAATTTACTAGCAGTACCAACATAAGGCATTAATCTGCATACACCACAAAATTTGGTAGTACCTGTTGGAAACAAGTTTGAGAATATATGTTATACATTGGCTGCAATGTTTTCTTCTTCAATCAAGAATTCAAGATAGAGTTAATTAAATCTTTGTGCTAGCAAGGGATCAGAACATAATCTAATATTTGGTTTTCAAAAGAGATTCTTAAATCAATAACATAATCTAATATTTGGTTTTCTTCTTCAATCAAGAATCAACTGTTTTCTTCTTCAATCAAGAATTCATGCAGTTTCTAAATCTTTCCTCCTTTTAGATATATTTGCATCCAATATTTGGTTTTCAAAAGAGATTCTTATCTTCACAAACTACTTGAACTAAAGTTTCTGAAAATATTTATAATTTCAACTTGGAATTAGCATTCACCCGACTATAATGGCATAGTCCTCGTATAACGACCTTAATTCTACAACTATAACTAAATTATAAGCAAATGCAGAGAGTTGCAATATGAGAACGAACCAGAATAGAGAATCTAGATGGATGTTATTTAGCCACCAAAAACAAATAACACTAGTCAAAACAAAAATGAAGAGGTGATTAGTGTTGGGATATGTTACCGAAATGTTCATAAACTAAACTTGTTTGATGTACTTGATAGGCCATGCAATTGTACTTCCTTGAGCCATACTCAGTGTTCCAAACTCCCTAGTTGGTCGATATAAAGCTATATCCTCAAAAACATCAAGCACCCAAACTTTCCAGCATTCATGACCAAGGGGCACATGATGGACCTTTACATTTGGATCTTTTGACTCAAGTTTTGCAATTGCAACAACCTGTTCTTCCTTCTCAAACCAACTTAACAATTCGATTCTATTCTGATCATCCTTTGTAACTTTGGTCCTTTTACCTTCTTTGTCTTTGCTTTGTGACCCATGATCAGCAGAATATTGAATACTTGAAGTTTTCTTTTGGTTGCTTTGCTTGCTTTGTGGCCTCCCACTGTCAGAACCTCGAACACTTGCAATATTTTGGTTGCTTTGTACTCCATCACTGCTATGATGTTGAACACTAGGATTTTCATTCTGCGTTTGTAGTGCAAACATGTTAGCAGAATGCTGAACACTGTTACTACCCTGCTATTATAACATTAAGGAAATCAGTACCTGGTTGACTTATCAACCCAAAGTTAATAATTACAAATAAATAAATAATTTAATAGATGTATTTTAAAGACTTACGTGGTTATTCCCTTCTTTCTCTGATCTTGCTAAAAGAGTGGCAACCACTTCTTTCAATCGTTCAATCTCTTGTGATTGAGAAAGCATATTCTGTGCTTGAGTGGACACTTGTTTCTCTAAGTTAGCAACTTTGTTTCCAACTTTGGTTTGATATTCTAACTTTGAAGGGACTGCTCCAAATCCTAACCCTCTTACCCGTCCTCGTGGATCAGGTCCTAGAACTTGTGCTACAGCATCATCTTTCAAAGAAGATGTTTGTGAAGGTTCTTGCTTTGCCCTTTTCTGCTTCACTTGTTTCTGTAAAAACCATGTGTCAGTTAGATTGTCAATTAGCTAGTCTTGTGGTATAGATATAGATTTCTTATTGAATTATTTGGTTAAAGAAATAAAAATATCTATGGCATTCAGTAAATACCTATTAGAGAAAGAATGGAAGGTGAAATTCTTAATCACATATAATCTATTATTAAATTTATCATCTCAATAACCAAATCATTTTAAATTCTTGCAAGATTAGAAGGGAAAAAAAAAAAAAACAACCATCCAAATTGCATTAGTACATGAAAAATGCACTGAAATCACAATGACAAAGATAATGCACTGAAGCTTTTCCACACTACACATTCTGGAATAAATTCAAGACAATCAAACCAAAAGTAACTCACATATAGTCCCCAAAATTCTTTAACAACTTGATATTTGGATCATTCCCATTGAAAACTCTGAAATAAAAAGAGGTACCAATATAAACAAACATGTGCAATTGACTCAGGAAACCTAATTTAAAGCCTGCTGAAGATAAAAACCTCCGGCAGATTGAAACCATTGAAAAAGTAATCCAAAACTAGTAAAGCAATCAAATGGAGAACAGACACATAATGGAACCAAATTTGCTTCTAGACAGAGAATTAATGGCCATTATTTGACTCTTTCCATAGAAGAAAAAGAAGATATTATTCTTGCAAGTAATGATAATTTACGAGTCAAAACAGACTTACACTAACCCTTCTGGTACCTCTTCACCAAAATCCAAACTAAATACATAACTGATTAGGGAAAGAAAAAAAAACCAAAAGATGAGCCATAAAGAAGAGTATACAGACCACTATTTCCGGATCCTCAACTACTTCATCTGAACTCTTCTTCTTCTTTGCTTCATAAGCATGTATCCATATATCAGACCTTGATATCGCATCTGGATTTTCACTTTGTTCCCTCTACAAATCAACAAGTAGAAATAATCTTCATGTTATCAAATTATGAAACTCATATGATGTTAATATATAACCACATTATTCTTACCAATTCTTCTTCAAGGCGCGCGAAACTTTTTCTACTAGTTCTATGTAGTAAAGTTCTTCCTGCCCGCATTCTCTTGAATTTTTGACACTTCTCCTATGATAAACATATGGTCAAAGCATTTTCTGAAATCTGATATTGCAAGATAAATTCAGACTTGTATATATATTACAAAATACTTCTAAAACATACCTTAAATCCCACACTAGTTCTGTGTTTAATAAGAGCTAACCACTCATCCATGGATTCTATGTTATTAGGCTTGAGAAAGGCCGCAGCACGCTGTAAACCAACAACTTTGGCTTGCTCTTCCACTTCTTTCATCACTAAAGATCTATTATCTCGCCAAAGTTTCGTCATCCTTCGAAAAATATGCTTCTTGTAGAATTCATCAACAACGAAAGTTGTCTACAAAAGAAAATAAGTAAATCAATTGGTGAACATAAAAGGCTCGTTGTAATATGTTCCTATATATAAGTTTAGAAAACTTACTGTGACGTGTTTCCAAATCTGATCTTTGAAAGTATTAGATAGATCTTTCCAAGTTCCAGCGGTCATTGGTATTAGTTCTCTTGCTGAGGCTCCAATGAAAGAAGAGAATATACCTGCATTTTCTCCAATGGGCTGGCCTCTTTCATTGAATTCAACTACAATAGGAAGTTTCCTTTTTTTTTTGGCAATATCCAACAATTTGGCTTTACCCCGAGGTGGAATTTTTTTCTTTTCTGAGTTTGATGTAGCTTGACATTCCGGAATATCAGCTTCTATAGGGGATGAATTTGAATTTCCATTAGATATTCTCAAGGATTCATTCCTTTTTTCCCCAAGCACAAGAGCTGCTCGTGCAGCTGATTCCTGCCTTTTGGCTTTCTTTCCACCTTGTTTTGAGGTCTCTCCTCCACCCATACTTTATAGGGTCAACAGAATATGTTCTACAAAGCACAAAAAAATTATGATCAATGCACTAACATGTAAAGCAATCTTATCCAAAACCCCAAACTAAATTAGATCTTACCTTTAGAATATTGTTGTGTTGATAGATTATATCAATGCTTCTGTGGAATTTGAGTTATTCAGAGTCACCGTCACTCTGTTCAGCCAGCAAACAAGCAAATTAATATCCTTGCTGATATTGATACCAGAACACACACAAACACATACAATGCAATAAATTCATTTAAGTATAACAAATATTGATACCAGAACACACACAAACACATACACAGAGATATATCTATTATTGTATGCAATTCCTACAATTACCGAATTGATTTCCTCATTATCATATCTCTCACATTCTTCATCCTCAACGTCGAGGTCTAGCTGTGATACATCTACTGGCATGTAAGCACTTTCATCACTATCATTCTCAAAAAACCCTCTTGGCGGTGCTTTGAGTACAACATGCCAATTCGAAGTGTCACTCTCTCTTGAATAAAAAATCTGTTTCGCTTGGGAAGCAAAAATAAACGGATCTCTATCAAACTGATGCTGCCCCTTGTGGAGGTTCACTAATGTAAAACCATCTTCAAATTTGACACCGGTCCCTATATTAGCCCAATAACAATCAAATAGGGGAACCTTAAATTGGCGGTAGTCTAGCAGAACTATATCTCTTATAACACCATAGTAGGATACTCTATCCATCTTCTGAAAATTATCCCTTGCACTTGCCCGACACATAGTGTCTCCTTCAACAAAAACACCACTATTTTGTGTGCTCTTCTCACTGGCCTCAGTTTGAAATCGGTTTCCATTGATGATGAAGCCTGTATGTGATACCACCATCAATACATATCATCTTCACATTGACCTTTGCCTTTGTGATATCTACATGCATAACCACCCGAAGACCATAATTTTGTGTACATAAAATACAAAGGTTTTTCTTATTACTATGCCAAATGAGCATTGTCATATCTATTTATAATCTCACGCATGCCACGCACCATTGCTGTTCATATCCCCCAAGTCTACTATGACTTGGTGCCGCTAGACTAACTATATGCACTACCGCCCTGGCTCCTTACCGCCACCAACACAATGATCTCTTATGCTTTCAAAACTTTAAGGGCATGACTATTTTTATCTACAGGGAAAATGAATATTTTTATCTCTATCATGCTCTGCATCTGGAGAAATTTACAAACAGACCTGATTGCAATATATATTGCTATTTTAGATTCTTTGGGTTATTATTAGTTAGATTCCATCTCCATGTCGTACAACCAAATTGAAATTTACAGGCACAAAGTGAATAATAGCCTAGAGTCAAGATAACAAGATTATCATGCTTGTTTCTTACAAATACTAAAAATGAGGAGAGAAAGAAAGGTCATCACTAACCTAATCCCAGCACACTTTGCATTAAATAATGAGAACCTATATCCAGCACATGCACTCTGTAATAATATATATCTTCCTCAGCACACTCTTTTTTTCCAATTCCAACATAGTGAACTTAGAAACAATTTTCTCAAAGCCTTCTCATTAAATTCAAATTGCTGAGTTCTTGACAAAAAAAGAACCCACATATATAGAACCCAAACTAAAAGCAACAACATTTAACAGGAACCAACAACATAAATTTAAACAAGCCCACCAAATGAGGGTCATATACAGACTGCTGCAGTAACAAAGGCATCTAGAAGACATGGTCAAAGCAAGTAACAACTCACATACAATTCCAATCCTAGGCAAAAATTCAGAGGAACGTACCAATGCATCTACCTTGTCATAGTGCTCCAAAACTCATCAAAATCGTGCATAAGACTTTGATATGCTTGAACCGAGTCATCCACCAAGTTTAGAAACTCCGTCGCATCTATCAAACCAATTCAATACATTCAATCAAACCAAAAGTTTTAGATATTACATATCAAGCAGACACCCATATTAGATAACCAAATACCCAGCTATAAATCCTAAATTTTAGATAGACCCGGTTTACTTTTGAGATAAAAACCCAATCAAATTTACCAAAAT